>NC_042617.1:543161619-543466699 GCF_901001135.1 Rhinatrema bivittatum | reverse complement strand
AGCCTGTCCGGTTCTCCCAAGGGTCCTGTTGCGAGAAGAGAAGGAGAAAGTAAGGAGTGACCGGCTGATGATGGTGGAAAGATTGCTGGATGTGAAAGTGGGTGAGTCAAGCCACTTTCATTTACCAACGAAACCAGCAATTGTAACTCTCGACAAATTATTGGACTTAGTGGCCGGTTTGGGCAAGTCTCAGCATGAGCCCAATGCAAAAGCCGAAATTCTCAATACAAAAGTGGAAAAAATGGAAGAGAATTTGGGGAAAGCTGAATCCAGGATTGGTGTGATGGAAGCCACTTTGAAAACAAATAATGAATGCAATGCCAAGCTGATTAAAGATGTTACACTGGCTTCCCGTAGAATTGAAAATTTAGAGAACTACTTCAAACATCTCAACCTTAGATTTCTAAATTTTCCCAAAATTGTGGGACAAACAATTGATATGACTCTGAAGAAATATTTTCTTGAAAATTTGAAGCTTGACGAGCATAGGTTACCTTGTATCGTCAAGCAACTCTTCCTCTCAGTCCCACAAACAGCTAGACAGCATTCTGAAAATCAGGTAGAGATTATGGAGAACTTAACCCAATACCTGGAAGATTCTACGGTAGAACTGTGTGATAGAGCTACTCTCTTAGTTACATTTGTATCAGAATATGATATGGGAATTGTGATGAAAAGTTTCTTTAAAAATATAACAAGTCCATTTTATGGACCTATGGTGAGAATTTTCCCGGACCTGGCTTGTGTTACACAGCAAAGGAGAAGGGAATTCTTAGCGTATAGATCACAAGTAAAAGATTTGGGCTATTCTCATGTCTTGAGATATCCGAGCAGATGCATTGTGAAATGTAAAGATGAATGTTTCATTTTTTATTATCCAGAGCAGCTCAAATCGTTTTTGAATGCTAGGGTGATTTCTGTAATATCCCCTAGCGAGCACTAAGTGGGATCTAAGAAAATATTAGTTGTCAATTACGCTATGCTATTTCTTTGTTATAAGACATGAAAATGTTGGAATTGCTTAAGCTAACTCCTGAAATTCTGTTCCCCCTCTATTGCCTTATAGAGGATGCCTATCAAAGCTTTTGATGCCCTATATTATAAATGTTTCTGTAGTTTTTGTATTAATTTTAACATGGATATTCCTATTTTTTTCCTTTAGTAAGAATTGTCTTACTTGTAATATTTGAAAATCATAAGAATAAATTGAAAAAAAAATGCCTTCCTGGAGAAGATAGTGGAGGCAAAAATGGCAACCAGCATGGACTGGCAGTTCTAAACAGCAATAGAACAGCAGCATCAGGCTTTCAAAAAGACTAGGGCAACCTGCATGGAAGAACACAGCATCACTAACCTTGATGGCTGTAGGGAATAGGTATTAATACTAAGGGCCTCATTTTCCAATTTCGCATGCAATACCAAAAAGGGGTGTACCTTATGCTAATAAGTATACTGCAGGCTTGGAGAGAGAGAGAGAGAGAGAGAGAGAGAGAGGGAGGAAGGGAGACTTGCTATAATACCTCCTCCCTAGACAGGTATTTGTATCCCTATGGGAGGCCTACCTAGTAACTCGAGGTGAGGGTTAAGTATTAGTGTAGGGGGTTAGGGGCCACTTTCACATTCAACATGAGACGTACAAACAGAACAGTGGTCTCTTGTGAAGATTTGATGACCTACGGTGAAAAAACTCACTTCAAGATGAGATTTGTGCAATGTTCTCTCCACCTAGCTTGATGGACTCTCTACCTGGGTAACAACAAGCTAGGTGGAGAGAACATTGCACAAATCTCATCTTGGAGTGAGTTTCCTCACTCCGAAGGCCAGCAAATCTTCACAAGAGACCACCGTTCTGTTCGTACATCTCACGTTGAATGTCAAAGTGGCCCCTACCCCCCTACACTAATACTTAACCCTCACCTCGGGTTACTAGGTGGGCCTCCCATAGGGATACAAATACCTGTCTAGTGAGGAGGCATTATAGCAAGTCTCTCTCTCTCTCTCTCTCTCTCTCTCTCTACATGAACTGTGATAAACCTTTACCAAATTGTGTTAACTGCTGTTAGCATGATTTATCATATTTATTTATTTATTTAACAGTTTTATATACCGACCTTCATAGTAAATAACCATATCGGATCGGTTTACAATTAACAAGAATAAAACTGGGGTAACTATTCAAGTAAACGAAAGATAAACAGTAGGTAGGAATGAGTCAAAGTTACAATCAACAGGGAAGAGAACTTGGAAGCTTGCAACAAGCTGGAAAGAAGATAAGGCAGGAAATAAATATGAAGTGATACCATAGGGCGTATGGGTTAAAGCTTTATGGTGCTTTAACCTGGGAGAGTCAGAGTCCATTCGTGAGTATAATCACCATAACGGGTAAGCGTGAAGGACAACTAGTGATTGTCTGGTGGGTCGGCGAAGGCTTGGTGAAAGAGCCAGGTTTTAAGTCTTTTTCTAAAAGTTAACAGGCAAGGCTCCACTCTGAGACTTGAAGGGATGCTATTCCAGATAGATGGGCCAGCTATCGAAAAAGCTCTGTCTTTGGTCATCGAGAGGCGTGAAGCTTTAGTAGGGGGAAATTTCAGGGTGCCTTTGAGAATATCTCTAGTTGGTCTGTTAGAGGAGTGGAGTTTGAATGGGATTTCCAGGTCGAGTTGAAGATGATGATGGATAGTTTTATGAATTACGGTGATTGATTTGTATAGAATTCTGAAATTAACTGGTAACCAGTGTAGGTTCCTGAGGATGGGAGAGATGTGTTCGCTGCGGCTGGTACTGGTCAGCAATCTCGCAGCCGCATTTTGTAACATCTGCAGTGGTTTGGTAGTGGATTTGGGAAGGCCTAGGAAAAGGGCACTGCAGTAGTCTATTTTGGCGAACAGTAGCGCTTGGAGGATTGTCCTGAAGTCGTGGAAGAATAAGAGTGGTTTAAGTCGTTTTAGAATCTGTAATCTGAAGAAACAGTCTTTGGAGGTTGTGTTGACTAGGGATGTGCAGAGCAAAATTTTATGTTCATATTTCTTATGTCCGAAAGTGGGTCCCACTTGCGGCCAATATGGACATAAAAAAAATCTAATGAGTTGGGTATATGTACATATGTCGCCCATTAAAGTCAATGGGGGAAGGATTTCCAGCCTATTTTTGGCTGCAGAATTGTGGTTTTCTTATCAATTGGCCCAGGAGAGAGTTCCCTTTCCTTTGTGCAGGGAAGTACTCCCTGGAAAGGGTCCACCCCTAGAGTTGTGTGTACCCGGTGTTTACATTGGCATCCAGTGAATATCGTTGGCGTCTAGTGAATTCCGTTGGCGTCTAGTGAATTCAGACGGTACTTACGCACTTCAGCAGATGACAAAGGAATTGGAGGATCTCTCAGAAATAAGAATACGTGTGGGAATACAAGGTCTGGATGAACAGGCAGGCACAGCAATGGAGTTAAAACAGCAGTAGGAACACAAGGCCTGGATGAACAGGCACTTCATTCGAGGACAGAGGTCAATCCCAGCTAGGGACACAAGGCCTGCATGAACAGGCACAGGAACTAGGTTAAAACACTGGTAGCTCGCCAGCATCTTTCTGATGCATGCTAGAATATTGGCAGCGGTATGGGCATGGTCCGTCAGGTGGGTGTGCAGTAAAGCCCACCTCCACCCTCATGCTTGTTCAGGGAAGGACTCCCTGGAACGGGTCCACCCCTAGAGTTGTGTGTACCCGGTGTTTACATTGGCGTCCAGTGAATATCGTTGGCGTCTAGTGAATTCCGTTGGCGTCTAGTGAATTCAGACTGTACTTACGCACTTCAGCTGATGACAAAGGAATTGGAGCCTAGGATCTCTCACAAATAAGAATACGTGTGGGAACACAAGGCCTGGATGAACAGGTACATCATTCGAGGACAGAGGTCAATTCCAGCTAGGGACACAAGGCCTGCATGAACAGGCACAGCAACCAGGTTAAAACACTTGTGGGAACACAAGGCCTGGATGAACAGGCACAGCCACTGAGTTAAAACACCTGTGGGAACACAAGGCCCGGAAGAATGGGCACAGCAACTGAGTTAAAACACCTGTGGGAACACAAGGCCTGGATGAACACGGATACTCGGATAGTAATTATGTGTTTTTTTAATGTATTTATATTCTTATTCGAAAACGTTTCTAGCACGTCATACTTGATTACACTCAGGTACTGTAGGTATTTCCCTATCCCCAGAGGAACACAAGGCCTGGATGAACAGGCACCGCCACTGAGTTAAAACACCTGTGGGAACACAAGGCCTGGATGAACACGGATACTCGGATAGTAATTATGTGTTTTTTTAATGTATTTATATTCTTATTCGAAAACGTTTCTAGCACGTCAGACTTGATTACACTCAGGTACTGTAGGTATTTCCCTATCCCCAGAGGAACACAAGGCCTGGATGAACAGGCACCGCCACTGAGTTAAAACACCTGTGGGAACACAAGGCCTGGATGAACAGGCAGGCACAGCAATGGAGTTAAAACACCAGTAGGAACATGGATGAACACTGATACTCGGATAGTACAATTTTTTTTTTATGGATTTATATTCTTTTTTTAAAAAGTTTATAGCACTTCATTTATTTTTATATTTATTTGTCATTTTTATATACTGACATTCTTGTATTCAATGCAAATCATACTTGCTTACACTCAGTTACTGTATGTATTTCCCTATCCCCAGAGGAACACAAGGCCTGCAGGAACGGGCACAGCAACGGAGTTAAAACACTTGTGGGAACACAAGGCCGGGATGAAGAGGCGCAGCAGTCGAGCACAGAGGTCGATCCCAGCTAGGGACACAAGGCCTGGATGAAGAGGCACATCATTCGAGGACAGAGTTCAATCACAGCTAGGGACACAAGCCGCGGAGGAAAAGACACTAACCAGGATCCTCCAAGCCCTCATTTTCTCCAAATTAGACTACTGCAACTCTACATTTCTTGGACTCCCTTCCTCATACACAAAACCACTCCAAATGGTTGAAAACGCAGCAGCCCGTCTACTAACAAACACTAGGAAAAGAGACCACATTTCCCCAGTCCTAAAAGACCTCCACTGGTTACCAATTCAGTTCAGAGTCATTTACAAATCCATCACCTTGATATACAAAATCTTTCACCAACACACCATAATCGACCTACAAATTCCTCTCCGTTTATACAAATGCACAAGACCGACCAGGGAAGCCTACAGAGGATGCCTCCTTGTTCCACCCTCCAAAACCACTTATCACAGCACCTTTAGAGATTGAGCCCTTTCCACAGCAGGTCCACCGTTATGGAACTCCATCCCCCCAGATCTCAGAAATGAACCTTGCCTCCTAACCTTTCGGAAAAGACTCAAGACATGGCTTTTCAGGCAAGCCTTCCCGAACTGCACCTAACACACACCATCAATAAATTCTCAGCTCAGAAGCTGTATATATTGGACGCCATATTTGTAATGTACTCTTGTATATTTTTATATTCTACACATGTATATAATTAACCTCCTCTATCCCTCTTTATTTCTTACACTCCCAGTTCATAGCCCCAGTTAATTGTAACTGCATCTCTTCACCACGTGTATTTATGTTATAGGTTGTTTTCTTTGCACCCCTGTTTTCTGTAAAGCGACATCATGTGAACGATTTCATGAATGCCGGTATAAAAAACCTTAAATAAAATAAATAAGTAAGTACCGCAAGGGAAAGTTGAAAACAACTTTGAAGAGGGAGTTCAAGAGGGCGTGAAATTGTAAAGAGGTAAATGGGTGGGGTCCGTGCAGTCCGCCCGCAGGATTCAACCCGGCGGGTTCGGTCGGACCGGGGTTTCGGCGGATCCCCCACCCCCACCCCTTTCGCGGGGGGTGGGGGGAGGGGCGGGGAACGCCTCCCGGACGGCCCCGGGCCCCGCAGGGCGCATTTCCTCCGCGGCGGTGCGCCGCGACCGGCAACGGGTCGGCTGGGAAGGCCCAGGGGGGGCAGGTGGCCCGCTGCTCTGGCGGCGCGTGTTATAGCCCCCCCTCCCGGCGTTTCCTCCTTCCCCTTTGGCAACTGTTAGCTTGTCTTAACCTCATTCACTACATCTATGCAGACGATGTTCAGATTCTTATTCCCATAACAGAATCTATTAACAAACTTGGCTATTCTTACAAGCCTTCCCTGATCCTTCAAACTTTCACTAGATAAGTACAGCTACTCAGCTTTGAATATGGAACTTCGCCCCTCCAATATTCTCCTCATTTAGCTACCCTACTTATGCACTTCAGAAAATGACAAAGGAATTGGAAGATCTCTCAGAAATAATAATACGTGTGGGAACACAAGGTCTGGATGAACAGGCAGGCACAGCAATGGACTTAAAACACCAGTAGGAACACTAGGCCTGGATGAAGAGGCACATCATTCTAGGACAGAGGTCAATCCCACCTATGGACACAAGCCGCGGAGGAAAAGAAACTAACCAGGATTCCCTCCGTAACGGCGAGTGAAGAGGGAAGAGCCCAGCGCCGAATCCCCGCTCGTCCGGCGGGCGCGGGAAATGTGGCGTACGGAAGATCGCCTCTCTGGCGCCGCTCGGGGGCCCAAGTCCTTCTCATCAAGCCTCAGCCCGCGGACGGTGTTAGGCCGGTAGCGGCCCCCGGCGCGCCGGGACCGGGTTTTCTCGTAGTCTGTTTGTTTGGGAATGCAGGCCAAAGTGGGTGGTAAACTCCATCTAAGGGTAAATACCGGCTCCGGCGCGTGTTATTGCCCCCCCCCCCCCCGGCAGCAGCTTCGCCGTTTCCCCGGCCGTTTCCTCCTTCCCCTTTGCCAACTGTTAACTAGTCTTAACCTCATTCACTACATCTATGCTGACGATGTTCAGATTCTTATTCCCATAACAGAATCTATTAACAAAGCCATCGCACTTTGGAACAACAGCTTACAAGCCATCACTAATCTCCTCAACAGTCAAAGCATGAGATCTTATTAAGAAACTGACATTATCCTCAACAAATTCTTACTCCTAGCAAAACCTCTACCAAGTAAGTACACAGGGGTCTGTATTTTCATACCCCAGTGCTTGCTGTTTGAATACCGCTCTTGCCGTACCGACCCGCAGGGACCACCTAGGGACACAAGCTGTGGAGGAAAATAAACTAACCAGGATTCCCTCAGTAACGGTGAGTGAAGAGGGAAGAGCCCAGCGCCGAATCCCCGCCTGTCCGGCGGGCGCGGGAAATGTGGCATACAGAAGACCGGCTCCCCAGCGCCGCTCGGGGGCCCAAGTCCTTCTGATGGAGGATCAGCCGGCGGACGGTGTTAGGCCGGTAGTGGCCCCCCAATAAAACCACCAAAGACTGCTTCTATAAACTGCAAGTTTAAAAAAGGATAAGACCACTCTTCCACGCCAAACACTTCAGAACCATCCTCCAAGCCCTCATTTTCTACTACTGCAACTCTACATTACTTGGACTCCCTTCCTCATACACGAAACCACTCCAAATGGTTGAAAACGCAGCAGCCCGTCTACTAACAAACACTAGGAAAGGAGGCCACATTTCCCCAGTCCTAAAAGACCTCCACTGGTTACCAATTCAGTTCAGAGTCATTTACAAATCCATCATCTTGATATAAAAAATCATTCACCAACACACCATTATCGACCTACAAATTCCTCTCCGTTTATTCAAATGCACAAGACCGACCAGGGAAGCCTACAGCGGATGCAATGCCGGTATAAATAAATAAAATAAATAAATAAAATCAATAAGTACGTAAGGGAAAGTTGAAAACAACTTTCAAGAGCGAGTTCAAAAGGGCGGGAAACCGTTAAGAGGTAAACGGGTGGGGTGCGTGCAGTCCGCCTGGAGGATTCAACCCGGCGGGTTCGGTGGGACCGGGGGTGGTTTCGGCGCATCCCCCACCCCTTTCGCGGGGGGGGCGGGGAACGCCTCCTGGACGGCCCCGGCCCCGTCCAGGAATAAAAAAATAAAGTAAATATATAAAATCAATAAGTACGTAAAGGAAAGTTGAAAACAACTTTCAAGAGCAAGTTCAAAAGGGCGGGAAACCGTTAAGAGGTAAACGGGTGGGGTGCGTGCAGTCCGCCTGGAGGATTCAACCCGGCGGCGGGTTCGGTGGGACCGGGGGTGGTTTCGGCGCATCCCCCACCCCTTTCGCGGGGGGGCGGGGAACGCCTCCTGGACGGCCCCGGCCCCGTCCAGGAATAAAAAAATAAAGTAAATATATAAAATCAATAAGTACGTAAAGGAAAGTTGAAAACAACTTTCAAGAGCGAGTTCAAAAGGGCGGGAAACCGTTAAGAGGTAAACGGGTGGGGTGCGTGCAGTCCGCCTGGAGGATTCAACCCGGCGGGTTCGGTGGGACCGGGGGTGGTTTCGGCGCATCCCCCACCCCTTTCGCGGGGGGGCGGGGAACGCCTCCCGGACGGCCCCGGCCCCGTCCAGGAATAAAAAAAATTAAGTAAAGCAGTAAAATCAATAAGTACGTAAGGGAAAGTTGAAAACAACTTTCAAGAGCGAGTTCAAAAGGGCGGGAAACCGTTAAGAGTTAAACGGGTGAGGTGCGTGCAGTCCGCGGCCCCGGCCCCGTCCAGGAATAAAAAAATTAAGTAAATATATAAAATCAATAAGTACGTAAGGGAAAGCTGAAAACAACTTTCAAGAGCGAGTTCAAAAGGGCGGGAAACCGTTAAGAGTTAAACGGGTGGGGTGCGTGCAGTCCACCTGGAGGATTGAACCCGGCGGGTTCGGTGGGACCGGGGGTGGTTTCGGCGCATCCCCCACCCCTTTCGCGGGGGGGCGGAGAACGCCTCCCGGACGGCCCCGGCCCCGTCCAGGAATAAAAAAAATTAAGTAAAGCAGTAAAATCAATAAGTACGTAAGGGAAAGTTGAAAACAACTTTCAAGAGCGAGTTCAAAAGGGCGGGAAACCGTTAAGAGTTAAACGGGTGAGGTGCGTGCAGTCCACCTGGAGGATTGAACCCGGCGGGTTCGGTGGGACCGGGGGTGGTTTCGGCGCATCCCCCACCCCTTTCGCGGGGGGGCGGGGAACGCCTCCCGGACGGCCCCGGCCCCGTCCAGGAATAAAAAAAATTAAGTAAAGCAGTAAAATCAATAAGTACGTAAGGGAAAGTTGAAAACAACTTTCAAGAGCGAGTTCAAAAGGGCGGGAAACCGTTAAGAGTTAAACGGGTGAGGTGCGTGCAGTCCACCTGGAGGATTGAACCCGGCGGGTTCGGTGGGACCGGGGGTGGTTTCGGCGCATCCCCCACCCCTTTCGCGGGGGGGCGGAGAACGCCTCCCGGACGGCCCCGGCCCCGTCCAGGAATAAAAAAAATTAAGTAAAGCAGTAAAATCAATAAGTACGTAAGGGAAAGTTGAAAACAACTTTCAAGAGCGAGTTCAAAAGGGCGGGAAACCGTTAAGAGTTAAACGGGTGAGGTGCGTGCAGTCCACCTGGAGGATTGAACCCGGCGGGTTCGGTGGGACCGGGGGTGGTTTCGGCGCATCCCCCACCCCTTTCGCGGGGGGGCGGGGAACGCCTCCCGGACGGCCCCGGCCCCGTCCAGGAATAAAAAAAAATAAGTAAAGCAGTAAAACCAATAAGTACGTAAGGGAAAGTTGAAAACAACTTTCAAGAGCGAGTTCAAAAGGGCGGGAAACCGTTAAGAGTTAAACGGGTGAGGTGCGTGCAGTCCACCTGGAGGATTGAACCCGGCGGGTTCGGTGGGACCGGGGGTGGTTTCGGCGCATCCCCCACCCCTTTCGCGGGGGGGGCGGAGAACGCCTCCCGGACGGCCCCGGCCCCGTCCAGGAATAAAAAAAATTAAGTAAAGCAGTAAAATCAATAAGTACGTAAGGGAAAGTTGAAAACAACTTTCAAGAGCGAGTTCAAAAGGGCGGGAAACCGTTAAGAGTTAAACGGGTGAGGTGCGTGCAGTCCACCTGGAGGATTGAACCCGGCGGGTTCGGTGGGACCGGGGGTGGTTTCGGCGCATCCCCCACCCCTTTCGCGGGGGGGCGGGGAACGCCTCCCGGACGGCCCCGGCCCCGTCCAGGAATAAAAAAAATTAAGTAAAGCAGTAAAATCAATAAGTACGTAAGGGAAAGTTGAAAACAACTTTCAAGAGCGAGTTCAAAAGGGCGGGAAACCGTTAAGAGGTAAACGGGTGGGGTGCGTGCAGTCCGCCTGGAGGATTCAACCCGGCGGCGGGTTCGGTGGGACCGGGGGGGCTTTCGGCGCATCCCCCACCCCTTTCGCGGGGGGGGCGGGGAACGCCTCCCGGACGGCCGCAGGGCGCATTTCCTCCGCGGCGGAGCGCCGCAACCGGCTCCGTGTCGGCTGGGAAGGCCCAGGGGGGGCAGGTGGCCCGCCGCTCCGGCGGCGCGTGTTATAGCCCCCCCTGGCAGCAGCTTTGCCGTTACCCCCGCCGTTTCCTCCTTCCCCTTTGCCAACTGTTAAGTAGTCTTAACCTCATTCACTACATCTATGCAGACGATGTTCAGATTCTTATTCCCATAACAGAATCTATTAAGAAAGCCATCGCACTTTGGAACAACAGCTTACAAGCCGAAGCCACCACTAATCTCCTCAACAGTCTAAACCTGGTCCTCAATGCCTCTAAAACTAAACTCCTCTTCATTTCCTACAAGCAAGAAAACCTCCCATCTCAGATCCATCACAAACACCTTCTCACCCACAACCATGTGAGAGACCTGGGAGTAATTATAGACAACCGTCTTGACCTAAAGAATATGATCCAAACCACAACTGTAAGATATAATATTATATCTTAATGGGCCTCGACAAAGGAAACTCTTTCCTATTGATCTTGTTAGACCTTTCCGCAGCGTTCGACACGGTCAACCACGCCATCCTCCTAAACCAGCTTTCGTCCATAGGAATCAGCGGCACCGTCCGATCCTGGTTCAAAACGTTTCTCGATAACAGAGGTTACAAAGTTAAACTCCAAAACAAGGAATCCTCAAGATTTGACTCTGTCATAGGAGTCCCTCAAGGTTCTTGATTATCTCCGACCCTATTTAATATCTATCTTCTTCCTCTCTGCCAACTTCTTACCGACCTCAATCTAAAGTACTTCCTTTACGCAGATGATATTGAAATCATCATCCATATCAAAGACACATACTCTAAAACTCTTGACTACTGGGAAACATGCCACCAGAAAATCAAACAAGTAGTAAACAACCTACACCTCATCTTAAACTCATCCAAGACAGAAATCCTACTCATCTCTCCTGAAAACAATATCTCCAACACTACTCTTCCCAACAACCTACCTACCACACAAGTTACAGACTTAGGAGTGATAATAGACAACCGGCTAAACTTCAAGGCACATATCAACAAAACAACCAAAGACTGCTTCTATAAACTCCAGGTTTGGAAGAGGATAAGACCTCTTTTCCATGCTCAAGACTTCAGAACGATCATCCAAGCAGTCATTTTTGCGAAATTAGACTACTGCAGTTCCCTATTGCTAGGTCTGCCCTCATCCTATTCCAAACCACTACAGATGGTTCAAAATTCAGCAGCCCGATTACTAACAGGCGCAAGAAAGAGAGACCACATATCTCCCATTCTGAAAGAGTTACATTGGCTACCCGTCCACTTCCGTATCATCTATAAAGCCATATGTGTCATCTTCAAAACTATTCATCAACGCATCTTATGCACTTTAGCTGATGACAAAGGAATCGGAAAATCTCTCAGAAATAAGAATACGCGTGGGAACACAAGGTCTGGATGAACAGGCACATCATTTGAGGACAGATGTCAATCCCAGCTAGGGACACAAGCAGCGTAGGAAAAGAAACTAACCAGGATTCCCTCAGTAACGGCGAGTGAAGAGGGAAGAGCCCAGCGCCGAATCTCCGCCACTCCGGGTTCGGGGATCTGAACCCGACTCCCTTTCGATCGGCCGAGGACGACGGAGGCCATCGCCCGTCCCTTCCGAACGGCGCTCGCCTATCTGTTAGGACCGGCTGACCCATGTTGAACTGCTGTTCACATGGAACCCTTCTCCACTTCGGCCTTGAAGAAGAATGCTCAGTCTGTTTAAAAGAACAAAATTAACGGACCCACTCAAGGAATATGCTCAGTCTGTTTAAAATAAGAAAATTAACGGACCCACTCTGAAGGTCAATGCTCAGTCTGTTTAAAATAACAAAATTAACGGACCCACTCAAGTACAGGCAGGAACAGCAACGGAGTTAAAACACTTGTGGGAACACAAGGCCTGGAGGAACAGGCACATCATTGGTGGACAGAGGTCAATCCCGGCTAGGGACACAAGGCCTGGAGGTACAGGCAGGAACAGCAACGGAGTTAAAACACTTGTGGGAACACTAGGGCTGCACAGTAGATGCCGGTCAGACACAGCGATTCATGTCAAGAACATGTGCTGCAGTGCTTACTGCTTACATTATCTTGAGCATAGGAGGCAATTGGAACTGCTGCAAGGCTCCTTTCAATAGCTTTTATTCATTTTGCCATTCACAAGGAAAATCGGGAAAGCCAAGCACTGGCAGGTTTACTTTCAAAAACACTAGCATTTCCATCAAGACCGGTGAAAGCCTTGAGCGGTGAGGGCTCATGATATCCCCTGTCATTGAAAAAACACGTTCACTGGGCACACTTGTTGGTGGACATGACAGATATCCTTCAGCCACTTTGGCTAGGTGTGGCCAGACAGTGGACTTGTGTGCCCAATATGCCAGCGGATCTGTCTGCGTATTCTCTATCGGCTCTGAGAGATACCGTTTCACTGACAGCTCTGCTGCTGTCTCCTCCTGTGCTTGGGAGGGCTGAGAGTCACTCAATCCAGTTACTTTCTCTCTCGCCTGTTGCACTACTGATGTATCTTTATGGCCAACATGCCTTGGGCGTTCTGACGTTGAGGTGGAGGCACTAGTAATAGTATCTGTCACTGACACAGTCCTTCTCCTGCCAGGGCTAGCAGCAGCACAACTCTGTGACGTGCCTGCTGTTTGCACCTGTGCTTCAAGCCTAATCTGTCTCCGCCTATGGTGCTCCTGTTCACGGACCTGTGCTAACAACAGCTCCTTCACAAATGACAGACAATTGGTCTGTAGGGCGATTTTACCTTTCACACGGGGATCACAGACAGAGGCGAGCATGTATGTGCTGTCCTCTGTTAAAGGCCTTAATCTGTCTTTCACCTGCTGCTGCAAAACGTCCACACACTGCAGCACCTCAGCAGTCATTCCCTCTTGCCGTTTAATGCCTTCCAAATGGTCATCCAGGAATTTCACTATAGGGATGATGTCAGCCAAGGTGGAACTTCTGGAACTCAGCTCCTCCGTGACGTCCTTGAAGGGCTGCAGGATTTTTACCAGCTGACTCATGACTAACCAATCGTGATGCCCTAGGGGATTCTGTACACCTATGTCTATTGTACCAGAAAGTTCATGAAGGGGTGTCTGCAGCTCCAATAACCTCTCCAGCATCATAAAGGTGGAATTCCACCGGGTGGGAACGTCTTGAATGAGACGCTTCTGGGGCATATCCAAAGCAGTCTGATTTTCTCGGAGAACCTGCCCCGCCCTGACACTTCTGTGGAAGTGTGCTGCTATGTTCCTGCACTTCTGTATTAACCTACGCAGGTATTCAGTCTCCTTGTCCTTGGACTCCAAGCCCAAACCTGACTTCACTACCAGATGCAGAGTGTGTGCAAAACATCGGATGTTCTTAAACCGCCCATCGCTTATTGCCTTAACCATGTTTGCACCGTTGTCTGTGACAAAAAAGCCTGCCCGCGTTTTACTGTCTCGCTGGTGTACTTTCCAGCTCGCCAGCATCTTTCTGATGCATGCTAGAATATTGCCAGCGGTATGGGCATGGTCCGTCAGGTGGGTGTTCAGTAAAGCCCACCTCCACCCTGATGCTTGTTCAGTAATAGAGCTGCTGGCTGCCCCTGCCTCTGCCATGTCCCACCAGTGTGCTGTCAGAGAGAGGTAAGAGTGTGCAGCATTCATGGCGGTCCAGATATCGCAGGTGAAATGCACTCTTCCGTCTGCCTTACCTAGCAGTGCTTGCACGCGACTGACACAGTGCTTGTACAGGCTGGGGATGACCTTTCTACTAAATGTGGTTCTGGAGGGGACTTTGTAATTTGGAAGTACGACCTTCAAGAAACGTTTGAAACCCACATTCTCAACTAACTGCAGGGGCTGGTCATCAAGGGCAATCATTTCCCCAATGCTCCTGGTTACTACTTTTGCGGCTGCCTGCCTCCTACCCCGGGATAGCGTTACCGCACTCCACCCCATTTCCTCCATGGTGCATTGTCGCTTCTCCCACATGTCAGTGGGTTTCTGGCCTGCCGCCTGACTGCTAGAAGGGTATGAGGGCGTGGGCTGACTCTGCTGCTTTCCTACCACTGCACCCTGGTTGGAAGGGGAAGGGGTCCCCTGACGGAAAATGCTACCATCCCCAGATGGCAGTAATCTTGTTGGGTGTTGCCTCTTAACATGATACTCCATGCCAAAATTTGACAGATGTCCCAGTTGCTTGCCTCTGCTAATATCCCTGGCACAGTAATTACACCGAGCATAACGCGGGTCTTCTGTCACTTTAAAATGTGCCCAGATCGCAGATTTCTTTTGTGATCCTCCTCTCTTTCCCGCCCTGGGGGTGGATGGTGGCACTGGAGTTGAGGTACTACTGGGTGTGGGTGGTGCACCCACTGCACCCGGCGAAGCAATGCCAGCGGGGGCAACAGTCACCCTCTGTCTCCCTTCTGACAGCTCTTCCTCCTCCTCGATATCAGTGGAATGTCTCCCCTGCCGCAGATTTCTGGAGGTGGAGGCTAAAACAGGACTAACTGACAATTCTACCGAAGATTGCTCAGGTATAAACATCTTCCGTTTCTGATGAGAATCCCATCCAAGAAGATTCTTCTTCTGAATCAGAAGCTAACAGTGCCAGCGCTACCTTGTCACCGCAAAGTTTTGCAGGACACTTCTGTCCCCTGGATGCTCTTGGGTGTGTAACTTTTGTCTGGCTAGACTCTGCCTCCTCTTCACTCTCCTCCAAAACTACAGTGCCAGAAACAGGTGCTGGCGATTGCAAAGTTTCATGGTCTGATTTCTTTTTTTTTGCCATGGAACTGCCATCCCCTACAAAGACGTTTGATTGCGACAGTTGCCTTTTTACCTGTACTGGTGGTGTTGCGCTGGTGTCTTTTGCGGTGCCTCCGCTGCCATTCCCACTAAGTCGCTTGCATCTCCCTTTCCCTGACATTATGGATTTAATGTCAATGAGTACTAGTGGTAACACTGCCCACTGTCCCACAATAATAATGTTCGGTCAGTTTAAAATAACTAAATTAACAGACCCACTCAAGAAGAATGCTCAGTCTGTTTAAAATAACAAAATGAACGGACCAAGTCAAGGACAATGCGGTTAAGTCTGTTTAAAAATAGCAGATTGAACAGACTCGCTGAAGGCCAATCTTCACTCTGTTTATGCCCACTGCCTGCCTGGCAATGCACGGAATGTGTCTGTCTGTGTGTGTGCAGTGAGTGCACAGAGAACAAGCTTCCTTTTCAGTAGATATGAGGCAGGGTACTCCCAGCCCTGGAACTGCTGCCCACCCAGCACTGAACCACTCAAGGACAATGCGGTTAAGTCTGTTTAAAAATAGCAAATGTAACAGACTCGCTGAAGGGCAATGTTCACTCTGTTTACAATGCCCACTGCCTCACTGTCTGCCTGGCAATGCACGGAATGTGTCTGTCTGTGTGCACTGCAGTGCACATAGAACTAAAGTAGATATGAGGCAGGGTACTCCCAGCCCTGGAACTGCTGCCCAGTGCCCACCCAGCACTGAACCACTCAAGGAGAATGCTTTTAAGTCTGTTTAAAAATAGCAAATGTAACAGACTCGCTGAAGGGCAATGTTCACTCTGTTTACAATGCCCACTGCCTCACTGCCTGCCTGGCAATGCACGGAATGTGTCTGTCTGTGTGCACTGCAGTGCACATAGAACTAAAGTAGATATGAGGCAGGGTACTCCCAGCACTGGAACTGCTGCCCACCCAGCACTGAACCACTGAAGGAGAATGTGTTCACTCTGTTTACAATGCCCACTGCCTCACTGCCTGCCTGGCAATGCACGGAATGTGTCTGTGTGTGTGCAGTGAGTGCACAGAGAACAAGCTTCCTTTTCAGTAGATATGAGGCAGGGTACTCCCAGCCCTGGAACTGCTGCCCACCCAGCACTGAACCACTCAAGGACAATGCTTTTAAGTCTGTTTAAAAATAGCAAATGTAACAGACTCGCTGAAGGGCAATGTTCACTCTGTTTACAATGCCCACTGCCTCACTGCCTGCCTGGCAATGCACGGAATGTGTCTGTCTGTGTGCACTGCAGTGCACATAGAACTAAAGTAGATATGAGGCAGGGTACTCCCAGCACTGGAACTGCTGCCCACCCAGCACTGAACCACTGAAGGAGAATGTGTTCACTCTGTTTACAATGCCCACTGCCTCACTGCCTGCCTGGCAATGCACGGAATGTGTCTGTGTGTGTGCAGTGAGTGCACAGAGAACAAGCTTCCTTTTCAGTAGATATGAGGCAGGGTACTCCCAGCCCTGGAACTGCTGCCCAGTGCCCACCCAGCACTGAACCACTCAAGGAGAATGCTTTTAAGTCTGTTTAAAAATAGCAAATGTAACAGACTCGCTGAAGGGCAATGTTCACTCTGTTTACAATGCCCACTGCCTCACTGCCTGCCTGGCAATGCACGGAATGTGTCTGTCTGTGTGCACTGCAGTGCACATAGAACTAAAGTAGATATGAGGCAGGGTACTCCCAGCACTGGAACTGCTGCCCACCCAGCACTGAACCACTGAAGGAGAATGTGTTCACTCTGTTTACAATGCCCACTGCCTCACTGCCTGCCTGGCAAT
The DNA here is from genome assembly GCF_901001135.1 of Rhinatrema bivittatum. Classification (NCBI taxonomy): domain Eukaryota; kingdom Metazoa; phylum Chordata; class Amphibia; order Gymnophiona; family Rhinatrematidae; genus Rhinatrema; species Rhinatrema bivittatum. Next base: position 543,449,727 of record NC_042617.1, on the reverse strand, counting down.
GCACGGAATGTGTCTGTGTGTGTGCAGTGAGTGCACAGAGAACAAGCTTCCTTTTCAGTAGATATGAGGCAGGGTACTCCCAGCCCTGGAACTGCTGCCCAGTGCCCACCCAGCACTGAACCACTCAAGGAGAATGCTTTTAAGTCTGTTTAAAAATAGCAATGTAACAGACTCGCTGAAGGGCAATGTTCACTCTGTTTACAATGCCCACTGCCTCACTGCCTGCCTGGCAATGCACGGAATGTGTCTGTCTGTGTGCACTGCAGTGCACATAGAACTAAAGTAGATATGAGGCAGGGTACTCCCAGCACTGGAACTGCTGCCCACCCAGCACTGAACCACTGAAGGAGAATGTGTTCACTCTGTTTACAATGCCCACTGCCTCACTGCCTGCCTGGCAATGCACGGAATGTGTCTGTGTGTGTGCAGTGAGTGCACAGAGAACAAGCTTCCTTTTCAGTAGATATGAGGCAGGGTACTCCCAGCCCTGGAACTGCTGCCCAGTGCCCACCCAGCACTGAACCACTCAAGGAGAATGCTTTTAAGTCTGTTTAAAAATAGCAAATGTAACAGACTCGCTGAAGGGCAATGTTCACTCTGTTTACAATGCCCACTGCCTCACTGCCTGCCTGGCAATGCACGGAATGTGTCTGTCTGTGTGCACTGCAGTGCACATAGAACTAAAGTAGATATGAGGCAGGGTACTCCCAGCACTGGAACTGCTGCCCACCCAGCACTGAACCACTGAAGGAGAATGTGTTCACTCTGTTTACAATGCCCACTGCCTCACTGCCTGCCTGGCAATGCACGGAATGTGTCTGTGTGTGTGCAGTGAGTGCACAGAGAACAAGCTTCCTTTTCAGTAGATATGAGGCAGGGTACTCCCAGCCCTGGAACTGCTGCCCACCCAGCACTGAACCACTCAAGGAGAATGCTTTTAAGTCTGTTTAAAAATAGCAAATGTAACAGACTCGCTGAAGGGCAATGTTCACTCTGTTTACAATGCCCACTGCCTCACTGTCTGCCTGGCAATGCACGGAATGTGTCTGTCTGTGTGCACTGCAGTGCACATAGAACTAAAGTAGATATGAGGCAGGGTACTCCCAGCCCTGGAACTGCTGCCCAGTGCCCACCCAGCACTGAACCACTCAAGGAGAATGCTTTTAAGTCTGTTTAAAAATAGCAAATGTAACAGACTCGCTGAAGGGCAATGTTCACTCTGTTTACAATGCCCACTGCCTCACTGTCTGCCTGGCAATGCACGGAATGTGTCTGTCTGTGTGCACTGCAGTGCACATAGAACTAAAGTATATATGAGGCAGGGTATTCCCAGCCCTGGAACTGCTGCCCAGTGCCCACCCAGCACTGAACCACTCAAGGAGAATGCTTTTAAGTCTGTTTAAAAATAGCAAATGTAACAGACTCGCTGAAGGGCAATGTTCACTCTGTTTACAATGCCCACTGCCTCACTGTCTGCCTGGCAATGCACGGAATGTGTCTGTCTGTGTGCACTGCAGTGCACATAGAACTAAAGTAGATATGAGGCAGAGTACTCCCAGCCCTGGAAATGCTGCCCAGTGCCCACCCAGCACTGAACCACTCAAGGAGAATGCTTTTAAGTCTGTTTAAAAATAGCAAATGTAACAGACTCGCTGAAGGGCAATGTTCACTCTGTTTACAATGCCCACTGCCTCACTGTCTGCCTGGCAATGCACGGAATGTGTCTGTCTGTGTGCACTGCAGTGCACATAGAACTAAAGTAGATATGAGGCAGAGTACTCCCAGCCCTGGAACTGCTGCCCAGCCAGCACTGAACCACTCAAGGAGAATGCTTTTAAGTCTGTTTAAAAATAGCAAATATGAGGCAGAGTACTGCCAGCCCTGCCTGGCACTGCCCAGGATAAAATGTACAGACTCACTCAATAAGAATGTTCTTTTTTTTTTTTCCCTAACAAAGAATCTGTTCTGTGTTGTCTATCAAATCTGGTTCTGTTCTGTGTTGTCTATCAAATCGGGTTCTGCTATCTTCTCTGCCTCAGCCTGCCTAAGCCCACCCAGCACGATCCCAATCCCACCTCCCCACTGAATCGCTGAAAATGTCCGTCAGTCCTCGTGCTGCTGCTGCTTTTATAGTGCTGCTGGCTCGTCAGGAAATCCTCAGAGAAGCACGGAATGACAGCGCGATTCGCTGCATTCAGTGCTTCTCTGAAAAGGTGAACGCAGATTCGCTGCGTTCCGGTATCCATGCCGACCTGTCCCCACCCTTTCCTGTGAGTCACTGAGACTCACAGGACAGGGTCAGACAGGTTGGCATGGTTACCGCAGGGGCGCCGCCATTTTCAGGTAATCCGGGGCTCCGAGCTCGAGTCGCAGGTAATGGCGGCGAGAAAGCGCGCGCATGGCGATTCGCCGTATCCGACATATCTATGTTCATTTATGTCGGAAATCTGCTCGTATACGCCCCATCTTTTTTTTAAGTTAAAAAAAAAATTTGAGTTGCGTTTTCCATATGCGGTCAATCCGAATGCACATCCCTAGTGTTGACCATTTTCTTAAGGTTTAGACGATTGTCTAGTATTACCCCAAGGTCTCTAACCTGCTTGCAAGTAATGTGAGAGATGTGTGGAGATGGTGGGGAGATATTGATTTCGTTTGAGGATATGTGGAGCAGCTCTGTCTTGGAGGCATTAAGAACCAGGTTTAAACTGTTGAGTAGATTAGTGATGGATAGAAGGCAGTTGTTCCAATGGGTGAGCGCTTTTGAGATTGATTCTGTTATCGGTATTAGAATCTGCATGTCGTCTGCGTACAGATAGTGAATTAGGTTGAGGTCTGTTAACAGTTGGCAGAGGGGGAGGAGGTAAATATTAAAGAGGGTAGGAGATAAGGAGGAACCCTGAGGTACGCCAAGAGTTGATTTAGTTAGGGGTGACTCTTTATTGTTGATTTTGACTTTGAAAGTCCTATTGCTGAGGAAGGACTTGAACCAGTTGTGGGCAGATCCGGAGATGCCGATGTCTGTTAGGCGATCCAGCAGGATGGTATGGTTGACGGTGTCAAATGCCGCCGAGATGTCCAACAGGACCAACAGAAAGGAGTGTCCTTTGTCTAACCCCATGATAATATGGTCAGTAAGTGAAATGAGAAGGGTTTCCGTGTTGCGTGATTTTCGGAACCCATATTGCGATGGGTATAGGATCTTGTGGTCTTCAAGATATTCAGAAAGCTGGGTGTTTACCAGTTTCTCCGTTAGTTTGGCAACAAATGGGAGGTTAGAGATGGGTCTGAAATTAGCTGGTACATTAGGATCTAAGTTGTGTTTCTTGAGGAGGGGCTTGAGTGAGGGGCTTGAGTGAGGTAACTCCTTGGAAAATGAGGCCCTAAATTTGGTAATATGGCAGAGAAGGGAGATTAGCTTAAGTTTAGTAAGAAGCAAATTTGAAGATGGTACTAGTTGAAATGTACTACTAGCAGAGGTAGTACAGGGCTTCATTGGGGCAGCAGTGGGAAAATGGTCAATAAGATAGTTGGGTTGCATATGAGAATTTATGTCTAAATCCAGGCCTATAGAAGCAATTAGGGAGCCAATGGACAAGTGGTGTTTTTCATATTTCCCCTGTCTTGCAGAGAAACCCATACCTGTGTCCTCTGAATCTCGTTTAAACCTACATCTTACCCAATCATTTTTGTGAACCCATAGAACTGGTACCAGGATCAAAAACCCCCAACATCGGGACTCTTGTTTCAAGTGCCCCTAGCAGGGGTTAAACTTTTACTTCTGAGGTTTCTTATAAATCTATCCAGCAGTTCCCTTATACATACAGGCAAAGAAAATCACCAGCCTTACTATTGCCACTTATCCAGCAAAAATTGATCTACTCTTCTTTAATCAGCAAAAGCTGTTAATGGAAAGAGAACAAATAATGGGATTTCAGTTAGTGCAAACTTACATTAAGTAATAAAAGTACCATCCAAGCAATCTGGTGAAAATGGTTCAACAACAAACAGTAAATATGTCTTATGAGATTTAAGCCATAGGTTATTTAGCTGAGCACAGCAAAGTAATAGCACCACTAGAGAAATATTTATATTACAGTAATGCCAAAAAAATCACATTAGCAGGTATAATTTTATGTCCATTCCAAATGAATAGCCACTGAGGAATTTCCCAGTTTTAATTCCCAATATTTCTCTTTCCATTTCTATCCAATATTTCTCATAATTATGTAACCGAACCAAGGGTCACTAACATGCTTCAACAGATTTTATAGCTTTCTGGATGGTTCCTGATGTCCAGGGTTCACCCAAAGTTCAGGGAGTCCTGTGTAAGATGCAAAACTCTTGCCCTATGTAAGGAGCAGTACTAAGAGGGATGAGGTAATGCTTGCTGCAGAGCTACAGAAGCTTGAGGAAGATAGGATAATATAAGGAGGAGGTGCATGCTATCTATGGGGTATGGGTATGGTGAATGAGATTCTATATAAGATGCCCCCAGGCATCTGTTTAGTGTGGTCTCGTGGGTCCTGAGCAGAGACAGGGCTGGTGAGGCATCCTAGGAGTTCTATAGCAAGGAATCGGAAAGATTCCAAGCTGAGAAAAATCTGTGGCCTACCAGTGGGAGGACACCCTATTAAAAAAAAGGGGTAAAACTTTGGTTTCTGAAAGCTCCAGTTCTGTTGAATGGATTATACATTATGTTGCCCCGAAGGCCTTGTGGCAGAAGCTGTGGGTGAGTAGGATCGCTCCTGTTCAAAGAAGTGTGTTCGCTGAGTTTTTGATTCAAGAGACTGTTTTGAAGATTTTTTTTTCTTTTTTATAATAAACTTTCTAATTTGGAACCAAAGCCAAGGTGTGGACATTAGACTTTGTACATAGTGGTAAGTCTTTCCCTTGGGCCTCCCAGAGAGAATCTGGTCCCTGCTGGTAATCCCTGGAAGATTTTTACTGTTTCCATGGCTGCAGCAGTGTAACTCACCACCTCTGCAGCACTTGAAGGTGACCCTTGAGGAAAAAGGGGGTTACATTAAGTCACCCAAACAGGGACCCTAGGGAAAGTGAAAAAACTGTGTCCACATCGAGTTCTGACTTTCAATGTGAAGGATTGCCATTTTTTTCAATTTTTGCAGGTTTCGCCACTTTTGGAGCTTTCCAGCTAAAATATCTTCAGGATAGCTGCTGCTTCCACCTGAAAACTGTAAGTAAGCATGCTCACCCTTGCTGAGGACTTCAACCCACTGTTTTGTCAGCACACGTGGTAGGGCGAAAGCCAAACCTGAGGCTGTGACTAGGTATCAAGAGCGTGTGGGGAGTGCCGCAAGCAGAGCACCATTTTGGCCAGAGGTGTAGATGGCATGTCTTCCTCAGTCTCAAGAACAAATCAAGTGGTAACAAAAAGTAATTTGTATTGGCTGAACAGACAGTCCATCAGAGGCAGCAAACTCATTGCCTGGGTAGAATGTGTGCCTACCACCTGTACTCCTCGGAACCTCATCCAGAATTGGTGCCACCTTCGACTTTCGATGCCCTTAGCGGGTTACAAGATATACTGCCTCTAGAGACTGGTGTTGCGCCAGAGACATTGTCAGCTGAGACATTGGGCAGATCCTGACTCCTAATTCTTTCCTTCCCAGACGCCAGACTCCAGCGATCACAAACTCTTAATTCTAGCCATGTCAAACTCTTAATTCCTCCTCTGACACCCCAATCAGTCGACACAGTCTGTCAATTTCACTCCCATTATGTCTCTTAATTCAATTTCGCTCCTATTATGTTTCTTAGTCATCTTTCCCCTCACTTTCCCTAAGATGCCAAGTTATGTTATGATATGTCTGGTTATGTTATGCTGTCTCAGTTACCTGTCCTAAGCGCGCTTCTAAGACACCTTGTCTGTTTCAAAATATGACGATAAGTTGAGTTATACGATAAGTTAAGTTATAGTTATGATATGTTACGATATGTTATGATTTGTTACGATATGTTAAGCTATACGATATGACAAGACACAGTTACGATATGTTAATTTATAACTCGTTCCTTATTTAATCGCCTCACTGTTCTATGTAACGCTCCTTAGCGTTACATAGAACATAGTTTTTGTAGTTACATTGTAAACCGGTGTGATTTGTTTTCTTACAGGAACATCGGTATAGAAAAATTAAAATAAATAAATAAAATAAATCCAGGATGTCCAGCTTTTCACCTGGGATGGAGTCTGATAGTTGGGCAGCCAAAGATTCCTACAAGAGCCTGTAAGTAGTGAACCTCCCTTCATTGATTAGTCCAGAGCTTCTCAACCAGTGTGTCGCCAAACACCGGCAGGTGTGTCGCGTCTCCAGGTGTCCCACTGCCCCGTTGTACTTTCCTTCTCCCTTTTTCCAGCCCCCGCGGGCCAATTGAAAACCTCCTTTCTTCCAACCCCCACCTCCCAATGGGAAGCCTCCTTCATTCTGCCTTCCGCCGTGCAGGCCAATCGGAAGCCTCCTCCCTTCTACCTGCCAGTGGGAGTAGGAAAAAGGGAGGAAGCCTTTAATTGGCCGGTGAGGCAGGCACGGCATAGCCCGGGAGTGGGGTGGGAGGAATGGCAATGTAGAACCCCGACGATGCAAGGCCGCTACTGGAGCCCATCCCCGTAGCGGTGAAGAGGAAAACCCGACCCCGACGGTGCAAGGCCGCTACGGGAGCCCATCCCCATAGCGGTGAAGAGGAAAACCCAACCCCGATGGTGCAAGGCTGCTACGGGAGCCCATCCCCATAGCGGTGAAGAGGAAAACCCGACCCCTAGCGGTGAAGAGGAAACCCAACCCTCGACTGAGGCGCCCATTCCTGTGGCGCCGAATAAAGAAGGCCCGCCGGATTAAAACTGCGGCGGAACTGGAGCCCATCCCTGCATTGAAGGAAGAAGTTGTTTTTGGTGAGAGCTGGTGTGTCTGTGTGTGAATGGATGAATGGGTGAGAGCTTGTGTCTGAGGGTGTGAATGGGTGCCTGGGTGAGAGCTTTTGTCTGTGGGTATGATGGAAGCCTGGGTGAGAGCTTGTGTATGAGGGTGTGAATGGGTGCCTGGGTAGGGTCTTGTGTCTGAGGGTGTGAATGGGTGCCTGGGTGAGAGCTTGTGTCTTAGGGTGTGAATGGGTGCCTGGGTGAGAGCTTGTGTCTGTGAATGGATGCATGGGTGAGAGCTTTAGTCTGTGGGTATGAATGGATGTATGGGTGAGAGCTTGTGTCTGTGAATGGATGCATGGTTGAGAGCTTGTGTCTGAGGTTGTGAATGGGTGCCTAAGTGAGAGCTTATGTCTGTGGGTGTGATGGATGCATGGGTGAGAGCTTGTGTCTGTGGGTGTGAATGGGTGAGAGCTTGTGTGTGTGGGTGTTAATGGAAGCCTGGATGAGAGCTGGTGTGAATGGGTGCTTGGGTGAGAGCTTGTGAGTGTGAATAGAAGCCTGGGTGAGAGCTTGTGTCGGTAGGTGTGAATGGAAGCCTGGGTGAGAGCTTGTGGGTGTGAATGGGTGCTTGGGTGAGAGCTAGTGTGTGTGTGGGTGTGAATGGAAGCCTGGATGAGAGTTGGTGTGAATGGGTGCCTGGGTGACAGCTTGTATCTGAGGTTGTGATTGGGTGCATAGGTGAGAGTTTGTGTCTGTGGGTGTGAATGGATGAGAGCTTGTGTGGGTGTGAATGGAAGCCTGGATGAGAGCTGATGTGAATGGTTGCTTGGGTGAGAGCTTGTGTGTGTGGGTGTGAATGGAAGCCTGGGTGAGAGCTTGTGTCTGTAGGTGTGAATGGAAGCCTGGGTAAGAGCTCTTGTGTGTGGGTGTGAATGGGTGAGAGCTTGTGTGTGGGGGTGTGAGGGCTTTTGTGTGATTGAGAGAGCGAGACTGGTCAGGAATGTGATGTGTTTCTGTGTGAGAGAGAGAGACTGGTCAGGAAGATGACTGGTGTGAAAGAGACCGAGGCTGGTCGTGGGGTCTAATTGGGGGTGGGGGTATGTGTGTGTTGTGAGTGACTGGTTGTGGTTGCTAAGGAAGAAGATTGAGGACAGAGCTTCAGCAGCCCTTGCTGCTTCAGGTGAGTGCTATTGGCCTGGAAGGGAGAGGAGTAGGAGAGTTGCTGGAGAGGGTAAGTAAAGGTGGCTTTTTAAATGTATTTTTCTTGATTGACTGCCATTTTAATTATTGGGTATTATGCGATGTCTGCTGTTTTGAAATATTTTATTGATATTTGGACATGTTTTAATAATTTTTATGAGTGTTTAAGTCAATATTATTCTGTTCAGCAGCTGTTTTGTAACATTTTTGGTATAATTTTACAATTATTTCTGTGTGGGGCTCTGTAGCAGCTTGGCATATTCTGTTTTCCCAACAGGAAATGTATTAGTGTTTAGGGCCTGGTTTAATAGTTGTGTTTCTTAGATAGGGTTGTTACTGTTTGCGTTTGTTCCATAATACAGGTGTAACTTTGTGCAGGTTAGTTTGTGTGCATTATTGCAGATCCTGGGATTATGTTAGGTGCTATATTTCTCTTTCCATTTCTCCAGGTTCGCACTGCATGCAGAGTGGCTTTTTTGGTTTTCCATTCCAGTTTCTGTCTCCATATTTATAATTTGTGTTTTTTCTGTACTTGGTGAAGGTCAGTTCTGGGTGTGTGACCAAGGTGAGGTATTTTACTAGCATGTAGGCATTTGTATCAATCTTATTTGTTGTGTTTTCTCAATAGGATATGCATTAGTGGTAAATTACTGTCTTTTCATAAGGAAGGCTATTGTGCCTGGTAGTAAAGGGAGTTTGTTTTGCTTTTACTGAGATGTCATCAGAACCAGAATATCTTTTTTGTATGGTGAGTTGTACGGGTAATGCCCTAGATCTGCTCTGCACTCATTGCTGGGGGTTGAGAGGATTCCTGTTGATGCAGAGTGCATGTTTACATTTAGCCCCGTGATGGTCACATGTTCAATGTGTCATGCATGTGAGAACCATTTGTCAGGTGTGTCCCAGCCAAAAAAGGGTTGAGAACCATTGGATTAGTCCATTCCTGTGCTGCCCCTAGTATCACTGAGAAGATCTGATCCCAATATTCCAGTGTCTCAGGAGGTCAGTGATGTGGAACAAAGGGATCAGGTAGTGGAGGGAGCTACAGGAGGAGGGGATCTGGTTGAGTTACCTCCACTACCAAGTAGCCATAGCTCCCGGGAAGAGCAGGGAAATGAGGCTCTTTTAGTTCCCCAACAGGCTACACCAAGGCCTAAGATCTTGAGGTTGCATAAAAGAGACCTTGTTGTACATCCAAGATATGGTTCCAACCAGCGAGCCAAACCCCACTTTGGCTGACTGCATAGAAGCTTGGGAGGCTCAAAGTATTCAGAGATCAGAGACCACCTCTGTAGCCAGCAGTGTCATGTGTTCACTGGGGAGGGCTGCACGTTCTGGACTGCCGCAATTGGTAACAATGCAGGATTATGTCGACCTTGCGATGGGAACTTTTACTGAGCCAGAATTGGTGGCTGGTGCTTCTCCAGTGTGGTTTATCATCAGTCTGGAGAATGACCATTTAACCACCATGAAGTCCACCGTGGGAGTACATGGGCAAGGCTGCGGAAGTGGGTGGTGCCTTAAGGCGCCACAGTGAATTTATCCACCATACCTATATGTCCAAAGTTGCTACGTGAGCTGTGGGTATTTCTGGGTTGCCCAGGTCAATGCTGGTTACCCAATTGGTCACGTGAAGAAAGATGGGTATGGCGCATAGTGGCGGACTACTGGGGCATGACCTACCCATATGTGCCCCTCACCATCATGTATGTAGTAGAGTTGGAATGTGATGACTGGGTGGCATTTGAAATTTACAGTCACATCTAAAAATACCCTTGTTATAGGGGGCTTGAATGGAATCACCCCATGGTCCAGGAAACCACCAGAATGCATTGCCGCCAATGGAAGGTGAGGTGCTGTGTGCAGAAGCACGTGGTGGAGATCATGGATTTGGACAGTCAGAAGAGGATACTGTCGGTATCCCGGATCCTGCCTGGAGACAATACCATCCAAATGCCAGATTCATCCTAGCATAGCCCCTATTCTGGGACCTCCTTGGTGACTGTTTATGCTATATAGCTGATTATTCCAGTTGATGTTCTTGTTACCTGCAAGTTCTCTTGATACATGGCTAATGGTACTAATTATGTTCTACTGTGTTGTTTTTATTTGCTGTTTCACTACAAGCATGAACAAAATAAAATCATCAGCCTGGTATAAGTACCAATCATCTATAATTATGGGACTTGCTATATATTGGAGAGTAAATCCTTGAAGTTGATTGACTGGTTCAGGAGCTTGTGGACATTTTAGTAATTATTAATTGGTTATGGTTACCTTAGCCTTAGTGACTTCAGGGGTTTTTCTTGCAGGGAGACAATTTGACCTGTTTTCTTTTAGGGGATGTAGTGGTTCTCCCCTGAGAACCATCATCAACATGGATATTCTCTCTGATTGAGGGTGTACATTTGTCTATTCAATATTTTGACATTTTTTACCTCCAGGGGAATAGCATATTTTCTGTTTAACTTGGATGTTCCCTGTCAATTACCAAGGATTGATGGATGCTGACCCTTGTGTCATGCAGTATACAAGGGATTAGGGATGTGAATCGTTTTAGGACGATTAAAATTATCGTCCGATAATTTTAATATCGTCTTAAACCGTTATGGAACACAATACAATAGAGATTCTAACGATTTATCGTTATAAATCGTTAGAATCGTGAGCCGGCACACTAAAACCCCCTAAAACCCACCCCCGACCCTTTAAATTAAATCCCCCACCCTCCCGAACCCCCCCCAAATGAGTTAAATAACCTGCGGGTCCAGCGGCGGTCCGGAACGGCAGCGGTCCGGAACGGGCTCCTGCTCCTGAATGTTGTTGTCTTCAGCCGGCGCCATTTTCCAAAATGGCGCCGAAAAATGGCGGCGGCCATAGACGAACACGATTGGACGGCAGGAGGTCCTTCCGGACCCCCGCTGGACTTTTGGCAAGTCTCGTGGGGGTCAGGAGGCCCCCCACAAGCTGGCCAAAAGTTCCTGGAGGTCCAGCGGGGGTCAGGGAGCGATTTCCCGCCGCGAATCATTTTCGTACGGAAAATGGCGCCGGCAGGAGATCGACTGCAGGAGGTCGTTCAGCGAGGGTTCCGGCGCCTCGCTGAACAACCTCCTGCAGTCGATCTCCTGCCGGCGCCATTTTCCGTACGAAAACGATTCGCGGCGGGAAATCGCTCCCTGACCCCCGCTGGACCTCCAGGAACTTTTGGCCAGCTTGTGGGGGGCCTCCTGACCCCCACGAGACTTGCCAAAAGTCCAGCGGGGGTCCGGAAGGACCTCCTGCCGTCCAATCGTGTTTGTCTATGGCCGCCGCCATTTTTCGGCGCCATTTTGGAAAATGGCGCCGGCTGAAGACAACAAGATTCAGGAGCAGGAGCCCGTTCCGGACCGCTGCCGTTCCGGACCGCCGCTGGACCCGCAGGTTATTTAACTCATTTGGGGGGGGTTCGGGAGGGTGGGGGATTTAATTTAAAGGGTCGGGGGGTGGGTTTTAGGGGGTTTTAATGTGCCGGTTTTGCGATTTTTAGATTTTTAGATTTTTCACGATTTTTCACGATTTTCACGATATTTTACCCCCCCAAACGGCAACAATACGATTCCCTCCCCCTCCCAGCCGAAATCGATCGTTAAGACGATCGAGGACACGATTCACATCCCTACAAGGGATCTTTACAAGGTTACCTGCTGATGCCCAGAGGGATCAGAGGTGATGTTAATCCAATTGACTACTAAAAATCAATGATTATATTGCTCCCTTGAGTCCAGGTGGTAGTATCATTCATGTCCTTGTAGGGAGAGGTTAAGTACCAAAATTCTTTGTGCTCTGAAATTTGCAATATATTTTCGGATTCCTTTCAGAATACAACTGATATTTATATGTGGTGGTCAATTTCCTTGCTGAGGGAAAAGGCTATGTAGTGTATGTGGTTATTGTGTTGTACTAATTGTGATTTCATGTAAGGGGCATGATGCATTTAACTTTTGAATCCTAGGTGCTGCCCTATGCTGGATATAGAAACCACTGGAGTTGGATCTACTGCTTTGGAAGGTTTTTTGAATGATGAAGAGTATATTTTGGGTGTATTTTATCACATGTTTATTATATTGTACTTAAGGTCCCCATTTTCTCTTTTCCAGGGGAAGGTGTAACCCTACTAAGGGTCACAAACCCTACTAAGGGTCACAAACATGCTTCAATACATTTTATAGCTTTCTGGATGGTTCCTGCTGTCTAGGGTTCAGCCAAAGTTCAGGGAGTCCTGTGTAAGATGCAGAACTCTTGCCCTCTGTAAGGAGGGGTACTAAAAGGGATGATGTAATGCTTGCAGAAGAGTTACAGATATATGAGGAAGATAGGATAATATAAGGGGGAAGTGCATGCTCGCCATGCGGTTTGAGTATGGTGAGTGAGATTCTATATACGACGCCCCCAGTCATCTGTTTAGTGTTATCTTGTAGGTCCTGAGAAGAGACAGGGCTCACGAGGCATCCTAGGAATTCTACAGCAAGGAATAGGAAAGATTCCAAGCTGAGGAGAGCCTGTGGCCTACCAGCAGGAGGACACCCTATTAAGAAAACGGGTAAAATTCTGGTCTGGGAAAGTTCCAGTACTGTTGAATAGATTATACATTACGCTGCCCCGAAGGCCTTGGGGCTGAAAGCTGTGGATGAGTAGGATCCCTCCTGTTCAAAGAAGAGTGTTCGCTGAGTTTTTGATTCAAGTAACTGTTTGGAAGTTTTTTTTCTTTTTTTCTGTGCTTGATTTACAATAAATTTTATAATTTAGAACCAAAGCCAACGCGTGAACATTGGACTTTGTACATAGTAGCAAGTCTTCCCCTTAGGTCTCCCAGAGAAAAATCTGGTCCCCACTGGCGATCTCTGGAGGACTTTTACTGTTTCTGGGGCTGTAGCAGTATAACTCACCACCTCTCAGCACTCAAAAGGGACACCAAGAATAAAGGGGGTTACAATTAGGATTCAACCATCTCTTGCCAAAAGAACTTTAGAGAACAAACTTACAACACTGCCCCCACCCCCATAGTGATTCTCCTCTAGGTACCATCTCTCCACCTTAATTAGTTACTTCTAACTCTGTCCCCCAAGATGCTTCATCTCTGCTCTGAAGTGACAGAGCTGCAATAGAGCTGTGTTGGACCCTGCTTCTATCAGCAGCTGTGCTCTTACCGAGCACAGGGACTGAGTCCCTGTGGCAGCCCCTGGTCCTCCAGTGTGACCTCCCTTATCAAACAGGAGGAGAATGAGTCATCACAGGTACTGGCAGCATACTTTGGTTGAAAGGGTAACTATACTCACTGTTTTCCCTGATAGCCCTTGATAGATGGTCTTGCTCTGAGAAACCGCCAAACTTAACCCTTTTCCCAATTCCACTATATCATCAGCATATTTTATATTTTTCTTCTTTTTATCTACTTTCCTGCCAATATACTCTGCCAAACTCTACTTCTTTGCATTAAGCATGGAACAGGCCGGTAGAATATTAGACCTGGCAAGGCACCGAGAGAATGATTTCTTCACTTCTTGACAACAATCTTAAATGTTATGTGAGTTAACTAAGCATTTTCACATTCGTAGCTGCTGGTGATGTATCATGATGCAAAGTGGTATATTTATTCTGATAAAACAACCTTATCTTCATGGCATAAGTATTCATTTTCAGTTTGGACAATTGCTAATTTCTGGTGAATAATATTTAATGCATTCAAAAGATAAATGGCAACCTGTCTGAAATCTCTACATACCCTACTGAGCATCACGGTTGACAGAATATCCAAACTACTTTTGTGTAGCTTGGTGCATCTCTATTCCAAGCACTGGAAAACACTTTTGAGATGGGCAGAAGCCAAGAACTGAACTTCACAAGGTATAACAGCCTGCCCTTGAGTCAGAAAGCTGTTGCTCAAAAGAACCAGCTCTGTGTTTACAATACTGTGCATGTACTGAGGAATGCCTAAGTGAGTATAGCATGAGTCAGAAGTTGTCACAAAAGCCTTCAGCAATTGCAGACAAAGCAGGGCAAAGACAGGTAAAAGGCATACTTTACAAATATTAAGGCATATTCCACGCACATCACATTCTATTTTCCTTATCAAAATTATTACAAGGTTTGGACATTGAATTCACCTGCATGGTTTAGCACAGAATTTTCTTCAGTCCTTTGTTTGGTTACTTAGAAAACTGCTTTAATAAGATGCTTTGGAATTTATAGGTTTTCCATACTCTGAGAGCTGAAAACAGTAGTAAAATCCACTTTTAAGAACTAAGCTAGATGCTTAACAGTAAAGAAACCATGGGAAGCTTTTCAGCAAGGTTTGTTTTTTTTTTTCAAAGGCAAAGAAAGAAAATTCTTGCAAGGAGTTTGAAGATAGAAAATGCCACTTTCTTGAATTTTTCCTGTTATTCTATGCCCTTAAAAGGACTACATATGTAAGCTAAAAAAAAAATTAAAAAGCATTGGCCATGGAAGTCAAATAACTGAATGTGCTGGCTTCTCTCATTGCCTTTATGAGAATACCTTACCATCCTGCTTTTCATATATCAAAGAAACAAGGATATAAGATCAGATTTTAAATAGATACCTCAAAAGATCAAAGTTTGCACCCGTTGTGCATCAGGTGAAAAACACATTTTGGGCCTCATTTATTAAGCATTGTTCCCATAGACCCAAGTAACCCCTGCTTGCAGCTGGTATATCTGCAGAAAGCTCAAAGGGTTCTTGGGGGCCATACTCCAAACTCCACACACTCTCACACAGTTCTCTTGGACTCCAAGGCAGGTTCTTTTCTGGCCAGGGGGGTGGGGGGAAGAACTATCTCCCCCAAGGTTCTAGGTGGTAGGGGTGACACTGTGCTTCAAACCTGGAAGAGGTGTCCGTTCCTTTTCACTGTTAAGGGAGGTGAGTACCAAGAAAAACCTCCCGAGGCTCAAACTGAGTGTACCAAAATTAATCTTTTACTGTAAACGTTCTTGCATGGATAGTTGGCACTGCTCACATCAGTTCTTGGCAAATAGATGGAATTTACAGGTCTCACTCTGTTCTCTATCTGCACAAGGGTCTCTCGATGCACAGATGCCAGGAAACTCTCACCCTCCAGGTCTGGGAAAAGTGAGGCTCCCAAGTAGACAGGGGTATCCTTGTTTGGGCAGAAAAGTCCCCTTCCAAATTCTGGTGGAAAAACACAAACCTCGGCCTATGCACAGTCTTCCCAATATCTCTCTCTCTCTTCCAGGGTGAAGACTCCTAATGGGGGTCCTCAGAAAGTTTCAAAGGGTCTTACTCCCAGTTCTCCTCTTCAAAAATTATCAACAAGATTTTCCATAGGAAAAGTCCAGCATAGAACACCACAGCTCTCCAGATGTCCCACTTTCAGGGAAGGATGGGTAGCAGCAAAAATCTTCCTTCCAGATCTTCTCAAAACCTAAATTCTGCTTTAAGTGAACCCATACCCAGGAATTTATTCCAGCGGGTCACCATCATTCCATCAACCTCAAGTGTGAGTAGGGTTGCCAACTGGCTCCAGATTTTCAGGACAGGTTGATCCAGTCCTGGTTTTACCCCACTGCATGCTGGGACTTATTCTGATTTACCTATTTAGCATTCCATAAGAAAATCAAGAATATAAGTACCTGCATGCAGGGGAGTAAAACCAGGACTGGATCAACCTGGCCTGAAAATCTGGAGCCAGTTGGCAACTCTAAGTGTGAGGAATGGAGGAGCAGAGTCTTCCCTATCATGGTTCCCTCAAGAAAAACACTTCCCTGTAATCTTCTTCCAGGCCCAAAACCAAATGTCTCACAAGAAATCTCAAAAAACTTAACCAAAGTCCCAAAAAATACTTCAGATGACACCCATCCATTCAGGGTGTGATAGAAAAGCTGAAAGTCCTCCCAGCCCTTCAAGGATTCCAAACTGAGAGTCCTGCTCTCCAAACAGGCCCCAAAACAACCATTAACTTCAAAAGCAAAACTGCACTACCCACCTTCAGCAATCATTCAGCATTCATGAGCTGCATCAGCATTATTATATTAATAATAATAATATCATGATTTGTATAGCACAAATCAGATGTACACAACATTGTACAGAGACACATCATGGATGGTTCCTACTTGTTGGAGCTTACAATCAAGTCATGATACACAGGACACACACAACAAAAAATAAATAGGAGGCGAGTTAAGTCAGCCAGGCCATGAATGAGAAGATTTAAGGGAAGTAAGATTATATTATCATGGACTCAACTAATTATAAATAAAAGAAATAAAGAAATGTGGGGTACTTACCTAACTGAAGGGTAATTATGACTGAGCTACTGAAGATATGCCAGGATACTCAAAAGAAATTGAGCATAACAAACCTATGGTAAAAAAAACAAAAACAAAAAAACAGCATAAGGCAAATGGCCAGATACACAGGTTTTATCTGTAACCTGATCACATGGTTAGCCACCCAATCTCATAGACAACTTGCTAT
The DNA here is from genome assembly GCF_901001135.1 of Rhinatrema bivittatum. NCBI lineage: Eukaryota > Metazoa > Chordata > Amphibia > Gymnophiona > Rhinatrematidae > Rhinatrema > Rhinatrema bivittatum. The sequence goes on along the minus strand of NC_042617.1, from coordinate 543,433,154 downwards.
GTATCACTTTGAAAAGCCAAATTGAGCCTCATAACTTGTCAGCGTTGGATCCAGTACAGTCAAGTGCTCAGTGATACATTTTAGCTGCTCCTGGAAATGTCAAGCAAGTAAAAGGAAACAATTTGGAATACTTTTAAGGGAAAAAAAACCTGTCTATGGAAGCAGTAAGAGTCTTCTAGATGACTTCAACCTGCTTTGCTAGGAAAAAGGAGAATAATATAGTAGCAATATTCACCTTCAGCCTTGCTGTACATTCTCTAGAACAGTGCAATTGCTGCAGCAGAAGACTGCTGCCATCTATAGACAAAACTCGGCATTTATTTACATTACTGTTCAGACCCTGGAGTACTAAATCTGACTGAGATCCATGATCATTTGGGAGATATGACTTCCACTTAATTGAAAAACTACAGATGCAGTACTTCCTGTCCACATTATCACAAAGTGGCATTAACTATTTTGTTAGCTCAAAATATCAAGCTCCTTTTTCTTTGTATTCTTTGTATTCTAATATAGTTTTGTTTTGTCTTGTTATTTTACATTTTCTTACTTTTTGAAATGGGAGGTATGCATCTTTTAATTTGGTCATAATCCCTGCTTTCACAATTCTTCTCCCAAGTCCATGCCACGCTTGTGTTGCATTGATTCTTTGCATGTAATGGTGAGAGGGCTTGCATGGAGCTTTAATGAAGGCCAACACAGTAGTGTTTTACTTTACGTAGATTTATAATGGTGACAGGCAACAGTATTACCTGAGAAGCAAAGGAAATATAAATCAAAATATAATAGGGTAATCCTAATCATTTTAGCATCAACTAAATTATGTAAACTCTTTTTTCTTCTAGTTATACTGATTTGAAGTATACCTTGCTGATAATCATTGACAAAAACTGTATATTGCAAGTACAAATTCCTTAACCAAAAATTCACAATTAGGGCCTGATTTACTAAAGCTTTGTTCCAGTTGATACAGAATAGGACAAAAGCTTCAGTAAATCAGGCCTTTAATGATGAAGTTAATTGTCCACAAATATTATAAAATATTATGATTTTAAATACAAAATAAGGGACCAGGATAGGTTATTGTTGAGTAACAATGCACTTTTAATGCTGTGTCTAATTGGATTTTACAAGTAATTAATATACACTTTATGGGATTTTATAATATAAAATTAAAAACAAAGTCTTTAGAAAAGAACCTGTACTTATCTTAATCCATACAGGAAAAATATTGTTTTAAGGTGTCCGTCTCTTATGATACTGTGCAGTGCAGCTGTTGAAATTCTCCTGTTCCCACTAAGGTAAAGATTTTCCTATTGCTGAAATGTCACCCGACACGGCAGTGTTTTGAAAGTTCCATCTTCTTCAGGGGTAACTTGAAACAATTAAAATATCAAGATAACATTGATTGGCTATAGGGCATCACACTATTAAATTGCATTATGTAACTAGAATAAACCAAGAAGTGAACATGATATAAATTTTTAGAGCACATTACACTTTCAGAGGGAAACTATTAGATAAAATAAAAAAACAACTTGGGTTAAATAAATGGCACAACGTAAAAAGGCAGAGAAATGCTAGAATTCATTTGTACAGAGTATGTCCCCAAATGTATAAATACCACTAGAGAACCAAGTTAAACACTGTTTATGTCCCATGGTTGTACTGAAATGAAAATGCCATGAACAGCTGTCACCATTTTAAAGTGCTGTCAGCAGGAAGGGTTAGGGATGCCCGGAGAGCAGGCGGGAACCCAGTTTATGCAAAGATCCGCAATGTGTAATAGAGAATTATATTCAGGAGAAATGAAATAAGAAATAACAACAAAATTTCCTATTTCATTTCATTTCTCCTGAATGCAATTCTGAAAATGAAAATATTGAAAATCCAACAAAATTTCGTTGGTTTTCAGATCTTGTTTTGAGAAGCGCAAAAAAAATCACACGTTGGGCCTAAAACCAGCCCCGAGGATGGAGCCTCGCCTAGGGAATAGGCCGAGGCTCAAAGTAGGGGCCTCGGACTGCACCTGAACACGACACTGGTGCCTCAGCTTCAACTGAGGCCTCAGTCTCGATCTGAGCACAACACCGGGGCTCAGCCTAGGCCCAGTTCCAGGCTTGACGCTGGGGCCTAGGCGAAGACTAGATGGACAGACTAGATGGACCATTTTGGTCTTTTTCTGCCGTCATTACTATGTTACTATGTAAGACCCGAGCAAAGGCACAGGACCCAAAGGTTTTGCTGGGGCTGGGAAGTTTCCTGATCCAATGTCTCAGCCTGGTCTGGAGACTGGGTCCCGATGCCTGGGACTCGACCCGGAGACTGTGCTCCGATGCCTGAGCTTTGGCCCGGACCAAGGCACAATGCCGGAGTCAGGCATCAGAACCCAGCTGCAGAGCCAGACCCCAGCATCAGGCCAGGGTCCATGCCGAGGCCCAGGCATCGGGACCCAGTCTCCAAAATAGGCCCTGGAATCAGAGGCTGAGGCAGAGGACTGGGTGCTAAGTTTGTTGCTGCCCTGTGTGAACCATTACTGTGCTGCCCCATCCCCTCCCCCCCAATTCATTCAGTATCTGTCCCAGGCCGGTCAGATAAAGCCCAGCTCCCTCCATAAATCTATATTTTTAAAAACTGACCATACACTTCTCCACAGAACCCCTAGTCAAGGGACAGGTATTACATACCCTAGGGAAACCTTACAACCTTGCACACACACCATCCCCCACACTCCCACACCCTCTATAGGCCCACAAAAGGTAATTATGCACGTGTAACAGATTTTACATAAAAAAAGAACATTCACAAGTACAGTCTTCTGAATCAAAATATCACTTACAACATATATATTATAGCTACATGCACTGCTGTGGTGCCAGCTACATAATTTTTCTGTTTTTTCCTAGGATCTCACAGTTCCACTCGTCCAGTCTAATTTACAACAGGCCAAGGGGGCTAGCCCCGCCTGTACAGTCAGGTTCTAGCAGTGAGTGAGGGTCAGATAAGCCAGCAGGCTTTTCTGTTTCCTTTCCTCTCCTTCCCCCAGAGAGAGATACATAATATGGAAACAGGGAAGATGGAACAAGGAACACAGATCCTTGCTCCAGGGCAGCAGCAATTTCAGAACACCCTACAAATTCAAAATGACCAGCAACAAGCAATGTGAGAAAACGTTATCAGTAAAACACAGTACTAACTCAGATAGCAAAGTCCATATAGACCACTGTGACCAGCCCTCCTCTCTTGTCACTGGTGCTTCTCGACATCAGGAGAATACCCCGACTGTTTCTGAAAAACTTTGAACTTTCAGCTCAACTGACAGACCAGCCAGAAGATAGGTGGACTACCTATCTGGGGAATCTACTCACAAGGAATATTCAATGCCTTCCAAACAGCCAATCCAGAAAGGAGGCCCACATACCAGGAAGTCAAGGCTGCCATTCTAGAGAGAGTGGGACTCAACCCAGAAGCCTACCAACAGCAGTTTCAGTGAGGAGTTCTACAACCTGGGGAAAACCCAAGGAACCTATTCCATAGTAGAGATGTGAATCGGTTCTGGAATCATTTCCGGTATCGTGTTCATAGAACCATGGGAAATCTTTGTTTCCCGTGGTTCTGACCGCTTTTTTTTTCAGCTGTCCCGAGCCAAAAAAAAAAACCCCACCCTGACCCTTTAAATCTAATTATTTAGAATCCCCCACTGTCCCGACCCCCCAAAAGCTTTTCTAAAGTACCTGGTGGTCCAGTGGGGGTCCCGGGAGTGATCTCCTGCTCTTGGGCCATCAGCTTCCAGTAAACAAAATGGCGCCGATGAGCCTTTCCCCTTACCATGTGACAGGGGCTATCGGTGCCATTGGCCGGCCCCTGTCACATGGTAGGAGCAATGGACGGCCAGCACCATCTTAAAAAGTGGCTCAGGCCATCCATTGCTCCTACCATATGATAGGGGCTGGCCAATGGCACCGATAGCCCCTGTCACATGGTAAGGGCAAAGGGCCATCAGCGCCATTTTGATTAGTGGCAACCCACGGCCCGAGAGCAGGAGATCGCTCCCGGGACCCCCGCTGGACCACCAGGTACTTTAGGAAAGTTTTGGGGGGGTTGGGACGGTGGGGGATTCTAAATAATTCGATTTAAAGGGTCAGGGTGGGTTTGGGGGGTTTTTTTTCTGTGTGCCCTTTCTTCTCCTCCCCCCCCCCCAAAACAATAAGAAAACCCCATGAACATTTCATGGGGTTTTCCTATCGCTATCGGGGACCCCCCGATAGTTAACAGATTTGAAAATATCGTGCGATATTTTCATCCGTCAGAAAAATGATTCACATCCCTATTCCATAGACTAAAAGATATTCCCTGGAAATTGTTCACCCAGAAGGAAAGTAACCAAAGCAGTTCTGTTTTCATTCGCTTATTGTTTGTGGACTAATGAGATTGTAAAATTTGTTTAATTATTGGAATGATATTTCTTGATAATGTTTTTTCCAATCATGTTTCTGATCAAAGTTTTTGTGCTTTGTAATTTAAAAAAATCTAATAAACATAAAGTTAAAATTATTAATAATAATAATAATAATAATAATAAAAAGGTAATGAAACTACTCTGCATCTTGCTTAAGGTAAAAACTCTGTATACCTCGATGTATCAACCACAGACTGATGACCTTGTTGCGCATTTAAATCAGATACTCAAGCAAATAAGAAAATTTGTGGATGAAGATGGCAAGGATTGGGATTTATTGCTATGCTACGTACTGTTTGCAATTCACGAAGTACCCCAGAGTTCGATGGGGTTCTCTCCCTTTTGAATTATTGTATGGGAGGAGGCCGAGAGGAATCTTGAACATAGCTTGTGAAATTTGAGAATATAAAGAGGACCTCGGGGAGAACCAGACTCCCAATGCAGGATCACCTAAAACAAGCTGGGGAGGTGGTCTGCCTATGCCTAGAGAATGCTCATGCTATCCAAGACCGCGGCTACAATTGCCCCACAATCCAAAGATTATTCCAGCCAGGGGAACACATTCTTGCCCTCCTCCCATCTTCAGAAAGCAAGTTGTTAGCCCATTGGCAAAGACCCTATGAAGTTTTGGAAAAAACAGGACCCATGGATTACAAAATAACCCAGCCAGATAAATGAAAGAAAACTCAAATCCACCATGTAAACCTTCTGATGAACTGGATTGCATAAGTGTGTGAAGTGGTGCAAAAAGAAGAGTTTCATCCCGATCATACCTGAAGGGGGCCAAACCCAGATTCCTTTTGGAGAGTAGCTATCCACCACAAAGACAGCTGACTTAAATCAGCTGGTGGAGCAAAATAAGGAGATCTCAAACCTAATAGGTCATACCCACCTTGTGCAGCATGACATCACTACATCTCCTGGAGTTGTTGTGTGGCAATGACCCTATTGTTTTCCCGAGGCCAGGTGCCACATCATTGAGATTGAAGTGAAGAAGATGCTACAGCTCAGAGTTATAAAGGAGTCTACTAGTGATTGGTCCACAACCATAGTGCTGGTGCCAAAGCCAAATGGGAGCATAACGTTCTGCATTAACTTTAAAAAAGTCAACGAGGTCTCAAAACTCGACACACAGCCAATGCCTAGAGTGGATGAGCTGACTGAGCATCTGGGATCAGCCCAGCTCATTTCTATTATGCTCGCCGCCCGCAACAGCCCCGCGGTGCGGTCCTCTCACCTTTCTACACAAGCTTCAGGCTCCAGCTCCTCATTGCTGGCGGCGGTGGGCCACCAGTCCTGACCTCGGACTTCCACCAGCACCTCCAGCCCTGCTCCACTTCCTGGGACCTCCAGCCAGGATGCCTCTATCCATCGGGACTCTCCGCACGGTTCGCGGAGAGACACCACTGGCAGTGCTGCACCCATCCCTAGGCGCGCGCGCCCACCAGTGAAACCTTTAAAGGCCTGTGGCGTGAACCTGGCCACGGACCCAGATGTTGACATTAGTTCCCTCAACATATAAAAGCTCAGGCAGTGCTCCTCAGCGTTGCCTTTGCAACAGATCGCCTTGGTCTCCTGTTCCAGTTTCCGAGTTCTAGTTGCCTTGCGCTTGTCTTGTTCCTGTGATTCCTGATTCCTGTTTCCTTTGTTCGTCTCATCTGTCTACTGGATCAACTACCTTCTCCAAGCCTGACCTCTGCTACGCCTGACCTCATCTGCCTTCTCCAAGCCTGAGCTCTGCTATGCCTGACCTCACCTGCCTTCTCCAAGCCTGACCTCTGCTACGTCTGACCACGCCTGCCTTCTCCAAGCCTGACCTCTGCTACGCCTGACCTCGCCTGCCTTCTCCAAGCCTGACCTCTGCTACGCCTGACCTCGCCTGCCTTCTCCAAGCCTGACCTCTGCTACGCCTGACCTCGCCTGCCTTCTCCAAGTCTGACCTCTGCTACGCCTGACCTCGCCTGCCTTCTCCAAGCCTGACCACTGCTATGACTGACTACATCTGCCTTCTCCAAGCCTTACCTCTGCTACATCTGACCATGACTGCCTTCTCTGTGCCTTGACCATTGTTATGAACGACTTCTCCTCAGACTCTCTAGAGTCCAGAGTTCCACGTTGCTTGCTACACCTTCCAAGTGCTGGCAGCTTCCATTCAAGTTTGACAGTGACACCTCTGTCCTATCCTCTGGACACAGACTATTAAGGCTTCGGCCTTCCTTTGCTCAGACATCTTCAGTTCCTCCTTGTCCCTTGGTGCTTGAGTTCCTGTTCCACATCCTGTCTGGGATAGGACCACGCCACCTGCTGGCTGCTGTCTCTGGGCTGAACCATCTACTACCTGTACTTAACCTTGAGGCCTGCCTAAGTCCTGCCGGCCCTGGCACCCGATAGCTCAATCCGAGGGGAACGTGGGCTGGTATAGGTGAAGCTCCAGTGGCCTCCAGCTTCAGCCCACTCCACCTGCTGATAATGGGGACTCATAGGCCCTCGCCTATGGGTTGTATCAACCCCACTTCAGCCCAAGGATCCACCTCCTATGCAACAATTCCTACCCTGAACCTTACAAAAAGGAATTGGCAGGTGCCTCTCATGCCAACAGCAAAGGAGAAGACTGTGTTCTCGACACCAGATTGATTTTCCAGTTGACCATCCTCACTTTTGGATTTCCTGGCACCCCCACAAAGTTGAGTTCAATGCTTGGTTGACCTCTGCTCCACCCATATCAAGGGTATGCAGCCAGTGCCACCTACTTGGATGACATCATGTGTACAGCCCAGATTAGAAGACACATCTAAGCCAATTCCAAGCCATGCTAACCAGTCTGAGGAAAGAAGGACTGACGGCCAACCCTAAGAAGTGCTTGCTGAGAGGTCAAGAAGTCCAGTATCTTAGCTGCACCCTAGAGAAGCACCAAGGGACAAGACCCGGAAGATGGAGGCGATCATCTGAGTGCCAGTCCGGCAAACAAAGGTGAAAATGAGAGCATTCCTAGGCAGCATTGGGTATTACAGAAGGCTTATCCCCAATTACTCAGTAAAGGCAGACCCTCATAAGGCATTGTTTTTGAAGAAAGCACCAGAGAGTCCAGTGGTCAGCTTAAGAAGAAGAGGGCTTCCGGGCTGTGAATGAGACAACATGCTCTAAACCAGTCCTGTTAAGTCCAGTGTTAGGATTTGTAAGTAAGTGGGCCCTTTGGCCAAGGTGAGAGGTGGAACCACCCAGGGGAGGAGCCCTGCTGAGCCTCACCGTCAGGAGGCTACAGGATGATATACAGCAGAGGTATAGGTGGAGAAAGAGAGTGTGACCCCAGGATGCGGGCCACGGAGCAACAGCGCAGATGCTGACGTAAGACTCAGCTCATATGACTCGAGTCAGGCAATAGGTGTGGCACTGCCCGAGGAGAGGGGGTGCCGGGGAACAATTACAGTCACTGTAGTACACTGGGTCCGTAGAGATGGTATGCAAGAAGGTTCCTCAGTGGGAGATCACAGTAGTGGTCCGCAGAGCGGGGTACACCGGCGAGGGTTCCTCTGGAGATATCACGGCATGGGTCTGTAGAGCAGGGTACACCCGGAGGTGGCTCCTCAAGAATCACGGCAATGGTCCGCAGAGCGGAGTACACCAGAGAGGGTTCCCACGTAGATATCACAAAAAGGTTCCACAGCTTGGTACTCACAGTGACTGGAGACAAGTAGTAGTTCCATAGAAAGCCTCGGGAATGAGGCAGGCAGGAGTCCAGGTGAAAGCCCTCCGAGGAGTGGATAGCCAAGAGACGAGGGAGGGCCCCCGAGGAGTGGGTACCCAATAGTCTCACACCACGGAAACAGGAACCGGAATAATGTTGAAGAAGAGTAGGTAGATACAGCAAATAAACTTGTTGCCAAGTCTCCGGCTGTCTGGGCTGGTGAGTTTAAATATCGGAGTTGAGTGACGTCATCTGATAGGGACGCCCCAGAGGTTCCCGCCATGATGTGGTTAAAGTAGGTCGGGGAGCGCGCGCCTAGGGAACCCCGAGGGTAAGATGGTGGTCGGCAGCATCCATGCTGCTCGGGTAGGCCCGGGAACGGAGGCTGGAAGGCCGGTGGTAGCTGGCAGAGGCCGCAAGTTCGCCCAACGGAGCCAAAGTAATAAAGATAGAGGTCAGCAGCAGCGGTTGCAGCCATCTGCGGCCGTGGAGCGAAACATCCAGACTTCACCGAACCCTTCACGGTACAGACTGATGCTTCAGAAGTAAGCTTGGGAACAGTCTTAGTCCAAGAAAGGTATGGCCAAGAACATCCTGTGGCATACATTAACTGGAAGCTGATGCCATGGTAGAGACATTACTCAACAGTCAAGAAGGAAGCCTTGGCAGTCAAGTGGGCCTTAGAGGCCTTGTGCTTCTACCTTCTGCAATGGCAGTTCATGCTCATAACGGACCACCAACATATCCTATGGATAAATAGAAATAAGGAGTCCAATGTGAGGGTGATTGGATGGTTTTGGGCCCTACAGCCCTTCAACTATAAAATATAACATAGGGCAGGAAGGTAAACGCCAATTCAGATTTCCTGTCCAGAGAGTGGAAGGTGCTCACCCGAATAAGGGTGAGCTGAGGGGGAGGGTATGGGAGGGAATGTACAGGAAACTCCCTCAAACCACCTTAAGGGACCGGACACAGCTATCTAGCCAAGTCCTCCTTAAGTAGCAGCCTAGCAAGGGATTCTGAGTGAAGAAAGGCTCCCCTCACCATACTAGAGTCAGGGTCCAGAAGGGTTAGGGAGTCTCTGGGGAGCAGGCAGGATCCCAGTTTATGTGAAGACCTGCTATATGTAATGTCTGAGTGCTACCAGAACTGCATTTGTTGTCTGTTTTATTTTTTCACTATAAATAAATTTGAACCTAATGAAATAGCCAATGTCTGCCTCCTTATTCTTCTTGGCTTTTCCCTAAGCCACGACTGGCCACATTACCACAAGAGACCAGAAGAGAAAAAGGAATGGAAGTGAAATGGTAATTTTGCAGGTACACGAACCACAAGTAGAATGCAGTTAGATGAGTAAAGATGGTGAGGCAGACCCTGGGGTGAATTTTCAAAGCATGTACACATAAAATTATCATATATGCACAAAAGTAGCCTGTACTCACATAATCATTATTTTACAAACATTGAAAGTACATGTGTACTTTATATTTTATGCTCACAAATCCACGTGAAATAAAGGGGACGTCTAGGGGCGTTCTGGGATGCCACCAAAAGTTACGCATGTAAGTTGCTATTTTATAACATATGCACATACATTTGTCAACTTACCCATATAATTTTACACCTGCTACTTATCTTGCATAATAGATATCAGACTTGTTTATTGTGTACTATTGGTGAGAGTCAGAGGTCCGAGTGAACTGGCGGGAGGTCAGCCTCAAGAACCAGGAGCATCTCAATGACCTGGATAATGACTGGGAGAACTGGGAGAGGAATTGAAAAGCTGGTAATTTCAAATATGCACAAATGTTTTAAAATATACCGAATTCTGCAAGTAAATCGGGTTTTACATGAGCAAGTCCTACTTTATTTGTGCACATAAAATACGTGCATAAATATTTTTAAAATTGGTAGGAAAAGTATGCGCTTTCAATGTAATGAAATACTCACTTTCAATGCATTGTTTGTATTCATGCATAAGCATACATACGATGTTGAAAAAATAGGTAAATAAATACATGAACTTTGAATGGCCTGAAAGTATGGAGTGAAGAATCAGCAAAGCCAGTAAAAATTCCATTACAAAAGTCAAGGCAAGATGTGAAACTAACCTGAATAAAGTAATGACTTGCATCAATGGAGAGCGGAGGGGATTTTATGGATGTTGATTAACTGATAGCCAAATGAAGAAAAGGTTTGAAACATGTGAACCAAAAGGAAAAAAAAGAATATAAGATGACATCAAGATTTTTGGTGGAGTCAGAGGAAGTATGTGTTATAGAATCAGTTGAGGGAAAGCCAGAAAGAGTGCAAGAGATGGAAGTCTTAGCAGGAAAGAAAAATAATTCAGGTGTAGAGGAGTTCAAGGAAAGAAACTGTGAGTGCCTCTAATTAGTTCCAGATGAAAGACAGGGAGAGAAGCAGAAATAGAGGAGTAAGGGAAAAGGTGATCTGTGTATCATCAGCATATCAGTGATACATCCATGATTGGATATAAGTGGAACAAGAACTATTAAGAATATATACAGTAGTAGAAGTAAAGGTAGAGTCAGGAGAAACATCAGAAGATATTTCGTCAGGGTTTCTGGAATCAGGGAAACTCATCTAAGGAGTGGCACAGGATTGCAAGGCAGGACTCTGGACTGAACAAGGACTGGTCTTCCTCCTAGCCATTCCCCTCCCCATAGGTTGAGCCCTTGGATTCTGAGAGCCAGTAGGTCTTTGTGGCAGAAGTACATGGGAGTGAGTCCATACAGGCTGCAACCAGACTAGACAAGTTGTTAGGCAAGGCTGCATAGGCAAGGCTTGGATGAAGCAAGGCTTAGACAAGGCAGATAGGGCTTGACAGGCACAACAAGACTGGGTACTGGGCAGAACCTGAAAGTAGACAAGACACAGGCTGAGGCAAAGCAGGGATAGGACTCTGGTACATGCAGGACTGGACAGGATACTGGAACAGACAGAACTGACAGGGCATAACAAGACTAACCAAGGACAAGACCAAACAAGGCAGACTAGGGCAGGATTTAGACAAGACAGATAAGGATAACACTGAACAAAGAACATAGAAATCCAAAGGCAAAAAGGCAGAAGGCCCATAGGCCACTAGGCAATAGAAAGGTCTGGATAGGGCACAAGCAGTACACTAGACAGAGTATGCCTCAAGGCCTCAAGGCAAGATACAAGAAAGAGTAGGCCTGAAGACCTCAAGACAAGAAAAGGCACAGAGCAAGAAGGCTGAAAGGCCACAAGGCAAGGCAAGGAGCAAGAGTCAGGTCACGGAGCCAAGAGTGACACCATGAGAAGACAATGGTACACTGGCAAGGCTGGACTGCATAGGGCTGAGACTAGGGTGTGGCAAGAGCAGCGATGGCTAGTGATGAGGCTTACTCAGGGCCCCTGCTGATAAGGAAGCATTATTGCAGGAGTCAAGAAGGTAGGATAAGGCTGCTTAGCATGTAAAGTTTTAACATATTTCTTCTTCAAGGGTGATGGGTTGGGTGCATGGAATGGCCTCCCAGTGGAGGTGATGGAGACAAAAGCAGTGACAGAATTCAAGAAAGCATGGGAGAAGCACAGAGGATTCTTAGATGCAAAGAAATTAGGAGAAAGCAAGAAAGAAACTAGGGTCTATATAACATTACACCAGGAATGATATTGGAGCAAACTAGAAGGCCTTAATGATCCTTGCCTGCTGTGATATTCTATGATTCTATGTTGAGGAATATTACAGACAGAGAGAAGGGATCAGGCCTAGTATTATATACAAGGATAGAGTAAGAAAGGTTGGCAAATAAGATGAGAAACAAACAAGAGCTAATCGCAAACACCAATAGAGGTCATCTTGAAAAGAATAGTGATAGGGTTGAAAGCAGCCAAAAGATTGAGGGGACACAAGAATGAAGGAAGGCCCATTAAGGTAAGAGATTAAGAGGCAATTCAGCAAGTGAAATAGAATAATCTAAATCAAGTACTAAGGATGAAAGGCATCAAGGGATAAACTTGAATGAAACTTGGCTTTGCTTATATTGATAATATTTGCAACCATTCAACCAATTGTTCCGTTTACCTCTTTTCCTTATTTTACCCTCCCCTTGTTTTTGCTGCTCCCCCCTCCCCCCGTTTCCTGTATTTCTCTTAGTTCCTTGTAATCCTGTTCTCTGTATTTCTCTTAGTTCTTTGTAAACAGACATGATGTACCCTCGATTGTCGGTATAAAAAGAATTGTTAAATAAATAAAATAAATAAATAGTTCATTGTAAATTCTAAAGGAAATTATGGCACTAGGACAATAGTTTTTGTGAATCAAAAGATCTACAATTTTCTTCAGAATTGGGTAGATGATGGCAAGTTTGTAGGGCTAAGGAAAATCTGCTGGGAGACATAGAAGAGAAAAATGAGGAAAGCTAGAGAGAAACAGAGTAACATGTAGGAAATCAGCAGGAAAGGTGACAGATTTGCAGGCCAGGATAAGATATATTGGTAACTCATTAATATCAAGCTCTCTCAGTGCCATCGGTACCTTCCTTGATATATATCTCAAAAAAGATATAATTGCGATGGAGAAGGTACAGAGAAGGGCTACCAAAATGATAAGGGGAATGGAACAACTCCCCTATGAGGAAAGACTAAAGAGGTTAGGACTTTTCAGCTTGGAGAAGAGACGACTGAGGGGGGATATGATAGAGGTGTTTAAAATCATGAGAGGTCTAGAACGGGTAGATGTGAATCGGTTATTTACTCTATCGGATAATGGAAAGACTAGGGGGCATTCCATGAAGTTAGCATGTGGCACATTTAAGACTAATTGGAGAAAGTTCTTTTTTACTCAACGCACAATTAAACTCTGGAATTTGTTGCCAGAGGATGTGGTTAGTGCAGTTAGTATAGCTGTGTTTAAAAAAGGATTGGATAAGTTCTTGGAGGAGAAGTCCATTACCTGCTATTAAGTTCACCTAGAGAATAGCCACTGCCATTAGCAATGGTAACATGGAATAGATTTAGTTTTTGGGTACTTGCCAGGTTCTTGTGGCCTGGATTGGCCACTGTTGGAAGCAGGATGCTGGGCTTGATGGACCCTTGGTCTGACCCAGTATGGCATTTTCTTATGTTCTTATGTTTATTTATTTATTTATTTATTTATTTTGTATACCGACATTCGATCGAGATATCACATCGGTTTCCAGATAACAGGTTGAATAGGGCGGGATCTGCCCTATTTTACATTTAACAAGATAACAATTAATTAAACTATTGCAGTATGTTCTTATTCAATAGAGTAAGTCACTATACTAGGTGGCATTGAAATTGCTGGCAGCACACTAAAACCATACAAAAAATATGCACTAAAATTACAGCACATTTTTTGGTATAGGAAAAAATAATTTTACTATAGATGTAGTAAACTAATGATACACATAGTACATCAATGTTATGAAACATATACTATTAAAAGCACTCCAGATATAAGGCTGGAATGCTATGCATAGAGGCAAAACAAACCCAACTCTTGATCGATCAAAAATATCATCCACTCCCCACCACCCAATCTCCTCTCCCAATCTGATCATCAAATAAAAAATAGTTACTTTGTCACCCCTTTTACCCTCCTGATATAATCATAGTGTACCTACTTGCATTCCCCCCTCACCCATCTGATCAAAAAATACCACCCCCTCACCTGACTACTTAGGATCATTTAGAAAAGTAAACAAAAGTAAGAGAAATAAGAAACTGATCTGGTTCTCTCAAAGGAGGTGGCTGATAAAATAAAAGCAAAAAAGAACAGCATTCAAGAAATATAAAGGATCCCAAAATCAGGAACACAGGGAAACTGATGAAACTGAGGGAGATGAAGAAAGAAATTAAGAAAGCTAAAAGTCAGCTGGAAGAAAGGATTGCCAAAGAGGTAAAGAGAGGTGACAACACATTTTTCAGATATATCAGAGAAAGGAGAAAAGTCCGAGGTTGTATAGTAAAATAGAAAGGTGACAAAGGTCAATGTGTGGAGAGAGACAAAGAAATGGCCAAAATATTCAACAAATACTTCAGTTCGGTGTTCACTAAAGAAGATCCTGGAAAAATACTGTTGCTAGTTAACAAGACTGTGGAAGGGGGTGGAGTAGACAAAACTCTGTTTACAGAAGAGAATGTATGGGAACGAGGCAGCATGGATTCACTGGGGGAAGGTCCTGTCAGACCAATCTGATTGATTTTTTTTCATTGGGTGACTAGAGAATTGGATCAGGGAAGAGCGCTCAATATGATTTTCTTGGATTTTAGTAAAGCCTTTGATATGGTCCCATATAAAAGACTCATGAATAAAATGAGAAGCTTGGGAGTGAGCGCCAAGGTGGTGGTGTAGATTACAAACTGGTTGATGGATAGAAGACAGTGTGAAATGGTAAATGGAACCTACTCTGAAGACAGAACGGTGTTAAGTGGAGTGCCACAGGGATCAGTGTTGGGATTGATTCTGTTCAATATCTTTGTGAGTGACATTGCGGAAGGGATAGAAGGTAAAGTTTGTATATTTGCGGATGAAACTAAAATCTGCAACAGAATGGACACGCTGGAAGGAGTAGAGAGAATGAGACGTGATTTAAGGAAGCTTGAACAGTGGTCGAAGATATGGCAGCTGGGATCCAATGCCAAGAAGTGCAGAGTCATTCATCTGAGATGCGGTAATCCAAAAGAGCTGTATGTGATGAAGGTAAATGGCTGTTATGCATGGAGCAAGTGAGAGATCTTGGAGTGATGGTGTCTACCGATCTGAAAATGGCAAAGCAATGTGACAAGGAGATAACTAAAGCCAGAAGAATGCTGGGCTGCTTAGACAGAGGAATATCCAGTAAGAAAAAGGAGGTGATAATCCCCTTTTTACAGGTCCTTGGTGAGGCGTCATATGGAGTACTGTGTTTAATTTCGGAGACCATATCTCAAAAGGGACAGAGACAGGTTGGAGGTGGTCCAGAGAAAGGTGACTAAAATGGTGGGTGGTCTCCATCAAATGACTTATGAAGAGAGGTTGAAGGACCTAAATATGTAGACCCTGGAGGAGCGGAGGTGCAGGGGAGATATGATACATACCTTCAGATACCTGAACGGTTTTAATGATGCACAATCAACAACAAACCTTTTCCATTGGAAAGAAATCAATAGAACTAGGGGTCATGAAATGAAACTCCATGGAGGATGACTCAAAATCAATGTCAGGAAATATTTCTTCATGGAGAGAGTGGTAGATGCTTGGAATGCCCTTCGGGAGGAGGTGGTGAAAACAAAAGCTGTAAGAGATTTCAAAGGGGCATGGGATACATAGTGGGTATCCCTTAAGGCTAGAGGATGAGAATGAAGAAAAGAGTGCATGTTACGATTCCTCCCATAGTTGGAGCTACTGGAGGCCTCTCACCTTTCTCTGGAGGCCGCTCTGAAGCCAGGGTCTCGCCTGATCTGCTTGTCCAGGTTTTGCTCCATGGCCTGGGAGGCCTTTGACATCCTCAGGGCCTGCCTGAGGCCTGCTTCAGTCTTCGTCTGGACTTACTGGTTTGGGCCACGCCCTTCTCCCTAGGGTTCGGCCCACAGCTCTTCTCTACAATATAGGGCCAGCCAGGTGTGCCCATCTGAGCTCCTCCCAGGGAGTTGCTTGTTCCTGTACTATAAAAGGACTTCTTCTTCATTCAGTCCTTGCTTCGGCAATGGGCTAGTCTACCTAGGCTACAGCTCCTTTGGACTTCCTAATGTTCTTGCTTGTTCCTGATGTTCCAGTCCTGATGTTCCTGTTTGCTTCTGATGTTCCAGTCCTGATGCTCCAGGATGAGGGACCCATGCCTCCGAGAGTTCCTGCTTCTGTTCCGAGTTCCTAGACTCTTGTTTCTGATTCCTAGTTCCAACTCTGGAGGACCCGAGGGGTTTCCACTACCCTGTGCTGAGTGACTTCCCAAGCTTCTCCCGCTCTTCTCATGGTCTGCGACCAGCCTCTTGGCTGTGTAGGGCGCGAAGCAGACAGTGTGGTCCGCGACCGTCCATTGGGGCCACCCGTTGGCAACGGATTGGTAGGGCACCCCCTACCAATCCATTGGTAGGGGGCGCCCTCTTGTTCCTGTCTTCGTCCTGACCTCCTCTGTGCTTTCCTCCAAGTTCCAAGGCCTTGCTTTCTCTGCTTCAGTCCTGTGCCAACCTGACCTCCATCCAGCCTGCCACCTCTGCTGCTCCCTGCGGCAGGTCCGAAAGGGCTGGGAACGGTCGGAGGACTGTTTAGAAACTACCATAATAGTGTGGTCTCCCGGGGCATGTAGGTCGGCGGAGTGGCCGGGACTTGGACCGTCTTCACCACTGCAAGGGCACACCTCACTTCTCTTCCACCTAGAGAGCCTTGGTATGCCAAGCCTCGAGTGCTTGCTCTAGACTGACGCTAGCCATAACAGTTTGCCGAAGCCCTAACAGTGCATGGGGGTAACTTGCTGGTGTGGCAGTTACAACACTTAACCACTAAGCCTTCATACTGTTGATGAAACTCCATCATTGTTCTCTGCTTCAACAGCAGGGGGAAAAGAGGAAAAGGGGAATTGGATTCAGACAGCAACCAACAAGGACATGGAATTTTACAGTCTGGTAAAACAAATAAACATATGGGTAACTTGATGATGCGGCTGTTACTACCCTTAACCAATAAGCCTGATACTTTTGATGCAACTCCAACATTGCTCTCTGCTACAACGGCGAGAGGTAATGAGAATTGGTCTGAAACAGCAACCAAAAAGGGCCCTGACTTTGACAGTCTGAGAAACTGATAAGTATAGGGGTGACTTGTATGGCACAGCAGATACTACCATAAGCTTGCTGGACAGACTGGATGGACTGTTTGGTCCTTTTCTCCATCACTTCTATGTTTCTATATTTCCAAATTTATTTTATTTATTTATTTATTGGTTTTTATGTACCATCATTCGGCATAGCCATCACAATGGTTGACAAGGCATACATTCATTAAATTAAATAATTAATAGAGGTAAAACAGTAAAATATTAAAAATTGCACTTTAGAATGAAAAATACACTATAATTTTAAAATACAAGGTCACGTTATTCATAATAAGAGCACATTACATTTAAAATTATTAGAGCATAAATATTATTTTTTATTTATTATTATTTATTTAGAGTTTTTATATACCGGCAATCATGAAAACATATCTTGCTGGTTTACATAGAATGGGGGTGCAATAAAATACATAGAACTTAAGAACAAAGAACTAGAACTGTGGTGACAGAAGGTACAGTTACATTTAACAAGGTGGCCAAACTTGGAGTAGGAAAAATAGAAAAGAGGATAGAAAATGGTTAAACAATATACAATTTAAATGTAGTATACAAAATAGATAAATGTTATAAACAAACGGCAAGGTGATTTAGGAGTTATTGGATTGTGTCATTGAGTTGTGTCCGGAAAGGCTTGCTTGAATAACCAAGTCTTAAGTTTTTTCCTAAAATTTGGGAGGCAAGGCTCCTGTCTGAGGTCTGTAGGAATGGAATTCCACAGTAGAGGGCCAGCTGTGGAGGTGGCACGATCTCTTACGGTAATGTGTTTGGTCGTTTTCGCTGGGGGAACCAGGAGGGAACCTCTATATGCATCTCTGGTAGGTCTAGTGGAATTATGTACTTGGAGAGGGAATTGGAGATCGAGAGTGGTGAGTTGATGTATAGTTTTATAGGTGATAGTTAAGGCTTTATACATGATGCGGAAGTATACGGGTAACCAATGAAGCTCTTTCAGGATGGGTGAAATGTGGTCTCTTTTCCTTGCGCCTGTCAGAATACGGGCAGCTGAATTTTGAACCATCTGTAGTGGTTTGGAGTATGATGAAGGTAGACCTAGCAATAGGGAGTTGCAGTAGTCCAGTTTCGAAAATATGACTGCTTGGATGATCGTTCTGAAGTCTTGAGCGTGGAAAAGAGGTCTTATCCTTTTCAGGACCTGGAGTTTATAGAAACAGTCATTGGTTGTTTTGTTGATGTGTGCTTTGAAGTTTAGCCGGTTATCTATTATCACTCCTAGGTCTCTAGTATCAGATAAAATCTAGTATCAGATATTATCACTCCTAGGTCTCTAGTATCAGATAAAAGGCAGGATTTAAAAGTTAGGATTGTAGAGTCCTCTAGGGCGTATTTAAAAATAGGAAGAGAATGTTTCTAATGTCATGTCAGCAGGAGGAGGCAGCCTTACTTCCTACTGGCTCCGCCTGCTAGGGACCTAGAACTTGAACCCCCAGTAGGTGGAGGCCAAAGCAATACTAGATGCAGAAACAGTAAGAGGTAAGGCTGTCTCCGCCCACAGATTTGGGAATACAAAGAGTGTGGAAAAAGGTGGTATTGTTTGTTTTTTTTCATTTGGGGAAGGGAAAGGATTAGTGTTTTACTACCTTGGGGATGGGAGGCCATTATTAATATTACTAAGGGGTGGGAGAGGAGATAAGGGGCTATCAGGGGCATTTTCTGACTATCGTTAAGGGTATTTATTTTAAACATCTAGCTAGGGGCAAAGATGAGGACAGGGTCGGTCGTTTCCTTGTAGTAAACTGCTATGGTGATGAACTAGTGTGCTAGCAATTTATGTCAGCCCTAGAGAGAAATTAAATTAAACACACTAGCAAAACACTTACTTTTTCTCGTCATAAGTATGGTATGTACCCATTTAGCCTGTGCAGTGTATTCATATTTAATGCACCAGCATTTTATGCAAACAGAACTATCTTTTTTAATGTTGGAGGCCTTTGTACATAGGTCATTAAATTAAGATTACCGGTATGTACTAATGGGGAATAACTCTTGTTAATTTTAATTCACTTTTAGTACATTGGGCCTCTTTGTCTGCATCTACTGTAGTAGGCTTAAATTGCTGTATAAGGATTTGCAGGCAAAATATTTTGACTTCTTTCTTTCATTTTATGCCCTTTTTTTCTTGCAAATTTCATTTTAGTGGCAGGGGTGTTTCTTCTTTTTGGTTTTCATTTTAGCGTACAGCATGCACTAATTGCAATTCATGCACACTATTTCCCGAAATGAGAAATCCAAAAATGTTCAGGTTTTTCCAGAGGCATCATTGATTCATTTTGGTGAAAAAAATAAAAATGGTCTTATTCGGTTTAGATGGCACATTTGTTTAAAAAAAATGCATATCCCTAATGCTGTATCTCTGTATTAGCAACATACATAGGCCTTAAAATAAACATATACTTTAATACCTTCTGCTGCCCTTCACTGAAGAACTATCATGCTTTTTGTATTCTAGCATGTGTCTAATATGAGCTAAATACTTTTCCATGTTTCCATGTAGGGAATAGTCCAACACCATCTCTTTTATCTCAGCAGGTCCTATCTGAGTTTGAAGCTTCTAACAATGTATCATTTCATTAAATGATACATAATTTTTAAAACAGGTAATCCAGGATAAATGAATGAATAGGGGATTTCTTTTTCTTTGGTGCCTCCCACACTTAAAGCTTTTGATCTTGAAAGCAATCGGATGATTTCTTTGATGCCACAATGATATTGATTTCTGGGGCTTATTTATGCTGGCAAAACTCTGAGAAAATTTCTATTACTTAATTATTTTCCATGTTACATTAAGGTTTAATCTACCTTAACAAATAAGAAACAGTAATTATGGTATGGTTTCATGTTTAAAGGCATCATAAAGCATTTGCTGTTACGCTTTTCTCATCTAAGCCCATTTTGTATCACATGGGAGAAAGGTAGAGGTACTCAGGCCAAGCAGTCTCTGAAATGTGTGCAATTTATATACTAGGCAGGCAAGGAAAAAAAAAAAAGGGTTATTTGCCACAGATATGAGCTCTTGAAATACATGGAAAGAAAAGAAGCTTTCATCAGTAGTTCACACAGTCCCAAAAGTATAGCAGTCATATGCAGGAGGCTTAAGATTCTAAAGAATTGGAACTCTATAGGAGCAGCAGCAGCATCTCCATAGGCCTCTTTTGTTCAAGGCAGGCAGCACCACCCCAGACCTTTCTGAGGCTAAAGTTTAAAATGGTAAAATCTATTCCAGTTTCCTGTAGCTGCCCTGAAGCACTGTTGTCTAACCTGATACTTTCAAATAAATCCTGAGGCTGAAGGTAAGTTGTTTCAAAATGATTTATCTATGATAAAGACTTTTATAGTAAAAACTCATCAGTTTTCTCAATTGGTTTTTTTTTTTTAATGGTTTTCTGGAAAAACAAAATATGCAAGGATAGTGAGCACATTAATGCCACAATATTACAAGATGATTATGCATTCTGAGGTCCATATTCAAAATCATTTTGCGGGATAGCTCAGAAGGTATCTCGCTAAATGAAGATTTGGGCACTTACCTGGCTAAATTCTAGCTGGCTAATTTAGCCAAATAAGTTATGGGCATTCAGGGGCCTCAACTGGAAGTAATTGAGTTAGCCAGCTAAAATTTCTGGCTAATTCCGATATTCAGAGCTAGCCAGCTAAGTCTTTTCAGGCCCAAGAGCTGTCCTAAAGTTAGCTGAATAAAGCTGGCTTTATTCAATAGTGTGACTGCACTATTGAATATACCTGCAAAATTAGCTGAATAAGTTTATCCCGCTAACTGTGCTATCTGGACAATGATTTAATATGGACCTCAATGATTTTACACTTTTTAAAAATCTGTTTTGATGACAGATAATATATGGGAGACTTTATGACTATTGTCAATGATGCTAGAGAGTGAAGTTACTTTAATTAGTTTGCTTTTTATTTCAGTAGTCAGTGTATTTAAATTTGAAACGTTAATGTACTTTTTTCTCTTCTTCTAGAAGAAAACAGGCAATGTAAAAAAAAATAAAACTGTAATATCCAATGAAAATCTTAGGTGTATCATGCCAAAGATCTTAAATGGGTCATATCCATGATATTTTTAAAAATCATCTACTCCAAGGGTAGCCACCTCAACAGCCACAGGAGACCTGGTTTTCAGGATATCCACAATGAATATGTATCAGATCGATTTACATGCACTGCCTCCATCGTATTAAAATATATCTCATGCATATTCATTGTGGGTATCCTGAAAATCAGGCCTGTTTTGGGCTTTTCAGGACTGGAGTTGGCTACCCCCAATATACTCTGTGAAAAAAAACAACACTGCCAAAAGTAAAATTCATACATACATATTTATGAACAATGGAATATGCTAATACATTTTTGATAGATAAATAATTATTCAAGCTAGAAAATTTAAACAGAAAAAAAGATCAAAATAAATCTTCAAACTAAATAAATAAATAAATAAATAAATAAATAAATAAATGCCCAAGTCAATGAGTTTTGATAGGAAAATGCCCATGTGGTATAATGTATCATACTCACTTAACTTGTTGCATACAATTCTCAAATCTTTTCAAGGCTGAGAATCAAAATCATTTGTGGAAAATACTTCCTGATACAGCAGGCACTAGAACAGGCATGGCCAACTCCAGTCCTCAAGAGCCACAAACAGGCCTAGTTTTCAGGATTTCCATAATGAATATGCATGAAGATATATTTGCATACAAGGAGGCAGTGCCTGCAAATTTATCTCATGCATATCCACTGTGAATATCATGAAAACTAGGCCTGATTGTGTCTCCTGAAGACCGGAGTTGGCTGCCCCTGCATCTCATTTTCATGACAGTTCTTGTGATCATTTGTGTGAACTGATTGTGTGCTTACTAGTTATTTTCAAATACAGTTATCGCTCTACTCAGTAAAATACTGTGGGCCTTATTTAAATATTTTTTCACAGGGGCAAGGACTAGAGGGCACTCCGGGCCCACCCTTAACCAGCAGTGCTTCTTTTTAACATATTGGGAGAGTTCCGCAGGGGGGGGGCGTTCCCCTCTCCTGACATCACGCCATCCGGGTATACAGCCTGTACTCATTTGCTAGCTCATTGAGTTAGCAATAGATTGGTTTCAGCCAGTCTAAGCTACTCTGCTGCTTCCTGCTGTCGCTGAAAGCTTTCTCTCTGCCCTTTGGGGTATTGCTATCCTGGGTACCCACTCCTTGGGGGCCCTCTGCTTTATTTCAGGTGCCTTACAGGGATCAGGTACTCGCTCCTCGAGGGCCTGCTCTCCCTGCCTCGGTGCCAAGTACCAACTTCTTCAATCTGCTGGAATTGCATATCTACAGCAGCCATCTAGTGAGTAATCTAACTCTCAGTCTATCTTATCCACATAACTGGCTTGCTGGGAAACCTATACTGGACTTCCCCTATACCAATGGGTAAGAAGGGTTCTCTCTGCCAAGGGTCCTGAGACTGCAACATCCAGACTACCTCACTACTGCCACCTCTGGTGGTACACCTCAAGCTGTCTAATAAAAGAACTAACTCTGTGTTTGTGCGTCCTGCGTTTGGCCCGGTACTGTGGCACCTCGCGGGGCTCCTCCCCGTGGGCGTGATCATCTGCCACAATACCTAAGAATCCACCCAAACACTGCTTAACCATAACATCAAGCTCCTGGCTCTAAGTGTTTATTAAACCATAACATCAGTTCTTTTGTATTAAGGTTTATCAAGCTATAGTCAGACATTAGTTGAGGTGGTTAGATACTTTTGTTGACAGAAGAATTTAAATTCTGATCATTTTATTAATATTATGTTAATCTTACTGTAACACCCACAGGAATGGTGAACCCTTGGTGCTTCGGTGCAGTTGGCACAGCCTAGTGCAGTGATGGCAAAATCCAGTCCTCGAGTGCCACAAACAGGCCAGATTTTCAGGATATCTACAATGAATATGAATGCAAAAGATTTGCATGCACTGCCTCCATTGCATGCAAATTTATCTCATGCATATTCATTGTTGATATCTTGAAAACCTGGCCTGTTTGTGGCACTCAAAAGTAGAGTTTGCCATCACTGGCCTAGTGAGTAAGCCCACAACTGGTGGAGGAGCCCTGTAATGGGACTAGCTGGAGCTTCGCCTATACCTTTTGCCTTTCCTGCAGGTTGAACCCTCGGGATCTGGCAGCCACTAGGTCTTCAATGGGTTCCATAGAAACATAGAAACATAGAAATGACGGCAGAAGAAGACCAAATGGCCCATCCAGTCTGCCCAGCAAGCTTCACACATTTTCTCTCTCATACTTATCTGTTTCTCTTAGCTCTTGATTCTATTTCCCTTCCACCCCCACCTTTAATGTAGAGAGCAGTGATGGAGCTGCATCCAAGTGAAATATCTAGCTTGATTAGTTAGGGGTAGTAGCCGCCGCAATAAGCAAGCTACACCCATGCTTATTTGTTTTACCCAGCCCTTATCGGTTGTTTTTCTTCTCCCCTGCCAATAAGCAAGCTTCTCCCCTGCCAATAAGCAAGCTACACCCATGCTTATTTGTTTTACCCAGACTATGTTATATAGCCCTTATTGGTTGTTTTTCTTCTCCCCTGCCGTTGAAGCAGGGAGCTATGCTAGATATGCGTGAAGTATCAGTTTTCTTTTTTCTCCCTTGCCGTTGAAGCAGAGAGCTATGCTGGATATGCGTGAAGTATCAGTCTTCTCCCATGCTGTTGAAGCAGTGAGCCATGCTGGATATGCATCGAAAGTGAAGTATCAGGCACGTTTGGTTTGCGGTAGTGACCACCGTAACAAGCCAGCTACTCCCCGCTTTGTGAGTGTGAATCCTTTTTTCTTCTCCCCTGCCGTTGAAGCTATGCTGGATATGCGTGAAGCATCAGCTTTTCTTTTCCCCTGCTGTTGAAGCAGAGAGCTATGCTGGAAATGCGTGATGTATCAGTCTTTCTCCCATGCCATTGAAGCAGATAGCCATGATGGATATGCATCGAAAGTGAAGTATCATGGCTGGTTGCGGACCACGCTGAATGCGAAGCAGACTCCTGAAGAAGACATGGAACTTGAGACTGGAACATGATGAAGATTCAGTAGAGACCTGCACCGGGGCGTGCCCTACACAGCCACCTTAGGCTGGTCACGGACCACACTGGAGTGGAGCAGGTTCTGGCAGAGTCTTAGACATGGACGGATGCAGACACACGGGAACTCCGTAGACTGGGAACAAGATACTCAGGAACAAGGCTTTAAAAACAGAAGTCTCCCGGAGGCTTGCACTACAGACGAGAAGAAGGCCTTGTACCACGAGGCACCCTACACAGCCATCCCAAGGGCTGGTCACGTACCACGACATGGAACACCAAGAGAGGACAGACGAGGGACCTGAGAACTGGACGAAGAGCTGAAGATGAGACGGACGAAGTCAAGACAGGCCTGGCAGTGTAGGGCGCGTGATGTGGCAGTACCTACTCAGTATTTCTTAAGCAACTTGTGACTCTTTCAGAGTCCTTCTTCAACCATGAGTACGTCTCACCTCTTCAAGCAACCTGTCTTGGGAACCTCAAGTGTGGTCTGTGACCTGCCTTGCCTGGTTGAGTAGGGCGCATGTATGCGTGGTCCGTGACTTGCCTTGCTGGGTAGTGTAGGGCACGTCTTGCCGCAGTACCACCTCAGAACTCTAAAACCTTGAGACTCCCTCTAAGCACTTCTTCTCTTCAAGTCTTTGTGAAGCCCTCACATCTTCAGTCTTCAAATCTTCATCTTCGCCTGATGTCTTCACCCTCTGACTGCTGTCCACCCTGTCTCAGTTGCTGCTCTGCGCAGCAGGTCCGAAAGGGCTTGCAGTAGTCAGAGGACCACTCATGAGACCAACATTGCGTTGTTTGGGTCTCTTTGCTGCGTACAGGTTCGGCTGTGGCCAAGGACATCATTTCCATATCTACAGCTCATGCTAGGACATTCCTCACCTGCTCCGACGAGGGACGAGACCAGTAACTTCAAGGAGATGAGGTTCAGGAACATGAAGAGCATGGAACGAAGATCCATCAAGGCACTGAGACCACGGAAGACCTGGAATGGAAGGAAGATCACATACACTGTGCAAACCCAATCCGCTGAGGGCTGCGGGGCTTTTCCCTCCGCTGGCCCTTTAAATACCAAAGAGAGGCGCATGCCCGTGCCTTTGCTGAAGCAGAAATAGGACAGGCACATCGGCGGGGTCCCTGCCACGTGGGAGGCCTGAGGAGCAGCGGCTCCCTGCTATGAAGATGGAGGAAGAGGCAGGCATTGGCAAGGACGGCTTCCCTGCCATGCGAGGACCCCGGCACCAGC
Source organism: Rhinatrema bivittatum (assembly GCF_901001135.1). NCBI lineage: Eukaryota > Metazoa > Chordata > Amphibia > Gymnophiona > Rhinatrematidae > Rhinatrema > Rhinatrema bivittatum. The sequence continues at coordinate 543,407,846 of NC_042617.1, read as the reverse complement.
TCCAGCCACGAGAGGAAGCGTCGGATGGCTCAGCCCTGCCGCACAGGGCAGGAGATGGCTGCAGCCTCTGGGCTGCAGAGGTCGTCAACAGCAGTGGTCTGCGGCGCTCGAGGCAGCAGGTAAGTGGGGGAACTGCCTGTGGCTCACGGGCAGTTCTACAACAAGATGAGCTTGTAGCTTGGTTGGAATATCAGCTTTAGCCAGCTTTTGGCCTATCAGGGAATCAGGCTTCCCCCGGTGGGCCGATCACTCCCATCACATGATTTTGTTTTTTTAATAAAGCTTCCTGCCAAAGAACATGAGAAAGGCTTTTGTGGCCCAAAAAAAGTTTGCAACAGAGCCATTGAAGCCATGCTGGAAGTCAGGTCTGTGGCTGTGGCAGAGCTCATTCTACTGTGCCTGAAGAGAGATCTGCAGGGCTGCTGAAGAGGAACTGCAGGCCACAGCAAAGTCCATCCTGCCGCGGCAAGAAGAAAAATCTGTGGGCCACAACAGAGCCTATCCTGCCGTGGCAAATAAAAAGATCTGCAGGCCGCATTAGATATCTCATGGCCAGTTTTGAAAAAAATCCTCCAAGCCAATATGTTCTTGCAATTCGCCCCTGGCTTTGGCCTTGGTGTACTTTAAATATAAACCAAACCATAGCACAGTATTTTTCCATTTTCCATTAGCAGTTTCTAGCATGTTCTTTTATATAGTGTCTGTCTGTCTAGCAAAAGATGTGCATAAACTTAAGCAGAAATGCTATAGAATACTTGAATAATTATAAAGCTACATATACCCAGAAACATAGAAAAGCAATATAATGATTTATGTATGACATGCCTAAAGGTGTCTCACTCTCCAACACATGCATGATTGCAAAAGAGCCCCTAGCACCCACTTCACTGAAGTAATATGGGTTTGATCTATATGTATCAATATCTTTATTGTACTATAGCACAAAAATAAGAAATAAAATTTGCCTCACTTGATGCTTAGCTAATGCATCATTCATGTTATCTATGACCTCTAAAGACACCCATCACAATCAACCTAGTATAGTTAAAAGCAACATCAGCAATTACATTTAACAGTTTCAACACTTCGAATTCTGAATTTTGTGATGTATGATAAAATAAAAGGAGACCTGTTTTTTCTTTTTCCAGCTATGTTAATAAGTAAACATTCAGCTCCAGAGATTTGATATAGGGCTTAATAAAATCAACTTTCTATACTATAATGTTGTAGGCTGGAAAGAAAAAGTTAACACCAGCAGCTAAAAGAGAAAAATATTTTTATTGAGAAAAGCAAATAAGATATCTTATGGAGAGCTAGTACATGTTAGCATGCAAAATGAAACAGGAGCAGATCTCAAAGAACTTTAGAGAAACAATAGGTTAAATAGGTCACCACCTCTAAGTTGCACATTAGTGAGTTTGATGCTAAGTTAACTTAACATTTGCCTAATTGGTTGCCTGTATAATTTTATTTCACATATCTAATAATATTGAATTCATGTTAAATTATGTGACACAGTATGTCAGCTCCATGGGTCTCATGGAACACGTTTTCAGAGCAATTAAAGGAGGAGAGTGATCTGAAGGAATTGAGACAGCAAGTCAAGGCTATGCTTTTTAGAGAGGTATTTGGTTAATATAAACATTCTATATGTTTTATTTTTAGATTTTTAGATTTTTTTGTATTGTTACATTGTGAAGTTTTATGCTTCGATATTTGTAATTCATACTGGATGTACATTTTCTGGAAGATGTTGAATATAAAAATTTTATATAAAAAAAAAATCAGAAAGCAAGTGCTATTTTCCTCTTGCAGAATGAGCATTAGCCAATACCCCCCCCCCCCCCCCAGGGGACCGCCCTCTCCTTATATTAAGGAGATATTCATTGTAAATTGTTAATTGTTAATTGTTATTCTGGTTATGACCTTCTTGTTTTCTATCCTTCATTCTGCCTTTTGGTTACCCCCGCGCCCAGTTACTCTCCCTGTTGAAATGTACTTTCCAACCTTGCAGTTATTATGTGAACCGGTATGATGTCCCCACAAATACCGGTATATAAAAGTTTATAAATAAATAAAAATAAATAAAATAAATAAATAGTCCAAAGTCATATTGTCCTTGCAGACCACCACATTTAAACTGAAAAGGATGAACAGTCCTTGCACTTCTGTTCCTTTTGCATTTCATATCATTATTTTAACAAAAAACATATTGTTCTCGTCTGTATAAAACAGGAATAAATCCCTCCTTCCCAAAACAGCAGCCTTCTTCTGATACATAATAAAATAAATAAATACCACAATATAATAAATACAAAATTAACACTAACTAGCTCTGCATGCATTTCAACTAACCGTATAAATCACATCTGAAATAATAATAATAATAATAATGACAACTTAAAACTACCTGTGCTCAGAACAAGCACCAATAAGGTGAAAGGCATTAATAAACTAACAATAGAACTAAATAGTCCATCACATCCCGACACCAAAATAAAAAATCTGAAGCATATCTTATAAACCACTAACCTCTTATCCCAGGACCTTTAGTTAAAACACTACAATACCCCATAGATATATATCTCACTTGATTATATTGTCAATGTGCATGCCGATGTATAGTATACAGTGGGGTACCTTTTTTAAAAAAGCGCGAGCGCATACTTTTGTTTGCGCACCAGGCGCAAACAAAAGTACGCCGGATTTCAATAGATACGCGTGTAGCCGCATGTATCTTTTAAAATCCTGGGTCGGCGCGCGCAAGGGGGTGCGCATTTGTGCTGGAACGCCTTCACCCGACCCGGGGGCTGGTCCGGAGGCCTGGGTCACGCCTCCCGGAACGCCCCCTGGCTGGCAGAACGACCCCCGGAAAGCCCCAAACGTCGCACCGCCCCCAACACGCCCCCCCCCCCCCCCGACACGCCTCCCTAGCAAAGCCCCGGGACTTACACACGTCCCGGGGCTTGTGCGCGCCGCCGAGCCTATGCAAAATAGGCTCGGTGCATGCGGGAGGGGGGGTTTAAGGGTTACGCGCATAACTTACGCGCATAACTTATGCACGTAACCCTTTTAAAATCCGCCCCAGTATATGTTACATGATTACATTAAGTCATTGTATAAGTCATGCCATAATATATATGTTATGTTGTAAACCGTTGTGATATTTATTTGGAATGACAGTATATTTATTTATTTATTTATTTATTTTTAATTTTTATATACCGAGGTTCCTGTATAATATACATATCTCACCGGTTTACAAGGAAATATAACTGTTGCCTCGGGAGCAGCTTACATTGAAACACATAACAATAAAGAATTTAAAGAATTTACAGAAAACAAACAAAGGCCTGATTAAACTGCAAAGTAGAACTATTAAGAAACATATGTACAGCAGGAGAAGGGATCGGGGTCTATAATATATTCGTATTGCAGTATATAAAATAACTAAATAAATACTTCTAGAAATATTAGACTGAACTTTAAAACGCCCCAAAATAACACCACAGGACCATACTAAGGAGAAAAATCCTATGTCTTTAGCCCTTTTGGTGGTGAACATGCCACCCCAGCTGGGCCAGCTTTTAGTGTTGCTGGTCAGGGGCTGGCATCACAGATGGGCAAGCTTTGTACCTACTGCAGCAATGCCAGCAGCGATGGCAGGAAAGTCCCGGGAGAGCCTTGCTGGCTGATTGGAAAGGAGATGGGAGGCGGCAGGCCTCTCCTTCTCTGAAATTAATGAGACCAGGAAAACAAAATCATATAAAATTAATCCTATATTTGTTTATTTTCATTTGTTTGGCAAAGAAGTGAACAGGGAGCATGCCTTTCAGCGGCATATAGGTGTGTATGTAGCCAGCCACGCACATATTTGCTACAGTATTGTTATAAATCACATACATAATACGTACGCATTTTATAAAATACGTGTAATTCTTCCATGCAACAAGCACACTTATGTACACTTATGTGTGAATTCATGCAGTGCCTTGAAACTACATATATCAATGGATTGAATGCAAGTACTTTACCCACCTACTTTAAATATATGCATTCCTATATTTTACCTGTGAAAGTATACTAGGACTTACTCATGTTAAGTCAACCAATTTTAAAACATGTACTCTTCAAGGAAATTAACCAGTTTACCAATTAGTCCACCAACAAGCCCAATCCTTTTCTAAGTCATTGAGTCCCTCTTGGTCCTTCAGCCTGAACTCCACCCAGTCCATCCAGACCTCCCAATCCTCTCAGTGCTACACAATAAACATGTTTCATATCACTTACACCAGTTAATCAGCCGGTGTAAAAACATGCAACTCATTTGGAAAATGTATGTGTCTTTTAAAATAACAACTTACGTGCATAACTGTTAGGCACACCCTGGAATGCTCCTAGAACGAACCATGTTTACTTGCATATATGTGGGCACATAAATATACATACACGCATATTTTTTACTTTTATAAAATATGGAATATGCAAGTAGAGGCTGCTTAGGTGCGTAAATGCTATATTTTATGCGAGCAAAGTTTGAAAATTCACCTTATAGCTTATTAACAGAGTACTGTGAGGGGTATATACTAACAGGAGAATGATTGCATTTGTTGTTCCCTTATCAGCACAACAGCAGATTTTCTTCAGGGCTCCAGTCAGTAGAATATTCAGTGTCTGTGTTCTGTGCAATGCTATGTAACATTTTATCTATGACAGAAAATCTGTATATCTGTTCAAGGCATTAATGAAATGTGTCTTTTTTTATTTATCACCTATTTATGCTATTTTGAGACCACCATATGTTTTTAAATTGTTCCAGTAAAGATAGATTTATTTACTTGTATCCTCCATCTTTTGTCACTTTAGAACCTCATTTAACAGAGCGGGTGGGGTTTTTTTTTCCATACAAATTAATGAAAAAATAAAAATGCAATATTGGTGCAACCCAATGGGGCCATAAAAGAATTTAAGTCTCTTCAGGGCTTGGAACCTCACCAGGCTAGAGCTTAAACACAGTCTCTTACTTCCAGGGCCTGGATTCTTGAATGGGGAGAAAGATTTCCCTTACAGGACCCAGAGTGCTAGGGGTGCCTTTCACTCTAATCTGTGTCCCTGAGAAAGTATTATTTTCCTTTCATTCATTGTGTGTTATAGTGCCAATAAAATACTGGAAATGTTTTGCTTGTGTCCAAAATGAAAAGAGTAAAATCAAGCAGAATTAGGTCAGATAGGAGGCTGACCCACCAGGGTCCCAAATCAGATTCAATGCCAGAGGACGTTGTATTGGATCATTTCTCTGCTTCCTATGAAGGTCACGGCGGATAAGTCTTCCCTATCCGGGGCCACCCAAAGAGAGGCTTCCCCAAAACACAACCCGATTCAACCACCTTTCACCTATGGAATGGCCTGCAGGAGTGGAGTCCCTGGCCTAGTCCAGAGATTCCAGGCAAGGTGGAGCCCAGGCCTCCAGGTAGGCCAGAATCCTAACTCAGAACAAAAAACCACCAACCTCTTCCAAAACTATAAACTAATATTGCCCTGTGAGCTCTTTATAAAGAGCTGCTTATAAACCCACAGAAGGGAACATCCATCCCAGCACCCCCAAAGGGAGGGGCTGTACAGAATTACTTATTTCTTCTAACTGCACTATCTCTGGCTGAATAAAGCAGTTTATCCAGGACAATATTCAAAGCACATTCAGCACTATTTAGTTGGATAAGTGGGATTTATGCAGCAAAGCAGCAGCTGCTGAATAAAAGCCCACCCACGTTCAGCGGCTGCAGCTTAGCCATATAAGTCCCTTCTATGGCTAAAACGTTAGCCGCATAAGTTGGTTGGGGCAGTGAGCGGATCAGTGCAGAGTGAGTTAGCTGTACAACTTCTGTGGCTAACTGCCAAAATTCGAACTTGAATGGCTAAGCTAGACATGCCATAGAACAGGTCTAGCCTTAGCCGGTTAGACATAACCGGCTAAACGCTCAGTTATAAGCTGTGTTGCTGAATATACAGCGTAACTTAGCCGGATAAGTTCTAAGTGGCTTTTATCATCTATCTTCATGGATTTTTAGTTCTGCTTCTGTTCCAAAAGGTCATGGATATTATTTTGGATTTTGTTGAAGCAGAAGCTCTCTGTTTCCTATCTTTTATTTTGTTCTCCTTACTTATGGAAAAGGAGTAAGGAATTTTCCCTGGTGGGTCAGCCTCCTACCTGACCTAATTCTGCTTGATTTTACTCTTTGAATCCATTTTTGGACAATACCCTGTAACAGCCTGGTCCCCCTTGTTATAGTGGATTGGGGCATCCCTATGTTCAAGGCTGGATCATGGGATAGGGAAGGTCTGCAGGATGCTATCTCTCCTTCATAGTGTTAGAATCTGTGGGTTAGTGGACCCTTGGTCCGAGGTGAAAGTTGGTACTGCCTGTGGGGAGGAGCTCCATGGGCCCTCACCGTTGGGAGGTGAGGTCAGCTGCAGCAGGAACACAGTTCAGAGAGAGAGTACACAGTACAATAGGCTGGATTGAAGAAGCAAGTGCCAGAGCTGGAGCTTCCCTGTAGAGAAGTACAGAGCAGACCCCGAGGAGCGGGGAGGTGCAGAGCAGAGCTCTGAAGGAGTGCAGTAGAGATGGCCCAAGGGGTGGAGCAATGTGACGATGAGGGCTCTGATGTAATCACATAGGCTCACCCGCAGAGCGAGGAAGCCCGAATCGAGCCACAGAGGTGATGACGTATGCTGCCCCGAGGAGCGGGGTTGTGCACAATGGCTCTCTGGCTAGGATCACAGGCACTACCCGAGGAGCGGGTAGGCGCGTAGCCCAGTCACAATGTGGAATGAGGACACTGCCCCGAGGAGCGGGGAAGTGAGAGCACAGTCACTGAAGTGAAACGAAGGCACTACCCCGAGGAGCAGGGAAGCGCGAGCACAGTCATGTAGTGAAATGAAGGCGAGTGGCGCTCTCCCGCAGACTGTACTGAATCGGCCCGTAGGAGAGCTAAAGTATTTAGGGAGAATTCAGGAAAAGGTATGGACGGATCATGTCCTCTTACGATGCAGAACACTTGAACAGTCCAACATCTCAACAAGTAGAAACAATATCACTTCATTCAATTACCTACCTCCTTTTCAACTAAACCTATTAAAACAAGAGCTTGAAAAGCAATTTACTAATCTAGACCTCTTTAACATCAACAGAGCAATTCAATCCTGGCTCCACATAACGGAACAAACAGCTAACATCATTAACCCCATAAAAACAAAACAGCTAAAGAAAACCAGAGATAAAAATAACCCATGGTTTAACTCACATCTCAGATCAATGAAAACAAACCTCAGAAGACTGGAAAAAGAATGGAAGAAAGCCAAGTGCTCAACAATACTTCAAAGATACCGCACACAACTTGCCATCTACAAAAACACGATAGCGAACACCAAACGCGACTACTACAGCCAAAAGATAAATAACTCTAACGCATTATTCAACATCGTCAGAAATCTCATCGAAGAAAACAGTAACACCACTACACCCAATTCAAACAACCTAAGCCAAGACCTAGCCATATTCTTTAAAAACAAGATAAGCAAAATAACAGGAAACTTTCAAAACAATACATCTACAGAAGACAAACTCGAAACAAACTCTATAACCCCCTGGTCAGACCTAAAGCCCATTTCAAACATAGAAACTGAAAAAATGCTAAAAAAATCAACCCTGCACGTCACGACCTTGATACAATTCCAACACGCAATCTGAAAAAATGGCACACATCATCGCACCAACAATCACTGCCATCATCAACAAATCACTCGAAGAAGGTGAGCTACCAGCCGAACTAAAAACTGCAACTATCACTCCTATACTAAAAAAGAAGAACCTAGATCCTACAGATCTAAACAACTACAGGCCCATCTCAAACCGCCCCTTACTCGCAAAGATGACCGAGAAAGCAGCTCTTACACAACTCAATGAACACCTAGAGAACAACAACATTCTCCACGCTGCTCAACATGAATTTAGGAAAAACTCTTCTCGTCATCCTATCAAACAAAATAATAAGGGGGTTCGACAACAACCTAAGCCACATCCTCATCCTACTCGATCTTTCTGTGGACCATTTATGTCTACTTTCAAGACTAGCCAGCATTGGTTTCTTTGGCAAAACCCTCAACTGGTTCAAATCATTCCTAAAAAACAGATTCTTCAAGGTTACCATTAACAACAAATCCTCAAATCCTCAAATCCCCAAATCCCCTTCCACTCGAAACTGGCATCCGCACAAGGGTCCGCACTCTCAGCCACACTCTTTAACATCTATCTACACCCTCTCTGTCACCTCTTGTCAACCCTCGGAGTAACATTCTATATGTACGCCGATGACATGCAACTCCTCATCCCAGTAACATCCACAATAGAAGAGGCACTAAGCACTGCAGCCAAACACCTAAGCACTATCAGAGACATGCTGAACCACCTAAAGTTATGCCTCAACATGAATAAAACGGAATGCATACTCATAGGAAGAAACAACTCAGTACAATCTTCCCCATCACTCTCTCTACAAATAGATAACATCAACATCCAACTGAAAAACTCAACAAAGGACCTCGGCATCTGGATCGACAACGAACTCAACTTAAAAAAGAACATCGCAACCAAAACCAAAGAAGGCTTTCACAAACTTCACATCCTCAAACACCTAAAACCGCTACTCCACCAACATGATTTCCGAACAGTTCTACAATCGCTCGTCTTCAACAGCCTTGATTACTGCAACTCCCTCCTGATTGGCCTACCTAAAACTACACTAAAACCTCTGCAACTACTACAAAACGCCGCAGCAAGAATATTAACCGGAAAAAAGAAATCAGATCACATCACCCCTGTCCTAAAAACTCTTCACTGGCTCCCAATCGAGCAAAGAATCGAATTCAAACTCTAACAATAGTTCACAGCGCATTATATAAAACCAACAACACAGCACTCAAGGACATAATCCAACCACACAAACCTCAACGACTGACCAGAACTGCCAATAAACTACACCTTGAAATACCCTCACTTCCTCTAGCGAAACTCACCAACACCAGTAACAGAGCATTCTCCATAGCTGGTCCAAATTTATGGAACTCCATACCACAACACTTAAGTTCAATTTGCGACATCAAATCCTTCAGAAAAGAACTAAAAACTTGGTTATTCAGCCAAACGTTCAGAGATGGCGTGGGCTAAGTAATGCACATCTATCTTGAACCATTACACATCTCCGGTCCCACTCATTTGACATACCTTCCTCGCACCCCCCTCCCATTCCCACCCCTCCCCTCGATCCACCTTTCTACTTCCCCCTTCTAACCCACCTTAAGTCTTGACCCGCCCCACCCACCATGCTCCAATCTCCTATTTCAGACCCCTAGCGCTGATCAATCAATCAGCTGTTTAGCACTTGCTCTGTTAATTTGGTTTATTTGCACTATCAAGAAATGTTATAATAGTTCTATTAAGTAATATCGTATTCATATACAAATTTGGTTGTAATGTTACACAATGTTCTAAGGTTAACTGTATGTATTATGTTGTTCTCATGTAAACTGGAGTGAAGTCAGAATGCTATACTTCGGTATATAAAAAATCCAAAATAAAAAATAAAAATAAATGTTCTGATAAATTATTGGGATTATATTCTAACCACCTACAGTGTAATGATGATGGGATAACACTCGGAATCTAAAAAAGGACTGAACTATATTCATTGTGAGTAATCTAAGTAATGGGAGTAACTGGGAAAAGAAGGAACTGACGAGTTGAAAGGTGTGCTTCCAGAGAAATTGAAAGACTTTACTAAAGAAATGAGCTCACAAGTTTATTAATCTTTCTGCTGTCTTATTATTTATTGACTTTAATTGAAATCCGAATTGACGTAAATATTAAAGATGTGATTCGGCCAAACCTTTCGGTTAGGCCTTCGTTATCGACCCCCTGCAGGAAATTTCATTTTCCTGCAGTTTGGGCCAAATTTATTTAGTCTGTCCCTGAAACGATGCCCGAAACCCGCCCCAACCCTTCAAATTAAAAAAAAACAAAAACAAACAAACCCACCCCAACCCTTCAAATTTAATAAATTGCAACCCCCCCTGACCACCCCCCAAGACTTACCAAAAGTCCCTGGTGGTCCAGCGGGGTCCCAGGAGTGATCTCCCCTTCTCAGGCTTTTGGCTGCCACTAATCAAAATGGCGCTGATGGCCCTTTGCCCTTTCCATATGACAGGGCTATCAGTGCCATTGGCTGGCCTCTGTCACATGGTAGGAGCAATGGACAGCCGGCGCCATCTTAAAAAATGGCATGGGTCATCCATTGCTCCTACCATGTGACAGGGACCGACCAATGGCACCGATAGCCCCTGTCACATGATAAGGGCAAAGGGCCTTCGGCACCATTTTGATTAGTGGCAGCCAACAGCCTGAGAGGGGGAGATTGCTCCCGGGACCCCGCTGGACCACCAGGGACTTTTGGTAAGTCTTGGGGGGGGGGTCAGGCAAGTCTTGGGGGGTCAGGAGGATGGGAGGTTGCAATTAATTAAATTTGAAGGGTTGGGGTGGGTTTGTGGTTTTGTTTTGTTTTTTAATGTGCCCGTTCTCCCCTCCCCAATAACGATAAGAAAACCACACGAAATTTTGTGGGTTTTCTTATCATTTTGTTGCCCCCGAACCACAACGAAATAGGAAATATTGTCTCTATTTCCTATTTCGTTGCAAACGAATGCACATCCCTAGTAAATATTATTCAGTCATCAAACCAACTATCAGTAAAAGAAGTTGGAAACCACCCTGCTTCTCAGTGTGTTTTGTGACTGAAAAGTCTGTGTTGATTGTTAGTGCCGTGTACAGAGGACGGAGAAGGGCCTTGAATTGTAAGAACTGGGTTTAAGAACTATTGTTTGTCCCCCATGGGGAATCCTAGCACTCAGAGAGTTAATGCTATCCATGGAGAAATGGAGAGGTTTTGAAGGATTTATGTGCAGAAAGCGTCTATCCTCTCTTTTCTATGTGCCCCTGGGTACCAGCTAAAGGATCCATCCTGCTCAGGGATTACATAACTTAAAAAAAAACCCACACTTTTTCCTGTCTGCTTATTACCTTATCTCTCATTGATGAGAACATTCTTTGCTTATTCTCAGCCTGACAGCTTACAATAATCAACATAAGACAAGAAGGGAAGGGACAGGGGAAATGAAGCCTCAACTGCCCCACTATTTCAACCAACTTGAAAACCTTGTATATTCTAAATACAAACTGTGCCACCTGTTTTGTTACTGAGTGTTATCTTTGGTTTCTGCTTTCTTGTAAGCTCGTGCAGTACTTCGCCCTTATTAAATAGCTCACTTTCGTTGCTTCATGTCATCATAGGTCAACTAAAACCTCCTAAGAGCAGGACACCACATTCAATAGAAAACAGGATTTGAATATGTGATATACAATGAAAAATACATAAAACTATTATAAAAAATGGCAAGAGACGTGAGTGAAGTCATGTTTTCAGATCACTAAGCAGATTTTCTTTATAGCTGAAAACAGTTTTTTATGGTTTCTAATATGCATATAACTTCCAAATCATCAAGTAAAAGTGTCCTCTTAATGGTTTACACTGAAGGAATTTGTTTTACAAACATTTTTATTATTCGACTGGCCATGTGCCTTGGTAGGAAAATATTGCAGAATAGGGCAAGCAGGTCCAGGGTTTTAGCAAAAGTGATCTATTGAGACCTTGGAGGGAGGGTTGATGATCTAATGCAACATGCATGCTCCTTGTTAACTTTTTAGCACTGCTGAAGGTTCAGCCTTTAAGATGTTTCTGCCATTTGGAAAATTAGAAGCCTCATATATGTATACAGGAAAACAGGAGGAATAAAAACAGCAATAAAAATGGAAAACTAATATAGGACAAAGTTGTTATTTATAGTCAATATTTTCATTAAAGCAGCATTTTTTTTTCCATTTCTATGTATCTATCTTTGGAAAGAAATGTTCTATGATCAGAACTTGTTAACAGTTTATATTATGAAACACTGCTCTTTTACAGCCTGTAAGATTACCTCAGAATATTCATTGAAAACATCAGTATTTCCTTTGGGAAGACCACTCAAAACAGAAGTGAAATGTTCCAGAATTCCAGCCATATATTGTGTGTGCTATGTCTACCGTGAAATCCTGAGACGACTTTGAACAGTATGAAGCATATCCTAAGACATGAAATCCAAACAACTGGCAGAATCAGTGATGCTTTTTCAACAACTCCATTAGCTGCATTGAATGATAACCTGACAGGCAGGAAGGAAGCTTTATGTGATGATAAAGAAATGATTCATCTAATTTTCCTCCCAAAAACTTTACTTTGGGAATTTTTAATGACCGACCATTAAATTAGCTACTTTTCACATTTTGCAAGTCATAAACATCTTATAAACCATTTTTTCTCCTTCTGCTCCAATGAATCTACTTGGGGAAAACATAAAAAAATTTCTAACTGTATTATTGGCAAAAGGACAAGAAATGTATTATTATATTCTTCTACCTATTCCAATGGAGGCTCACATTTTCTCGCTCCATGAATGACATCTTTCTAAGGAAGAAGACCAGCAATCCTAGATTTCAACATTTGCATTTGCATAAGAAGTTTTAGACTATGCTTACAGACAGGGGAAACTTTTGGGGGGTAATATACAATAAAGTGGCAAGCAGACATTTTATCCAGCTACAGTTAGCCAGATAACGTGTCCTGGATATTCAGTGAGATAAACATCCCACTGAATAAGTGAATATTTCTGATTAAAGTTATCCAGCTAACTGTACCTGAATAACTTTAAACCTAACCAGATACTTTTTTGAATATCACGGGTTAAGCATAAAGTTAGCCAGCTATAGATGGCCGGATAAATTTAGTCTTAACCAGTTATATTCAAAAGACTGTAGCCGGTTACGTATTCCCAGATAACTTTAGACCTGCTCTTGGGCATGTCTAGAGTTAGGAAAAAACTTATGTGGCTAACTTCTAATATCGGAGTTAGCCGGATAAGGTAGTCACCTAACACTACCCTGCCCTGGAACACCCCCAACACATTCCTTTCTTATTCTGCTAAATCTTAGCTAGATAAAGACGTAACCATCTAACTTTTAGCTGGATAAGAAAGAGGAATATTCAATTCTAGCTATTTAGACAGATAACTCACATATTATCCATCTAAATGGCTTTGAATATTGACTGCTACAATTTTTTGTTTCTTGTTGCTGTGTTATGGCCTTATTGCGGGCGTTAGGGCCCTAATGCCTGCGATAATGCCATAATGCATGCAATATTTATTGCAACATGTAGCACGAATGCAAATTTTTGGAATTTATTCAAGGGATAGGGATTGAGGAGGGGTATTATTGCAGCGTGTGATAGTGAAGCACATGCTATCACATGGTTTTAATGCTGGAAATAATTACCCCTTTTTTCCTGGTGTTAAGCTGTGCAATAGAATTTGTGATATTTATTGTGAATTTGTGATATTTAATTGTGATATTTATTTGTGATATTTATTGTGAGTTCTGTTTCGGGCATTTTCGGGAAGGGAGAGGGAATGGAGTAGGGAGCAGAGAGTAGAGAATAGAGAGAGCTTCAGGGGATGGCACACATAGTGTTCAACTATTTATACCACTATAGGGGGGCCAGCTAGTAACTTGAAGTGAGCTTGATGTACTCTCTACCAGGGCACTATCAAGCTAGGGCAAGAGAACATTGTAGAAATCTCATCTTTGTGTGACTTTCCTCACTCCAAATCATGTCCAGTCTTCGCTGATGTATACTGTTCTGTTCTTACAACTCACTATGCATGTAAAACTGGCCCCCAACCCCTAGACCACCACCAAAATCACACCCCGCGTTACTAGCTGGCCCTCCTACAGTGATATAAAAGTTGACTACTATGAGAGCCTTATAAAGAGTCTCCTTATCACAGGCATTATTCATGTGAAACTTATCACATTGTGATGAATCTAGTTAAAAGTAAAAGAAGAGGTTTTCTTCTATATATTTCATAAAATGAAAAAAAAGTTTCATTTTCATCAATTTTGCTAACATGGAAAAAAATAGGATTTGGCAGCAGCACCTGTGCTCCAGCTTGAAGCAGGAGGAAATGTGTTTAGATCCCTCAGAGATGAATATGTATGTATTTGGGTGACTTGGTGTTTGTTGAGTATGTCTATGGGCAGATGAGGCATCCATGGTGGCTTGTCCCCCTGCTCCAGTGCCTTGGATATTCTTTTCAGGCCAGGATGAGAATTTTCTTTTTTAACCCAATAAATTTTATTCAGAACATTTTTCCCATTCTATGCCTAAGGAAAATATGCATATTGAATAAAACCCAATATTTTTTAAGTATCTCTTTTTACAAAGGCAAAACTAATAGTTCCCACCATTCACCCTTCAAAGGTCAAAGAGAATGCCGGTGACTCAATCCTTTGTGTTCAAATGCAGTAATTTACTATTCATTTTAGGGAAATTAAAATCAGTGCAAAACCAGAATATAAATTAGCAAGTCTTTCTTATTCATAGTTACAAGAAACCACATTTTATCTGAGTAGCCTTCTTTGTTTCATAGGCATAAACAGATGAACGTACATATATTACATAAATGAGAAAACAGTATTTACAATGACAAATGACTTTCAGTGTAGTTTTACCACTCACCACAAATTGGCATTAAAGACTAACTAGGTAAAAACAAAGAAAAACATTAAGAATGAATTTTCTAAAGTTAAAGCTTCATGTTCAACTGTGGATGAAAATAATTTGTTTTTCCTAGCATCACTGTAGAGAAAGAAGGCATTTTCCATGAAATGTGCCGACCATATGAAATTGCAGACATTGATGGTCTATTGCCTGATTTTAATTCCAGCGCAGTCACTTTGTAGGGTTTTACTATAGCTAGAAACAGCAGGCCCACAATAGGCCCTGGATAATTGCAATTTGCTGAGTCTCCTCTGCTCTCACTGGCAAGCAGTGAAGCTTCTTTAAAAGAATGTATATCAAATATTGATAAAAGTAAAACAAGCTTCAAATGTTCTGTTTGCTGGGCATCAAAGTGTTCCTCTGAAAAGAAAACTCTTACCCATGAAGTTTATTACTGGCTTAGCACAAGTATTAATTCTCCAACCTGTCTCAGTTTAAAAATTTAACATTTAAAGAGCTAATTCTCCTCAAAAACACTGAAAAATGTCTCAATCCTTTTCTATTTTTAGACCCATCTGCACTTCAGTTTTATAAGCTTATTTTGACTTAACAATACTATACATTAATTCAAATTTTACTCTCCCAAATTAAAATGATAAACTTCAAAAAGTGTGGTTCAGAAAGGAAAGGAGAGGTAACCAACGTATCATTACTGTGTGAGAAAGACTATTTAAAACTAGAAGTCAAACAGAGCCTTCAATATGGCAGTAAATACACAAAGAAAATGTACTTCAACCCTTCTCACACTGTCCAAAGCTGAACAATCATGGGTGCAGTTACTTGGATTTTCTTTAATTTATTATCCCTCTCTAGCAGTGTATATGGATAACATTTACAGTTCAAATTGCAAATTCAGGGGGTTATTTTCTAAAGTTATCACACGCGTGTGAAAGCAACATCGGGGCGGAGTCGGCCCCGGAAGAGGAGGAGTCAGGGCGGCACCGGGGCCGACTGTGAGCGCAGCGCGGACAGCGAAACGGTAAGCTTCTGTATCTCTGCCTATTTCGCGCTGAATAACTACACCTTTTATGGTGTAGTTATTCGGCGCAACGCCAGCAGCGATCGCACCGCGGAGGTGCGATCGCTGCCAGCTAGAGAAGGACCGCCCTCCACTTCACCCCCCCCCCCCCCCCACGTTACCACCGGGATTCACTGTTCACTGTCTTGCGGCATTAGTGAATCCAGGCCTCAGTTTCCTGTTTCATTTTGTTCATTCAATTCATGTGGGTCATATGTTTCATTTATTTCCAGTAAAGCCAATGGGAGAAGCAATGAAATCTGTTTTTAACTAACTTTTGTGGTTTTCTATCCAAGTTTTAGGATATTTATTGGCAGTGATCCTAAGACATGAAGAGAGGCATAAACTGACATAGATGTGAGCGACCCGTATGACATGGTGAGGGCATAGGTAGCATCGGCGCCATTTTGAATATTGGCAATACGGCCCGAGTGCAGGAGGTTGCTACCGGACCCCCGCTGGACTTTTGGCAAGTCTTGTGGGGGTCAGGAGGCCCCCCCAGGCTGTCCAAAAGTCCCTGGGGGTCCAGCGGGGGTCCGGGAGCGATCTCCTGCACTCGTGACGTCGGGTGACAGGAACCAAAATGGCGCCGGCGCTACCTTTGCCCTGTCATATGGTAAGGGCAAAGGGCCACCGGCGCCATTTCTATTAACGCAGCCGTGGCCCGAGAGTGGGAGATCGTGCCGGGACCCCCCCCCCCCCACTGGACCCCAGGTAATTTAAAACATTTGGGGGGGGTTCGGGAAGGTGGGGGATTTGTTTTAAAGGGTCGGGGTGGGTTTTAGGGTTGTTTTGATGTGCCGGTTTTCCCACCCTCCCCCTCCCCCGATTTACGATTTTTGACAATAAATTGGGGGAATTGCTATTGTATCGCGACTCTAATGATTTTTGATGATTTAAAATATATCTGACGATTGTTTTAAATCGTCAAAAAATGATTCACATCCCTAGTTGATACAGCCTCATAGGTGAACCTACAAGGCCTATGCTGACAACTGGTGAATGAGCTCTGAAGCGGGACAGGCTGGAGCTTCCTGTATACCAGCCACCTTCCCTACAGGTTAAGCCCTTGGGTTCTGGTGGCTTGCAGGTGGGTCCCAAGGGCAATGTAGATAGCAAATGCTGGGGTCAGGGCATACAGCAGGCTGGAGATACCAGTACAGGCCAAGGGTTGGGGCAGGCAGCAAGCAAGTGTAGTCAGATGTAAGGCAAGAGATCAATACCAGGAAATCCTCCCCTATGAGGAAAGGTTGAAGAGGATAGGGCTGTTCAGCTTGGAGAAGAAACAGATGAGGGGGGATATGATAGAGGTCTTTAAGATCATGAGAGGTCTTGAATGAATAGATGTGAATCGGTTATTTATACTTTCGAATAATAGAAGGACTAGGGGGCATTCCATGAAGTTAGCAAGTAGCACATTTAAGACTAATGGAGAAAATTCTTTTTCACTCAATGCACAATAAAGCTCTGGAATTTGTTGCCAGAGGATGTGGTTAGTGCAGTTAGTGTATCTGGGTTCAAAAAAGGTTTGGATAAGTTCTTGGAGGAGAAGTCCATTAGAGGCTATTAATCAATTTTACTTAGGGAATAGCCACTGCTATTAATTGCATTAGTAGCATGGGATCTTCTTAGTGTTTGGGTAATTGCCAGGTTCTTGTGGCCTGGTTTGGCCTCTGTTGGAAACAGGATGCTGGGCTTGATGGACCCTTGGTCTGACCCAGCATGGCAATTTCTTATGTAAGTCAGGCCAAGAATGGATGAAGACACACAAGCGACATTGAATAAGAACATAAGAACATAAGAACATGCCATACTGGATCAGACCAAGGGTCCATCAAGCCCAGCATCCTGTTTCCAATAGTGTCCAATCCAGGCCATAAGAACCTGGCAAGTACCCAAAATCTAAGTCTATTCCATGTTACCGTTGCTAGTAATAGCAATAGCTATTTTCTAAGTCAACTTAATTAATAGCAGGTAATGGACTTCTCCTCCAAGAACTTATCCAATCCTTTTTTAAACGCAGCTATACTAACTTCACTAACCACATCCTCTGGCAACAAATTCCAGAGTTTAATTGTGCGTTGAGTAAAAAAGAACTTTCTCCGATTAGTTTTAAATGTGCCACATGCTAACTTCATGGAGTGCCCCCTAGTCTTTCTATTATCCGAAAGAGTAAATAACTGATTCACGTCATCTACCTGTTTTAGGCCTCATGATTTTAAACACCTCTATTATATCCCCCCTCAGCTGTCTCTTCTCCAAGCTGAAAAGTCCTAACCTCTTTAGTCTTTCCTCATAGGGGAGCTGTTCCATTCCCCTTATCATTTTGGTAGCCTTTCTCTGTACCTTCTCCATCACAATGAAATGAAAAGTGAAAGATCAATGTCATATAGATGTAGGGGAGGAAGTGAATAAGACAGGAAGTGAGAAGAAACAGAAAATGGACCATGGAAAAAGAATTAGAGGAAGATAATTAGAGGAAAGCAGAAAAAAGAGAACAGGACCAACACAATTAGAAAAATAAAATGACCAAACAAAGCATTTCATTTTCAATTTAGTGACTGGAATGTCAGGTTTGGGCATGTGTCTCTCTTAATTTTTATGCTTTGCGCAATAAGGGAAAAAATGCATATCTATTTGTATTTCTCCATCATTGCATTGCATCAGTTTTTATCTGAACATTTGAAATTTGTGATCTCTTATTCTGTATTTGGTTTGGATATATGTTCTGAGCATGTGACTGTGGTGAGGGATTCTGCTAGTGTGTAGTTTCTGTGAAAAGATCTATTGCAGTACAGCTTGTTGTACTCTCCCCATAGAAAACATATTGGTATTCTAGGGCCTGGTATAATTGTAGAACTACCTTTTGTGTAGGTAGGTTGTTGCTGTTTGAGTTTTGGATGTTAGTGCTGTTTTTTTATGACAGGTTTGCTGGATATATGTTGGACATATTATTCTAGGAGAGGTCTCACCAGTGACCTGTACAGTGCCATTATAATATCTTATTTTCTGCGGGTTATGCCTCACCCTATGCATCCCAGCATCTCTCTGGTTCTAGCCACTGCCTTGTAACAAGGTTTCACCACCTGTGTTTGGTGGGCTCTGAGAGAAAAGGATCATATGTTTGAGGAGGGGCAGTTATTGGTTTTTAGAGGGAGCAGCACAGGGTGGGGAGGAAGAGAGGGGTATGTTGGTGGTGGCTGGGGGAATGGGAAAGGGATGTTTATAGTGGTGGCTGAGGAGAAGGAAAGGGGATTTTGATGATGGTGGTTGGGGGTGGGGGTGGGAAAGGGGGGACAGAAATGAGGAGATGGGGAGATGTGGGTAGTGGTGGTGACCTGGGGAAAAGGGGAGGCAGAGCTGCCAAATTGCCTAGTTACATCTCTGAAGTACAGTAACATTCTGAGATTTGTTTTCAACTATCTACTAACATATGTTGGTGTCTAGCATGACTAAGGTTTTCCATAAAATTATCTATTGCTTTCAGGCCCTCATTCAACCTGAATCCTGATGCCACTCCCTGCACACATTGCTCAGACCTCGTACTGCTTGTTACTCTAAGGCTCTAGCACAGTGGTTCCCAACCTGGGGACCCCCCAGCCAGTCGGGTTTTCAGGATATCCACAATAAATATGCATGAGAGAAAATTTGCATGTTATGGAGGCCGTGCATGCAAATTTTCTCTCATGCATATTCATTGTGGATATCCTGAAAACCCAACTGCCTGGGGGCTCCCCAGGACAGGGTTGGGAACCACTGCTCTAGCAGGAAAGGAGCTCAATACCATCACTTCTCTACCCTGTCTCCAGTAAGAAGTATCCCAGGGTTTACTCTCGGTTCCCTCCTGTTTTATATCCAGAAATAAAATCATCTTATGTTGAGCATGGCTGCTCCAGATAAGACACAGTACTGCATTTCTCTCTCTCTCTGACTGTGCTATTTGTTTGGCAGTCTTCTGAAAAGCAGACTGTGGAGTTAATATTCAAAGGCATTTAGCTGGATAAGTTGTGAGTTATCTGGCTAAATGCCAACTTTTTAATATTTTGCATAATCATCCAATTACATTTTAGCTGAATAATATAGGGGCGTTCCGGGACAGAGTTAAGTTAGCCAGATAAGTTGTCCAGCTAACTCCAATATTTAGAGTTAGCCAAATAACGTATCTGGTTAACTCTGGTCATGCTCTACTGTTAGCCAGATAATGTTACCAGTTATCTTTAAGACTGTTGGGTGTATTCAGTGGTGCGACTATGCCACTGAAAACCCTCCCAAAATTAGCCAGGTAAACTTATCTAGCTATCTTTGCAAGCTGGCCAGTGGCTGAATATTGCTCCCTGTATCTATAGCGTAAGATGGAGCCTGCAAGGAAGGTCAAAGCCTAGCCAAGAGAGAGAGAGAGAGAGAAAATAAGTCTGAATCTAAGGGAGATTTACACACATGTGGAATGTTTCCACTAGGTATCTGAAACATTCTCTAAAAAGTTGTGTAGCGATTGCACCATCTAGTGGCATGCAATGCAGTCATGAACGTATTCTAGATAAGAGTCTTATTCATAGAACTTTGGCATGACTATTTTTGTGTTGCCAAAATAATATACAGAGCAATTAAAATAAAAGGGGAACAAAAGAGGAAAAAATTACAAATGAATAATAGTCAAGTAAAGTTACAGGTTCCAGAAAGTGGAGGAGTAACTTAATGATTAAAGCAGTGGGTTATGAACCAGGGAAACCAAGGTTCAAATCCCCCCAGCTACTCCTTGTGACCCTGCACAAGTCATTTTTCCCTCCGTTGGGGGATAGGGAAATATTTACAGTACCTGAATGTAATCTGCTTTGAAGGTTGAAAAGCAGATTATAAACCAAATAAATAAGTGCATCAACAGGGACAAGTCTTTGGTTTCGTGCCTCTCCATATTGTCCCTGGTCAAATTTATTTTCTGGCCTGGTGGCAAGGTACCACATATTTTGCTGTTGTTTATCCTCTTTGCTCCAAGATTAATTAGAGTTCTTCTGCTCATTCATTTGTGGGAAGTCTGATTTTCTGTCAGCTTTGCGAAAAATGCATCTCTGGTATTTTTCTATTTTGCACAACATGGAAGGAAATACATTTTGTTACTATTTCTCCATCATGGAATTGCATATATAATCTGGCTTTTTAGGGTGTCCAGTTCAGTTTATGCCTATACTGTATCTTTCTGTTTCTATTCCAGAGCTTCCCAAACCTGTCCTGGGGACCCCACAGCCAGTCAGATTTTCAGGATCTCCTCATTGAATATGTATTTGATAAATTTAAGCCCTGTTCTAGTCTATGATTACTTATTCTGCATTTGGTGAGGGTCTGTCTGTTTTTCTATTTGTGACAGAAGTGAGGAAGTCTGCTAGCAAATATTTTCTGTGTAGGGATCTGCAGCAATCCAATTTGTTCTGGTTTCCAATTTGCAGTGGGAGGTATAAAGGTGTTTTAGGGCAGGGGTGGCCAACACCGGTCCACGAGAGAGACCCACAAACAGGCCTGGTTTTCAGGATCTCCACAATGAATATGCATGAGAGATTTTCATGCACTACCTCCATTGTATATGCACATCCCTCTCTCCTGCATATTTATTGTGGAGATCCTGAAAACCAGGCCTGTTTGTGGTTCTTAAGGACTGAAGTTGGCCACCCCTGTTCTAGGGCATAATGTAACATTTACATTGCTGCCTTTTCATAAGACTAATCCTAGTTGTTTGTGTTCTGGGTGTTAACAGTGGTTTGGTATGGTAGGTTTTGTACACAGGTATTGAGTGTGTTTTTTTCCCAGAGTTTTGTGTTCCTTCACAGAGTGCCTAGTAATGGAGAGAGATGATGTCGCTGTTATTGAGAAACCACCAGAATCTGAATATTCTTTTTTGCATGGTGAGTAATAAGGAGAAGCATCCTAATTCTGCATTCATTAGGTGTTTTTCTGTGAACATAGAGTGCCTGTTAGCAGAACTGGAAGTACTGAAATTCTGTTGGGATCCTGTCCCTTTCTATATAGTTCAGGAATAATGACATGACCCAGACCTCACGCCCATATAAGAGGATTGGCTGAATGATGCTACTGAATAATTTTAATAGCAGTTTTACTACAGAATTGTATTTGTTCAGAAGTTTCTTTGTTGCATATAAGGATCTTCAGTTTTTTACTTGTACTGTAGTATCTTTATAGCCAATTTAAAACTCCCAGATTCGTTTACTCTCAAGTCAAGGTATGTATAGTCTAGGATAGACTCAACTTCTTGTTTATTTAGAAAGAATTTGAATTTCTGATATTTTGGTGTTTTCTAGAAAGTCATAACTTTTGCTTTTTTCCAGGCTTACTTTTAGGGTCCATGATTTACAGTAATTATCTAGCAGAATTAGATTCTCTTGTAGACCTCCTGGAGTGGGAGAACATAAGAATATAACATAAGAACATAAGAAATTGCCATGCTGGGTCAGACCAAGGGTCAATCAAGCCCAGCATCCTGTTTCCAACAGAGGCCAAACTAGGCCACAAGAACCTGGCAAGTACCCAAAACACCAAGAAGATCCCATGCTACTGATGCAATTAATAGCAGTGGCTATTCCCTAAGTAAACTTGATTAATAGCAGTTAATGGACTTCTCCTCCAAGAACTTATCCAAACCTTTTTTGAACCCAGCTACACTAACTGTACTAACCACATCCTCTGGCAACAAATTCCAGAGCTTAATTGTACGTTGAATGAAAAAGAATTGTCTCCGATTAGTCTTAAATGTGCTACTTGCTAACTTCATGGAATGCCTCTAGTCCTTCTATTATTCGATATAATGACCAGATCATCTACAGGTAGCAGGCATTTGATATCTTAGTCCAGTAGCTGAGGGTCTCTCTCCAGTAGAGATCATTCATGTAGATAGTGAATGGTGGGGTTCAGGATACATCCCGGACTCATTCCTCACTACTATCTGAATCTGCCAGCCTGCATGTTGTTTATTTTTACTTTAGAGCTGATAGATAAGTCTATTGATTTAATTATATTATAGTTATTAACCCCAATTCTAGTTTGTAACAGTGGTGTAGCCACAGAAGGGCCTGGGTGAGCCATGGACCACAAAGCTTGGGCTCGGGACCACCCAATCAGGGATGCCCAACACCAGAAGAGGCCCAAAGAATGGCTACTGTGGATCCCATCCTGAGGCAGCAAATGAGAGGGCCTACTGCAGCAAGACCATCACAGATCCCAACTCATGGCAGCAGAAGACGATGTCTGTCAATGGAAAAAGAAGAGACCCTGGGTTTGTGTGTGCGTGTGTGTGTGTGTGTGTGTGTGTGTGTGTGTGTGTGTGTGTGTGTGTCTTTTGGGAGCCTGTGTGTGCAAAAGAAAGTGGGAGCCTATGTGTGTGTGTGTGTGTGTGTGTGTGTGTGTGTGTGAGAGAGGAAAGAAAGAAGGCAAGAGGAGAGAGAAGAAATAGAAAGATAGACCCTAAAAAAGTAATTAGGAAAAGACAGTCACATGGATATGATTTTAGATGGTGCTGGGGAGGAATCTGCTGACTTGGTACATGTGGATACCAAAGACATAGGAAGGTGCAAGAGGGAGGCTCTGGAAGCCATATTTAGGGTTTTAGGTAGAAAGTTGAAATCCAGAACCTCCAGGGTAGCATTCTCAGAAATGCTTCCCGTTCCATGTGTAGGACCCGAGGCAGGCAGAGCTTCAGAGTCTCAAGCATGAATGAGATAATGGTGCAGGGAAGAGGCATTTAGCTTTGCTGGGAAATGGGCATCATTTTGGGGATGGGGGACCTTTTTCGAAAAGATGGGCTCCACCTTAACCAGAGTGGAAGCAGGCTGCTGGCACTAGATTTTAAAAAGGAGACAGCAGCTTTTAAACTAGATGGGGGAAAGCAGACAGTCACTCAAATACATATGGTTCGGCATGATGTATCTTTGAAGGATGCTAAAAGAACAAGGAATTTAGGACATCTCAGTAGAGAGGTTGTAATAAATACTAAAGTGGACCAGGTGCCTTTGAGTGAGGAGCAGACAGAGCAAAAGATCCCTGTTAACTGGTAAGCAGTTTGTTAATAAAAACAAAAATATATTCTTTGAAATGTCTGTATACAAATGCTAGAAGTCAAAAAATAAGATGGGAGAATTGTACCACTGGATGAAGAGATTGATAAAAATTGTATCTCAGAGACCTGGTAGAAGAAGGATAACCAATGGGACACTTTGATACCAGGGTACAAATTATACATCAAAATGGATAAAATTGGTGGAGAGGTGGCACTATGTATCAAAGAGAGCACTGAGTCAAACAGGATAAACGTTCTGCAGGAAACAAATTACAATGTTGAATTTGTATGAATAGAAATTCCAGGTGAAAACAGAAATAAAATAGCAATGGGGTTTCTTACTGTCCACCTGGCCAGAATGAACAGACAGGCAATGAAATGCTTAAATAAATTAGGGAGGCTAGCAAAATCAGTAGCACAATAATAATGAGTGATTTCAATTACGCCAATACTGACTGGGTGAATGTCACAGCAGGAGATCCTAGACAGGTAAAGTTCCTAGATGAAATTAATGACTGCTTCCTGGTATAAGAACCAACAGAAGGGAAACTATTTTAGACCTAGAGAGAGGCAGCCTGGTGTGTGTGGGAGAAACTGTATTGGGTGACAGGTCACCCTCCACGCACACCAGGCTGCCTCTCTCTCACCAGTCGCCACTCCATCCAGTCTCTCTCCCATATGTCACCCCTTACATTCACCTCAGTCACTTTCCCTCTCACCAGTCACCCCCTCCCCCACCCAAACGCACAGATACACACCAGGGGAATTCAAAGTATGAATATGCCAAAATGTCAGGACCCCTTTTCTAAAATACAAAGGGACTGGCAAATTCAAAATCTGCATTTGCATTACATGCTTTTGCTGACTAGAACGTGATACTATTATTTATTACATCACTTGTTTGCTTACACTTGTTACCAGGCGCTAGCCATCCCCCCACAAACACCACCTTGCAATCTTTGCAGCACAAATAGCTAAGGAGACAGCCAATGGGAATGCTCCCCAGTTGACACCTTTTTAACTTATCGGCTACATTTTCAGTTAGTGTACACTAACTGTAGTTAGTGCACGCTAATATCCAATTAGTGCGCACCAAATCCCTTTAGTGCTCATGGACTCCAAAATTAGGAAACCCGAAACGAAAACATGAAAAAAAAAATCTGTCCGCATCCCTAATGAGGAGGATTAAGGTTTTTCTCCCATTTTGGGTCTATGAGAAAAACCCTTACAGCCGAATTTAAAAATGGCCATGTGCATAAAAAACAGGGCTTATGTGCGTGGCCGGGCCTTGCACGCACCACGCACATTTTCAAAGGGGCCCGGCCATGCACGTAACCCCTGTTACGTGCAGATGTGCTGGGCCAGAGAAAGGGGGGTCCGAGGGGCGAGAAGGGGTGGGGCTGGAGGAGGTCGGTACAGCGGCCATTTGCTGCTGTGCCAGGGAAACACGCGCCAGCAGTCAATGGAGCAGTAAGCAATAAAACAAAAAAACAAGAAAGGTAGACAAAAGGGTTTAAGGGGTGGGGAGGAGAGGAGAGGGGAAGAGGGAGGGAGTATGGGTAAGGGGGTAGGGAAGTTTCCTCCCAGTCTGCTCCTTAATTGGAGCGGACTGGGAGGGAACTCAGGGAGGCCCAATTGCATCGCCACACGTAATCTTACAAAATTGGGCCCCTCTGCGCACCTCACCCAGACACGCACGCGCGGCCATGGGATTTTATAATATGCATGCGCCGGCGCGCACATGTTATAAAATTGGCCCATCCGTGTGTGCGCGCCAAGAAGCGCATGCGCACCTTTTAAAATCTACCCCTCAGTGAATCAGGTACTTAGTTGGATTTCTTTGAATACCTACCCCCTTAGAGGTAGATCTTCAAAACATACGCGCGCGCGTACCTTTGTTCGCACCACTGCGTAGCCGCACATATCTTATAAAATCCGGGGTCGGCGCGCGCAAGGATGCGCAAAATCGGCAGCCTGCGCGCGCCGAGCCACGCAGCTTGCCTCCGTTCCCTCCGAGGCTGCTCCAAAATCAGAGCGGCCTCGGAGGGAACTTTCCTTCCGCATCCCCCCACCTTCCCCTCCCTTCCCCTATCTACCCCACCACCTAGCCCTACCTAAATCCCCCCCCCCAACTTTGTTGGGCAAGTTACGCCTGCTTGAAGCAGGCGTAACTTGCGCGCGCCGCCCCGGCATCCCCCGGCACAGGCCGCAGTGCTGGGGGACTCGGGACCGCCCTCCCGGCCTGCCCCCAAGCCGTCACCATGCCCCCGAACCGCCCCCTGCCCCTGGACACGCCCCTCGGGCACGCCCCCTCCCGCCCCTTTTACGAAGCCCCGGGACTTACGCGCGTCCCGGGGCTTTGCGCGCGCGGGTGGCCTATGCAAAATAGGCGCGCCGGCGCACGAGTGCCCTGTGCACGTAAATCCGGGAGGATTTACGCGCGCAGGGGTTTTAAAATCTACCCCTTAGGGGTAGATTTTCAGAGCCCTGCTCGCCTAAATCCGCCCAAAACCGGGCGGATTTAGGCGAGCAGGGCCCTGCGCACCGGTAAGCCTATTTTACATAGGCCTACCGGCGCGCGCAGACCCCGGGACTCGCGTACGTCCCGGGGTTTTCGGAGGGGGGCGAGTCGGGGGCGTGTCGGGGGCGGGCCCGGTCGTCGCGGCGTTTCGGGGGCGTGTCGGCAGCGTTTTGGGGGCGGGTACGGGGCGTGGCTACGGCCCGGGGGCGTGGCCGCGCCCTCCGTACCCGCCCCCAGGTCGCGGCCCGGCGCGCAGCAGGCCCGCTGGCGCGCGGGGATTTACGTCTCCCTCCGGGAGGCGTAAATCCCCCGACAAAGGTAAGGGGGGGGTGTAGACAGGGCCGGGTGGGTGGGTTAGGTAGGGGAAGGGAGGGTAAGGTGAGGGGAGGGCAAAGGAAAGTTCCCTCCGAGGCCGCTCCGATTTCGGAGCGGCCTTGGAAGGAACGGGGGGAGGCAGCGCGGCTCGGCGCGCGCAGGCTATACAAAATCGATAGCCTTGCGTGCGCCGATCCAGGATTTTAGTGGATACGCGCGGCTCCGCGCGTATCTACTAAAATCCAGCGTACTTTTGCTTGAGTCTGATGCGCAAGCAAAAGTAGGCTGATCGCGCTTCTTTTAAAATCTACCCCTTAGTGTCTAAATCTGTTATAGCATAGACAACAGCACTATATACCTGAATTGAGTTGAAAGTAAATCTACCCAGGGAATCTCCCCTTACTCAACCATTCAAGATATATAGTCTTAGAGATTTTTATAGATTTAAAATATGTGCTTGTTCCTCTGATTGGAAATAAAGTCTAGTTCCTAAGTTCCTTTTCTGTGCATGCATTTAGGTCCTCTTATATTATTATTTTACCTTTTGTATGCAAGGTAGCAGTTTCAAATTAAATTAGATATATAGAGGGCACAGAGGAGTATATCGTGTGGCATCTGTAATTGATCTTTTAATATTTTAACCTATTTATATATTTTGCCTTTTTTAATACACATTGTAAAATTGCTATAACTCCTCCCTGTGCCAGATTATGACTCCCACTCTCCCCCCATGTTCCTGCCCTGGTTTTCATTCTTGTAGAAGGAATTTAACAGCTCGTTGAAAAATGTGGGGTAGTGTGTGGCTGGATCTTTGCCTCACCAGGTTTCCTGCAATATGACCAGGTCATGGTTTATCACATTATCAATAAAATCAGAGTCTCTGCTTTTGTCTCCAAAGGTTAAGGATACCATTCCTTGGATATTTCAGCTACTAATAGATAAATATTTCATTTTATATAATCTAATTATGTTGTGGCAAATCAAATTACAATACGATTTCTAGTGACAGACTTTGAAATAAAAGCATCTCATATTGTAATGTGGAGAAGGAGACAGAAACATGGAATCAATAGAAATGGTACTTTATAAAACAGTATTAAAATACAAATGTGTGCTTATAGAAAAGTAGTAAAAGAAAAACAAAACTATTACTAACAAAATGTTTATGCATAGAGTAGCAAGGAAAGAGGTAAGATATGAGAACAGTACTAAATCACAGGCTCGCTTTCCTTGCCTGGTCTCTGATAGGCAAGTGGTGCAGGCTCGTATTGTCTCCACAAGGAGTTGGGGTAAAGTCTGAGGAACTATCCCCGAGGTCTGAGAATGAACTGCCCTGGGATACTGTTCTGCTTCTAGCTATCTTCCATCTGTTCCACGGTTGGTACTGAGAGTGAGGCATTTATACTGTGCAGTATATACATGCACAGTTCAGATTCCTTTGTTTCCCCACTGCCAATGCCCTGCAGGTTTCTATCTGCAAGCAGTCCTAAACTATCATATTTCCTGCCATTATTGTTCCACTTTAGGTGGGGGTTAGCCTCCCCTGCATGAACATCAAAATTCTTCTGGTCCTCTATTCCTAATCCTAATACACATATTCATGTATTGGTAATAGTAACAAGATGCATAGATGTTGAGAAATTAATGTTCTGCTTAAGTTACAGTAGTTTCTAATTCCATTTTATTAGTTTCTCACACAGGATGTTCATCATTCAGTTCTTATGTTCTTATGTGTCTAGTCCATGCCCTTCTTTTCATTTGTTATCCTCTGTAGTAGGTCCTATTGCAGGGGTGGCCAACTGCAGTCCTCAAGAACTACAAACAGGTCAAAAGAATTGCCATACTGGGTCCATCAAGCCCAGTATCCTGTTTCCAAAAGTGGCCAATCCAAGTCACAAGTACCTGGCAAGTACCCAAACATTAAATAAAGCTCAAGCGACTATTGCTTATTAATTAATAGCAGTTTATGGATTTTTCCTCTAGGAACTTAGCCAAACCTTTTTTAAAACCCAGTTACGCTAACTGCTGTAACCATATCCTCTGGCAATGAATTCCAGAGCTTAACTATGCGCTGAGTAAAAAAGAATTTTCTTCGATTTGTTTTAAATGAGCTACTTGCTAACTTCATGGAGTGCCCCCTTGTCCTTCTATTATCTGATGGGCCGATACAGTAAAGTCCGCGGGAGAACAGACCCGCTCTCCCGGCGCACGCACTGGCCCTTCGCCGTTGTGTGCGATTCTCTATTTAAATTAGGTGATGTGGTAGATCCGAGTAAAAGGAGGCGCTAGGGACACTAGCGCGTCCCTAGCGCCTCCTTTTTGACAGGAGTGGCGGCTGTCAGCGGGTTTGACAGCCGACGCTCAATTTTGCCGGCGTCGGTTCTCGAGCCCGCTGACAGCCATTGGCTCGGAAACCGGATGCCGGCAAAATTGAGCATCCGGTTTTCGGCCCGACAGCCGCGGGCCGAATTCAAATTTATTTTTTTTTTACTTTTCGGGACCTCCAACTTAATATTGCTATGATATTAAGTCGGAGGGTGCACTTTCCCGGTGCCGGAAGAAATTAGCGCCGACCTTTGGGTCGGCGCTAATTCCTGAAAGTAAAATGTGCGGCTTGGCTGCACATTTTACTTTCTGTATCCCGCGCGCATACCTAGGTGCCGTGGGTTGGACGCGCGTTTTCCTCCCCTTACTGAATAAGGGGTAAGGGAAAATGCGCGTCCAAGAGCAGGCTAACAATGCGCTCCGTCGGAGCGCACTGTAATGTATCAGCCTGTGAGAGAGTAAATAACCGATTTACATTAACATTTTCAAGTCCTTTCATGATGTTGTAGAACTCTATCATGTCCTCCGACAGTCATCTCTTCTCCAAACTGAACAGCCCTAACTTCCTTAGCCTTACATCATAGGGCAGCCGTTCCATGCCACTTATTTTGGGCGCCCTTCTCTGCATGTTCTCCAATGCAGCTACATCTTTTTTGAGATGCTGCAATCAGAATTGCACACAGAATTCAAGATGCAGTCTCACCATACAGAGGCATTATGACATCCATCGTTTTATTTGCCATTCCCTTCTTAATAATTCCTAACATTCTGTTTGCTTTTTTGTTTGCCACACTTCACTGAGCCAACGATTTCAATGTATTATCCACTATGACACCTAGATAAGAACATAAGAACATGCAATACTGGGTCAGACCAAGGGTCTATCAAGCCCAGCATCCTGTTTCCAACAGTGGCCAATCCAGGCCATAAGAACCTGGCAAGTACCCAAAAACTAAGTCTATTCCATGTTACCGTTGCTAGTAATAGCAGTGGCTATTTTCTAAGTCAACTTAATTAATAGCAGGTAATGGACTTCTCCTCCAAGAACTTATCCAATTCTTTTTTAAACACAGCTATACTAACTGCACTAACCACATCCTCTGGCAACAAGTTCCAGAGTTTAATTGTGCGTTGAGTGAAAAAGAACTTTCTCCAATTAGTTTTAAATGTGCCACATGATAACTTCATGGAGTGCCCCCTAGTCTTTCTATTCTCTGAAAGAGTAAATAACTGATTCAGATCTACTCGTTCTAGACCTCTCATGATTTTAAACACCTCAGCCGTCTCTTCTCCAAGCTGAAAAGTTCTAACCTCTTTAGTCTTTCCTCATAGGGGAGCTGTTCCAATCCCCTTATCATTTTGGACGCCCTTCTCTGTACCTTTTCCATCACAATTATATCTTTTTTCAGATGCGGCGACCAGAATTGTACACAGTATTCAAGGTGCGGTCTCACCATGGAGCGATACAGAGGCATTATGACATTTTCCGTTTTATTCACCATTCCCTTTCTAATAATTCCCAACATTCTGTTTGCTTTTTTGACTGCCGCAGCACACTGAACCAACAATTTCATTGTGTTATCCACTATGACGCCTAGATCTCTTTCTTGGGTGGTAGCACCTAATCTGGAACCTAACATTGTGTAACTATAGCATGGGTTACTTTTCCCTATATGCATCACCTTGCACTTATCCACATTAAATTTCATCTGCCATTTGGATGCCCAATTTTCCAGTCTCACAAGGTCTTCCTGCAATTTATCACAATCTGCTTGTGATTTAACTACTCTGAACAATTTTGTATCATCTGCAAATTTGATTACCTCACTCGTCGTATTTCTTTTCAGATCATTTATAAATATATTGAAAAGTAAGGGTCCCAATACAGATCCCTGAGGCACTCTACTGCCCACTCCCTTCCACTGAGAAAATTGTCCATTTAATCCTACTCTCTGTTTCCTGTCTTTTAGCCAGTTTGTAATCCATGAAAGGACATCGCCACCTATCCCATGACTTTTTACTTTTCCTAGAAGCCTCTCATGAGGAACTTTGTCAAACACCTGCTGAAAATCCAAGTACACTACATCTACCGGTTCACCTTTATCCACATGTTTATTAACTCCTTCAAAAAAAGTGAAGCAGATTTGTGAGGCAAGATTTGCCTTGTGTAAACCAATGGCATGGATACCCTGTCACATGGTAAGGGCAAAGGGCCATCGGCCCCATTTTTTTATTAGTGGCAGCCGACGGCCCGAGAGCATGAGATCGCTCCCGGGACCACCACTGGACCACCAGGTAATTTATAATGTTTTGTGGGGGGGGGGGGGGGGGGTGGGGGGGGGGGGAGAAGCTAAGGGAACTGTTTTGAAGTGTCGGGGTGGGTTTTTTGTTTATTGGCTTGGGCGCAGCCGATAAAAAAAAAAAAAACCCAATCGGGCCACACGAAAAAAATTCACCATGCGAATCAGAACCGATTCCAGTTCCGATTCACATCTCTACTGCTACTGTATCACTGGAGCTTCTGTTGTGGTTCTGGTCTTCTGGTAACCTCTATATAAGGCATTTCTGGATCCTGCATGTGTGTGTCATTATATTATTGTAATATTGAAGGTTCTGATATGGTTCTGATCTCTGTTAAGGGTAACTCTGTTCCTATTCTTCTTGATATATTCCTATTCCTGTGATTACTTTCCCTGTCTGTTGTGGAAGGACTGCAGTTTAGAGGTGTATCTTTGAGGGATTTGGCAAATATTGTTGCCCCCATGCATTAAGGTGTTCATCTTATTTGTTATCCTGGTGATAGGCAAGATGTACTTGATTTATTTATTTAGAAATTTTATATAGCACAGTTGCTTACCTGTGCTATATAAGCACAGGTAAGCAACTGGACAGCAGGATGTTAGTCCTCAAATGTGGGTGGTAACATCCGATGGAGCCCGGCACGGAAAACTTTTGTCAAAGTTTCTAGAAGCTTTGACTAACACACTGAGCATGCCCAGCATGCCATTATCTGCACATCCATGTGAGATCACCCTTCAATCTCATAACATAGATAAACAAAAATACAAGCAAAAAATTAAAACAACAAACCAGAAGGAAAACCCAACTCCGCAGGGTGGCGGGTGGGATTCCTGAGGGCTAACATCCTGCTGTTCTAGGAGAACACCTGTTACAGGTAAGCAACTGCGCTTTCTCCTAGACAAACAGAATGGTAGTCCTCACATGTGGGTGAATACCAAGCTCCAGGCTGTTTCCACCACCAGGTGCGGACAACAGGTACCAAAGCAAATTGCCAACAGGCACAACTACAACAGCGGTACTGTTGGTCAGCAGAGGATGGCCTGGCACCCAACCAGAGACTCTAGGCAGGGAGAGTTGGGTCTGGAAGAGATTGATTAGGATGGACTTGCTGAAGGCACTGTCTTGTTGACCATCTTTGTCCAAGCAGTAGTGGGCCGCGAACGTGTGACGGGAACTCCATGTTGCTGCACAGCAAATTTTGATGACAGGAACTGCTCACAGATGAGCCACCAACATCGACATGGCCCACACAGAATGAGCTTTGATTCGGCCTGTCAACTGAAGACCCGTCTGCGCATAGCAGAAGGTGATGCAATCCTCCAGCCAGTTGGATAGAGTCTGTTTACCCATCGCCACACCTAGCCTATTGGTATCGAAGGACACAAAGAGTTGGGTGGACTGCATGTGACTGGTTGTGCATTCTAAATAGAAAGCCAAGGTCCTCTTGGAGTTCAAAGTATGACGAGCCTGTTCCCCTGGATGGGAATGGGGCCTATGAAAGAAGGTAGGTAAAACAATGGACTGATTGATGTGGAAATCAGTCACAACCTTAGGTAGGAACTTAGGGTGAGTACGCAAGACCACATGACCATGAAAAAACCTAATGTATGGCGGGTACATAACCAAGGCATGAAGCTCACTGACTCTACGAGCTGAAGTAATCACTACTAGGAATATAACTTTCCAGGTGAGGAACTTCGGGTCGCAGGAACGCAACGGCTCAAAGGGAAGATGCATGAGCGGTGTCAGGACAATGTTGAGGTTCCAGAACACAAGAGGCCGAAGAGGGGGTTTCAACTGAAGCACACCCCTCATAAAGTGACACACTAAAGGCTGCACTGATATGTGTGTGCCAGCGACACCTTGATGGTACATACTAACAGCACTAAGATGAACCCTGACTGAGCTGGTTTGAAGGTGCAACAAATATACCAAATGACGGTATATAAAACTCGTTAAATAAATAAATAAATAGATAGATAGATAGATAGATAGATAAATAAGATAAATAAATAGTTCAACAGCTTGGGAAGGGGGCATGTGAATAGATCCAAGTCATGCCCCGCACACCAGGTGGAGAATGTTCTCCATTTCAAACTATAAAACTTCCTGGTGGAAGACTTTCTAGAAGCTTCCAGCACCTGGGAGACACTGTCCGAGAGGTCCAGGGGCTGAAGAACTAGGAACTCAACATCCACGCTGTTAGGGCCAATGCCCAGAGGTTCAGATGGTACAGGGTGCCCTTGTTCTGAGTCATCAGACAGGCGTGGTCCCCAGCTGAATGGGGTCCCTGATCGATAGTTCCTAAAGGAAAGGGAACTATCTGTTGGGGTCAATAAGGCACCATGAGGATCATGGTCCCTCTGTCCTGTTGAAGCTTCAGCAGGGTCTTCAAGAGGAACAGGAGAGGAGGGTACGTATACAGCAGACCCCTCCCCCAGTGAAGGGAGAAGGCATCGCAGGCCAGCTGTCTGGTCCCCGGCAAAAGGGAGCAGATATTGCTTACCTTGTAATTGTATGGGGAGGCAAAAAGGTACACATCTGGGGTTCCCCACCGATGAAAAGGTCTTGCCGCTACCTCCAGATTTAGGGACCACTCTTGCGGCTGAAAGGAGCGGCTCAGTTGGTCCTCCAGTACATTTAGAGTCCCAGGCAGGTACGTCGCTCATAGCGACATCCCCTGTGACAGTGCCCAGGACCACACCTGCACCGTCTCGTGACAGAGGAGGAATGATCATATGCCTCCCTGTTTGTTAACATACCACATTGCAACTTGGTTGTCTATCCGAATCAGGACTTCCTTGTGTGACAACCAATCCCGAAACAACCAGAGAGCATAACGGATCGCCCAAAGCACTAAAAAGTTTATTTGACAGCGGGCTTCGTGGGCAGTCCAGAGTCCATGCGTGTGGAGGCCATCAACATGAGCTCCCCAGCCCTGAGGAGAGGCGTCAGAGGTGAAGACCACTTGAGGCGGGGCAGCCTGGAAGGGAATTCCCCACTCCAAATTGGAGAGGTTTTCCCACCAGGACAGAGATGCCCTCAGAGGTTCCCTGACAGACAGAGACAGCTCGAGGTCCTGGGAGGCCTGTTTGCACTGCAACCACAAGGGCCACTGTGCCCTTTGCATGCACATGCGGGAAACAGGGGTAATATGAACCGAAGCTGCCATGTGGCCCAGCAAACAGAGCAGAAGGCAGGCACTCACATGCTGGCTGCTGCGCACGAAGGTTGCCAACAATGCAAGGGTAAAAGCCCAATCCAGAGCAGAAATGCTTTCGCTTGTGCCATGTCCAGCCTGGCTCCTATAAAGTCCAGTTGTGGAGATAGGCAGTTGATAACAAACCCCAAGTATTGCAGAGTCTGCACGGTCAGGGCTAAAGTATTCAGCACCCCTGTGCGTGAGTCACTCTTGATCAACTAGTCGGTTGACGTGCATCGCACAGTGCCTGAGGTACACAGCCACCACCGCTAGGCATTTTGTGAAAACGCGAGGGGCTGAGACCAACCCAAAGGGCAGTACCTTGTAGTGGTAGTGAGCCTTCCCCGCCACGAAACGGAGGTATTTTCTGTGAATGGGGAAGATAGCTATGTGAGCGTTAGCTTTCTTGAGATCAAGGGAGCAGAGCCAGTCTCCTATTTTGAGGAGGGGTATCAGAGTGCCTAGAGAAACCATCTTGAACTTTTCTCTTAAGAGGAATTTGTTCAACGCCCTCAGGTTGAGAATGGGGTGCAAGCCTCCATTTCTCTTTGGAATGAGGAAATACCTTGAATAGAAACCTTGGCCCTGCTGAGGACGAGGAACAGGCTCTACCGCTCCTGCTGTGAGAAGGGCAGAGAGTTCTGTCTGAAGTATGACTTGCTGGGTGGATGAACCACACGATGGACATGGGGGAGAGTTCTCTGGAAGCCATCTGAAATTGAGCCAGTACCCCTGACAGATGATGGTAATTACCCATTGGTCTGAACTGATGGGTCCTCCAGTGGTGGGAGAAGCCGATAAGCCTGCCTCCTACTGGGGTATCCGGTGCCGGGAGAACGTTTGGCTGACTCATGCTCCCTCACTGCCAGTCAAAAGCCCATAGCCGGGGCTTGCTGGGGTGCTATCTGAGGCCTAGGTTGCTCACTGTTGATGAGAATGGACCCTGGAGCTAGTGTGCAGTGTGTGAGCCCAAGAGGCAGAAGGATAATATTTTCTCTGCCTATAAAAGGACATCCTGGAACTCAGCCTGGAAGATTTCCTGGCAGAAGGAGCGTCCGAAGTGCTAGCGGAGAGCTGTTGGAGGGTTTCATGTTGTCCTTTAACTGAGCCACCACATCCCGGACCTTATCCCCAAAGAAGTTGTCACCTGTGCAGGGGTGGTCAGCCAATTTCTCCAGCATCTCTGCACAGAGTTCAGAAGCCCAGAGCCAGGCTGTTCTATGGGCACTAATGCCCACGGCGGCTACTCAAGCCACTGTCTCAAACACATCACAGGTGGATTTCACCTCATGTTTGCCAGCATCTAGACCCAGCAGGACAATGGCAGAGAGCGACTCCTACTGATGCTGTGGCAAGCTCTCTGCAAGGTCCTGGAACCGTTTCCACAGGTGCCGGTTGTATTGGGTCATATACAACTGGTAAGCGGCAATACAGGCGATGAGCATAGCACCCTGAAAGACCTTTCTGCCCAGAACATTGTGCTCTCTATGTTCTCGCCCCAGAGGGGCAGAGGCATGAGTATGGGAGTGCTTGGCCTGGTGAGGGAGGTCCCGCCTCTCGAAACCCAAGATCTGCTGTACCAAATAGGTGGCATCTGCCTTCCTGTTGACTGGAGATATGGAGATCGGGTGTTCCCACATCCGAATGAAAAGGTCCTTAAAGATGTCATGGATAGGAACTGCCACGATTTCCTTAGGAGTGTCGACAAAGTGGAATACTTCCAACATCTTATGTCACGCATCCTCCTCTGTAAGAAGCTGGGAATAGCTTCGGCTATGGCCCTGACAAACCCTGCAAAGGAAAGGTCCTCTAGGGGGGCACCGACGCCTTTCCTCTGGTGGGGAAGGCTCATATAGGAGGTCATCTGAGAATTCGGATGAAGACTCTGAGGAAT
This sequence comes from Rhinatrema bivittatum, assembly GCF_901001135.1. NCBI lineage: Eukaryota > Metazoa > Chordata > Amphibia > Gymnophiona > Rhinatrematidae > Rhinatrema > Rhinatrema bivittatum. Next base: position 543,371,446 of record NC_042617.1, on the reverse strand, counting down.
CGTCCCCCAATGGGTCATAAGGGCCTTCTTCCTCACTAAGGCCATCGCTGGCCTGGCGAGTTCGAGGCCTGTGGAGGACCCTAGTACTGGGCTCCAAAGGCTTCAAAGGCACTGAGGGCACCATGGGAACCGAGGGACATGGGAGGCCAGAGGGCCTAGGCAAAGGCTCAGGGAACCGAGGCCTCAGGAACACGACACTGGCCATGTCTTCCTCCTCGGAGGACCCAATAATAGGGATCGTTCCCAAGGGGGGCATCGGTGGACATTGGGCAACCTAAGGTCCCTCGGGTACTGGTTGCATTGGGTGGGCACTGAGAAGGACATCTAGACACTCGAGCAGGGACACCAAGATAAACGGCGCGGGCTCCAGCACCGGTATGAGGGCCGATGGTGGGAGTGGCTGAATGCTCTGCAGATCTCAGAGCACCACACTCTGCATCCAGTGGTGCAAATCCTCCTGAAAGTCCGGTGAAGCCAGGACTGATGGAGGGGGACATGATGTCACTGATGTTTTCTCGATCTCTGAGAAAGCATGGTGCCCAGCACTGATATTGGTGGGGAACGCCTGGGACTCCAGGGTACATCGGAGGATGGGACCTCTGGGCCACGGGATTGCTTCAGTGGTGGTAAGGCAGCCGTTGGTACCACACCAGAACCATAGCTATGTGCTGACAGCAACTGGTGTCGATGCTCGAGGGATCTCCCACAGTGCTCAGCCTGGTCTTTACCCAGCGCCAAGGAAGCGGAGGATCCCAATGTCCCGGAAACCAGCAAGATCATGGAAGACCAATCGCCATTCCCTCAAGGACCAATTGGTCCTTGAGGGAATGGCGATTGGTCAAGGATTGGCGATTGGTCAAGGATTGGCGATTGGTCAAGGATTCTGACGTGGTTGTGGATGGAACGGACTTTTTGGAACCGAAACGTTTCTCCATTTTATCTAGGCATGCATGACGGCCCTTGGGGATCATCTATTCACACAGCTGACACCCTTGGATGTGGTGCGAGGACCCTAGGCAAAGGATGCAAACCTCATGCGAATCCATGATGGACATGGTCCGCGGGCACTGGGGGCACCGGTGAAAACCGGATGACACCATGAAAAATAACTGGAGCACAGTCGATGACCTGGGATCACTGAGAAATGGAACACCAGGAATCGACAGCAAAGGGAGGAAAATAGTTTTTTACCTACCGCACAAAAAAGATGCACTGACCAAGAAGGGGGGCTTGACAATGGAATGCTAAAAAACCTGAAATGTGTGCAATAAAAAATGAAGAGTAGCAGAGCTCCAGAACCGCAAGGCTACTGCACAGCAGAAAAAGAGAGTCAGAAGGGGGACCTCGCATGGACGCGTGGATAGTGGCATGCTGAACATGCTTAGTGTGTTAGTCAAAGTTACTAGAAACTTTGACAAAACTTTTCCGTGCCGGGCTCCATCTGATGATGTCACCCACATGTGAGGACTACCATCCTGTTTGTCCTAGGAGAAACCAATGTTCCATGTCAAGATCACAATGGTTTATAAAATAACATACATAGTATTGAAAATAAAAGGTAGATATTTATAAAATAAAAACAGTATGTTGGGTATTTGAGCACATTCCAGCAGTTGAGAGCTAATATATGTAACATTGCTGTTCTTCTTTCCATCTTGTTACCAAGAAGAGATAGGATTACCATTGCTGATTGAAATCAATTTGTTGTAAGGTATGCCAAGGCTTTTCTTGCTTTGAAGTATGTTTCTGGTTGGTTTAATTTGTTACTGCATGGATGATGATGTATTTGGGGTTGTTGAATCTAGGATTTAACACTATTTGTTTTACTTTTTCTTTGTGCATTTGATTTTCAGGACCTTCTTTACTGGGAATAGGATCATCTCATCCAGGTATCTGCCATTTAAATACATTAGCAGTAATACATCAATTTCTTGGTTCTGTCTGACGCTATTTGTAGGTAGCTGCTCTCTGGCAGGTCTATTCACTGGATATTTGGGTTGGCTTTGTTCTGTACTCTGAAATTATATTATCTGCCCCTTGGCAGGATTTGTTTGCTGGGTCTTAGTTGAGCTCTGCTCTGTGTCCTACATATGGGTTTTGGTTTCCTGCCCCTGTTGGGTAGCATGGTTTGTTTGAGACTCAAGTGAGTTCTGTTTTGTTTCCTGTAGATAGGTTACCTGCACTGTGGCAGAGTTTGCTGAATGAGTCGCAGGTAGGCCCTACTGTGTTTCCTGAGATTTGATTGTGTAGAGCACTTGGCACAGAATTGTTCAATCAAGCACAAGTAGCCAAGTAGTTAAGAAAGTTTCCGCATATAAACAAAATATGAAAAAACAATTCTCATGCCAGTTGTCTTCATGAAAGAGAATAAGAAATTGTCAAAAGACAAATCTATAATTAATTTGCAATTTATTATTTTCAAAGTGACCAATGAGTAAGAGAAGTTAGAGAGATATTTCCAATAACAATATTCAGCTGTACACAGTAAGACAATTTGTTCCTCCAAGTAACAATTGGAATTTCTTTCACATTAGTAAATTATATTCACACACTTTATATCTTTCATACATATGTGCACATTCTCTAGAATCAACTTCTGGCTTATTTACTTGAATGTACTAAAGTACATTACATACCATGATATATAATTCAAACAACAATCATGAATTATTAATAGACAAGTAAAGCTGTATAGCCTATATCTTGGCATCCTATATCTCAAATGGACATATATCTCTTAACCGACTGTTATAATAAAGCTTATACTTATAGGGTCATTTATCAAAATGCGCTATGGTGTTAACGCACTCGATAACGTACTAACGCATGGTGCAAACGCAAATATTTTGGAGGGGTGGGATGTGATGTGCAAACAAACGTCGGTATAAAAAAGCTTCAAATAAATAAATATGAAAAAAGAGGGGTAATATCGCACGGTTTTAACATAGGAAATAACTACACCTTTTTTCCTGGCATTAGGTTATGCATCCTGTACCTGGTGCCTTTCAGTTGCTTAATCAGTTAAGTCCACGCCAGCCTATAACCAGCTACTGGACCAAGGCACTCATCTGAGGGACCACGGAAATCACCTCAGAAATTCTCAACTGGGGAGGGCCCATTAGGTATCACCGCAGAAGTGTGGGGCAATGCAAGTCTCCAATTAATTCTCCTCTAAATTTGAAGCAATCCCCAGTACGTCCACCATCTGCTGGAGACAGCGAATACTGGCAGGCTGATGTCACTGCAAGAGTATATATACTGTGACATCAGATTGCTCAGTCTCCATCTTGTTAGGATTCAAGGGTTTCGTGGACCCTTGGCCTGAGGTGAGGGTTGTTACCACCTATGGGGAGGAGCCCCGCGGGTCCTCACCGTTGGGAGGCGAGGTCAGGTGCAGCAGGAGCTTGTGGAGAGAAGTCTGTGGGAAGGTCCTGAGGAGCGGGACCCCACAGTATACAGGATGGCTGGAGAGCAGTACCTGAGCAGATGCCTCCGAGAGAGTAGCACTAGGCAGGCCCGAGGAGCAGGGAGCATGAGGCAGGAAGTTCAGAAGGTGTGCTGCAGAGACAGTCCCAAGGGGCGGAGCTGTGTAGCGAGGAAGGCACTAATGCTATGACACAGACTATCCCGCGGAGCAGGGAAGCCTGAGTTGAGTCTCCAGGTAATGATGTAAGCAACCCCGAGGAGCAGGCCGCACACAATGAAACCTCTAGTAGAGGAATGGAGACACCACTCCGAGAAGCGGGGAGGTATGAAAACAGTCACAGATGTAATATGAAAGCACTGCCCCAAGGAGCAGGAAGCACAGGCAATCACTGGTGTGGAACGAAGGCATTGCTCTGAGGAGCGGAGAAGCATAGACAGTCTCTGGTGTAGAACGTAGGCACTGCCCCAGTGCAGGGAAGCACAGACAGACACCGGTGTGGAACGTAGGCACTGTTCCGAGGAGTGGGGAAGCATAGACAGTCTCTAGTGTAGAACGTAGGCACTGCCCTGAGGAGCAGGGAGGCACGGAGCTGAGTCCCCAAAGTGGTGAGGCAATTCTCAGAGGCAAATCTGAGGAGCAGGGAGGCCAGCAGTAGGACCTCTGGAAGGTGCAGGGCTAGCCCAAGGAGCGGGGGAAGCCAGGAGACCAGGTTTCCGATAGGAGCACAAGCAGGCCCCCGAGGAGCGGGTACCCGAGCCAGAGTCCAAGGTAGATCAGAGACAGCCCCCACAGGTCCAAGGAGACAGGAGCAAGCACAGTAGCGATGGAACTCGTTGCCAAGTCAGCTAGCAAGGGGCAAAGTCAGTGCTTAAGAACCCTGACCAAGTGTCATCAGTCGGGGACGCCCCTGAGGTTCCTGCCATAGCGTCTTCAAAGGAGGGCCCGGTGGCACGCGCCTAGGAAGACCCATAGTTGGCGTGGGTGGTGGCGGCATCTAGGCCGCCACGAGGAACTTTGGTATGTGGAGGTAGAGGCTAGCCCCCGCCGCTAGCAGGCCTGGAGAGGGAAGAAGGGCATCACAAGACGTAAGTAGATGCGGTCGCAGCCATCTGCGATCGACGGTCATAACACATCTGCTGGTAGAGATGCATAACTCACTGGTTCAGGATTCATCTGTCTGGATGCTAAGAAAATACAAAATACAAGATGGAAACATGACAGCCAGAGAATAAGAAAGCTACTTAGATGTGAAAGCAAACAAGTTGACAATTAGGGAGTTAAAAATCTTGTTCTCACTGCTCAGTGAAGCTCAGCACTAGCAGATAAGGGGGAGCTGAGGGCTGAAAAACACCTGGCATCTGCCCAAATTTAGTTTATAGACACAATATAAACTGTACATAAGATTTACAGGATCTATGAAAGCGAGTGCCCTATAGATTTTAGTGTGCTCTTGGGATACTCACATTCTTAGCTATCTTGGTACAGGTTTTACAGTTTGCTTGCTATCTGAAATAATATTTTATTTATTTAACGCTTTTATATACCGACATTCGTTTGCACATCATATCGGTTTACAGTAGAATGGAGAACTATGGAAGGGAAATTACAAATTAACAATTTGAGAAACTATGTCTTAACAATATGAACAACTAAGGAGACTAAGAGGTGAAAGGAGGTAGGAACGTAAGAGCACACAAACAGATAGGAACAAGTAACTATAATAATTGTAATTGTTGGGGTGGGGAGGTTGAGGAGGGGGATGATCTTTTCAGGAACGGGATTTCATATAGGGGAAGAGATAGAGAGTCATTGTCAAGAGTGTGTGAAGATTATTGGTAGGCTTGCTTAAAGAGCCAAGTTTTAAGTTCTTTTTTTTAAGTTTTGGGTGTTAGTTTCAAGCCTTAAGTCAGGGGGCATTGTGTTCCAGATGGTAGGTCCGGCGAAGGAGAGGGCCCGTTCCCGGGTCGAGGATAGGTGGGTGAGTTTAGACGAGGTTATTGGTAGATCTTGTGGATCTTCGGGGGGGGGGGGGGTTGAAAGTGGAAGGAGGAGTTGAACCAGTTTATATTTTGGTTATATAGTGTTTTGTGGATGAGGGTGAGACTCTTGAAGTGTATTTCGATCGAATGTCGGTATATAAAAACAAATAAATAAATAAATAAATATTCTGAGGTGAATGGGGAGCCAGTGAAGATCTTTTAGTATGGGGTGATGTGTTAATTTCTTTTGGTGTTTGCGAGGATTCTGGCAGTGGCGTTTTGTAGCATTTGCAGGGGTTTTATGGAGTTTGCTGGGAGTCCTAAAAGTAGGGAGTTGCAATAGTCTATTTTGGATAGGATGAGGGTCTGCAGGACTGTTCTGAAATCGTTTTGATGAAGAAGGGGCCTTAATTTTTTTAGCACATGGAGTTTGAAGAAGCAATCTTTTGTTGTGGAGTTTATGAATTTTTTTAGGTTACACTCGTTGTCTAGTGTGACGCCTAGGTTTCTAACTTCTTTTGTAAGTGGGATTTTATTTGGGGGGAGGAGGCTATAGGAGGGAATGATTCATTGGATTTGTGGCTTATTATTAGGAGTTCCATTTTATTGGTATTTAGAGCTAGGTTCATGTGGTTGAGGAGTTGCTTGATGATGGTGAGGTGGCCGTCTCAGAGCTGAAGGGATTTGGTGATGGATTCAGGGATGGGGATGAGGATTTGGACGTTGTCCACGTATATGAAGAAAGTGAGTCCTAGATCAGTTAGGAGTTTGCATAAGGGGAGCATATATATGTTGAAGAGTGTGGAGGTTAGGGAGGAGCCTTGTGGGACATCTTGGGTAAGTTTGATGGGTTCGGATTCATTCTGTCCAATTTTGACTTTGTAGTGTCTGTTTTCTAGTTATGAGATGAACCATTGTAATGCGATACCAGATAGTCCAATTTCAATTAGTCGGTCAATGAGTATGTTGTGGCTGATGGTATCAAAGGCAGCTGAGATATCTAGCATGGCTAGGATGAAGGATTGTACTTGATCAAGACCTCTGAGGACGGTATCAGTGAGGGAGATTAATAGTGTTTCCATGCTGAAAAATTTCCGGAAGCCAAATTGGGAGGGGTGCAGTATATTGTGTTTTTCTAGGTGTTCATTTAGTTGATTGTTTTCAATTTTTTCCAGAATTTTTGCAAGGAATGGGAGGATGGATATGGGTCTGAAATTGTTTAGTTCTGAGGACTTCAGTTGTGGGTTTTTTAAAATGGGTTTGACTATGGTTTGACTAGGGCTCCTTTTATATCAGTTACTAATGATGCTGATTTTGTTGTTATTCCAGGTGTCCAGTGAAATATGTTAGGTTTATTGAATGTCCAGGGCTAGTAGACCACATGTGGGAAAGGATGATGTACAAAATGGGGAAACAAGAAATATGGACAAAACACAAGAAATGCAGCATTTCATAGTAGTGCTGAAACACGCAGTAGTTTTTCTTTATCAGCTACTTGGCAAAACTTCAAGAAGAGCTAGGAGACAAAGAAAATTTTACAGCGCATGTGTCAGCCACACGAATAAGACCCTACCCCATGGTAGGATGGGCAGATTTCTGCTGAGAGCTATACCAGATCCCTTCAGCAAGAACATCTCAGCAAAGACTTGGAATCTCCAGTACCGCCCAGTCACCTAAATGAGATCCTGCTTAGCAAGCCCCCATCTGAAGAAAAACTAAAGGGACATTCTTCCAGGAAAGTGACTTTTTCTTGCTAGGTCATTTGTATATACTGTATATAACCCTATTAGCTGGGGAAAAGATTATTTACCCTGCTCATTTGTGCTTGTATAACTTGTTTTGTTTGTTATTGTCACATACATTTTTATCAGCGTCTGTTCATGCATATATTATACAGGAAAATATAGCTTTTCATATTTTCAAGTAAGCCATAGTCAGGTATCATTTTCTTAGTGTATATGTGTTCTAGACTACACAAGGGCAAACACCCCACTCCTTCCACCCACTACACCAGCACATTCTTTTCATCCTGCTTTTGTCTTGCAGATACTATGTATAATACTACTTATGAAGGATGAGAAGCTTTAGAATAATGACTTATACTGTGGTGTGCCTTTTAAGGTAGTCTCTCTGCCCCTTCACTGCTCTGGAATATACCTTTCACAGGTGTATTGTTCATAAAAAAAAAGCCCTGCTCCTTACCTCCTACAGACAACGGCAACACTAACAGATCCAGGAGGGCACAGTCTGACTTGCCTTGGATATTTCATACTTAAAACCATGATAAGGTAAGGTAAAGACGATCATTTTATGCTGTATGTGCTCAGCAGCCATGACCAGTAATCTTTTGGGCCACAGTACGGCTGCAGGCCTAAAGGATGGAAGAGATTTTTGCAGAGACCCATCAGGTAGGAACTTTAAAGACTAATAAAGTTAAGGCTTAAAGAATGGGTTTTATCATATGCCAGTTCTGATATAAATAATCCCAACAGCTATCAACCCATTTCAAACCTTCTGTTGCTTGGTAATTTTCTATCATCTTCAAGAGTTCTTAGTAAATTATGATATTTTGCATCTGTTTCGATTTTCATAAAAATCTCAGTATTGAGACTTTGTTAGTCTCTTTATTTCATATTTGGTTGATTAATTTAAATAACAGAAACTCCATGCTAGCTGTCTTTTTAGATATTTCAGCTGCTTTTGATTCAATTAACCATACACTTATGTAGCAGCAATTACAGCAACTAGGGATTGGCACACAGGTTGTCCAATGGTTGAGTCCTATATGTCCAATTGGGTACAAGTCCCAATTGATTCACAGCTTTTTTCACCTAAGGTACTAAAAATAGGCAAACCTGAGGGATTATCCTTTTAAAATATGTTTTCAATTACCTATTTATCATTTATTAATTTCTTTAGTTGTAGGATTCTAAATGTATGCTAACTTTCCGCTTTTGTTTTCCTTTTCCTACAACTAGCTCTGAGTTACCTGATAAGTTGCCTACATGCTTAAGTATCTTCCAAGAATGTTTTACAGAAATTGTCTGAAATTGAATTTGACTACATCTGAGGCATTGATTATAAACTACTCCCTAAATCTAATGCTAGGTGAGTGGATGAAAATGTGTTATAGTCCTTCCTCTTCATTCAGAGGTGCAATGTCTTGGTATTCTGATTGATAACTGAGATGCTTTTCTTAAACATAAAACTGTCCAAAATAAGGTTGCTGATATTCTATGATGATTTTTATACTGTTGTCCAGACTCTGATTATGCCTGTTTTGAACTATTATATAATGCTGGTTAATGTAATACTCCAAGTATTATTTTATGAGTACTTCAGATGATTCAAAATTCAGCAGCTAGACTAATATTACAAGTTTCATATAGAGTATATCACATATAATTTCTGTACTTTATAGGTTACACTTGGTCCCTATTATTTGGCATACAAAAATTAAATTATTGACATAAGTCTTTAATACACTTCACAGTTTAGGCCCAACCTATCTGAAAGATTTCATTCAAATATATTACCCTTCTGTAAAGTCATAATAGCACGGGTAGTCCCCAAGATGGAGGATGTCATTTTGGCACTGGCTTCAGAACCACCCGTACCATTTTTAAACAATGGAGATCAGGACAGGAGTGAGTGAGCATCAATCCTGCCCTTTGTATTTTAGGGACTCCACAGAAGGGGTTCCCAGCCTGGCACTAGTTTGGGGGGTGGGAGGAGAGTTGAAGGGGTCCAGGGAGGCCCAAACTGGACTTGGCTCACCCTAGCTAAGTAGGCCTGAGCCCCAAAGTTGCCTTTGTAAGAGAAGGGAGTCAGAAGGGCCCAGGAAGGCCTAGGCTGGGCTTGGCTTAACCCAGTCATTTTGGTCCAGGCCCTGTGGCTTCCTTGGGGGAGAGGAAGGGAGGAGGGTTGAGATCCTTGGGGATGCCAGTTTTTTTGTTTTTATGGGTTTTTTGATTTGGGAAATGAACCAAACTGTCATGGATGTGAGCCCTTAGGCTGTGGCATGGTTGACACACAGACCCAGTCTTAAAGGCTGTGCAAACCATGAAATTGCATGAGGCAGCATACTGAGGAGGGCAGCAGACAGGCCCTGCGGTAAACACTCATGGTGCAAGCACTTCCTGTATGCTCGTCTTGTACATTGTGATGATGTGGGTGCTCATAGGCCTTTAGTCTCAGTGAAACACTTTCTGACATGTCACATATTAAGTCGTTCCTGTATTCCTAGGATTTAGATTTTTTATCATAAGCAGTTTTGTAATTACTAGCAGCATTATAGTTTCAGCCTTGCACTTGTTTTTCCTAAGAAAAAAGAACTTAAGGATCCACCAATGTAAATTACAACAAGAAAAATAGTTGGTGTATATTGGAATGAACTGTGACTGCAATATAAATTACACTATCAATTATTTTACTTTTCAAAATTATTTTTCAGAATATTTTTTAAAATTTGGAGGAAAAGACCTCAGCGCTGGTATCTTTTCTGAATTAATTATCAGAGTACAGACCAGTTGATACAGTCATCGGTCAAAAAAACCTCCAATATTTCTTATGAGATAAAACTTTTTTATGTATCTTTTTTCTTTCTATAAAAAATTATTTGATTAATATCTGCTCTTGCTCACTGTATATTGTATTGACTTATTAAGTGAGCAGATATGTCAGCGGAATTAACCCGGTTCAAGATAAAGAGCTGATAATTTTGCCTCTTAGTAGAAGAATTGCAGTCTCAATTGCATTGCCCGATTGACTTGCTCGAAATTGCTGAAAAAAACTTTGACAAAATTGCCTTCTAAACTGAGGTAATAAAGCACGTGAAGCTGCTGAGAAGGCAATTCAAAAGACACTTGAGCGGCACCAGGGTCAGCGCGCGCAAGGGGGTGCCCTAGGGGAGGCCCGATGGCTTTCCCCGTTCCCTCCAAGGCCGCTCCGAAATCGGAGTGGCTTTGGAGGCAACATTTTTTTTCTTCCCACCCACCTTTCCCTCCTTCCCCTGTTACCCAGGTAGAGAGTCCATCAAGCTAGGTTGAGAGAACCTTGCCCAAATCTTATCTTGGAGTGAGTTTCCTCACTCCGAAGGCCAGCAAATCTTCACAAGAGACCACTGTTCTGTTCATAGGTGTCACATAGAATGTCAAAGTGGCCCCTAACCCCCTACACTCTTACCTAATCCCCACCTCGAGTTACTAGGTGGGCCTACCATAGGGATACAAATACCTGCCTATGGGCCATGATATTATGGCCAGGTGCTCTCTCGCTCACTCTCTCTCTCTCTCTCTCATTAAAAATGGTCCCCCAGTGGTTGAATGCAGGAAATACAACAGGTCTGGCACTTATCGCAGAATCTGAAATGGTATTGCAATTTGCACTAACTTAGCTCTTCGCACAGGTAATTAGCGCAAATTGTGATAAATGCTATATTAGCATAAAACACGCCCCTTTTGCTATCACATGTGGTACTTACTGCATTTTGATAAATCCACCCCTAAGTTTTTGTACCTGAGGCAATGGAGGGTAAAGTGACTTGCCCAGACTTCACCTTTGACTCTCTCCAAGCCCAGACCTCTGCATTGCCTGACTTTGCCATTGACTCTCTCCAAGCCCGGACCTCTGCATTACCTGACTTTGCTATTGCTTCTCTCCAGACTCAGACCTCTGCTTTGCCTGACTACGTTATTGCCTATCTCCAGACCCAGAGCTCTGCTTCGCCTGACAACGCTATTGCCTATCTCCAGGCCCAGACCTCTGCTTCGCCTGACAACGCCCTTGCCTATCTCCAGACCCAGACCTCTGCTTCGCCCGACTACGCTGTTGCCTATCTTTAGACCCAGACCTCTGCTTCGCCTGACTACGTCTTTGACGTAGTCAGATCTCAGCCTTGCTTGCCACTGCCTTCGGATTACCACCTGACCTGACTCAAGCCTGTTCATGCCCATTCTCTTACCCTTTGAAGGCGGGCACACAATATGAAAAATGCATTCAATAAATTTGCAGAATATGAACATCAACCGGGCAAGTGGACTCTCCATTTCCCATGGGTGGGACTCTGGACTGATCTGTGGTACTACAGGAATGAAAATTAACATGTAAGGACCAATTTTCCTTTCCCTGTACGTACCCAGATCAGTCCAGACTCCTGGGATGTACCAAAGCTTCGCTAACCAGGATGGGACTGAGACCTGCTCGGAGTACACTGGCCCCAAAGAAACCGAGCTCTAGGGCCCAGACATCTTGATGGTAATGTCTAGCAAACGTGTGTGGAGATTTCCATGTAGCTGCACAACAGATTTCCTGCGGCGACACCTGCTGACATTCCGCCTACGAAGTCGCCTGCGATCGAATAGAGTGAGCCCTAAGACCGACCAGAATCAGACGCCGAAGTAATCGCTGGCCGAAGTAATGGCTTCCTTCAGCCAGCGCGCAATGGTAGCCCTTGAAGCTTTATGACCCCTCCTGGGACCACTCCATAGGACAAACAAATGGTCCGAGAGACGAAAACCATTCGTGACCTCCAAGTAACGCAGCAGCGCGCGTCGGACATCCAACTGTCTTAACTCCCTAGACTCAGAAGTGGAAAGATCGAGGCCCGCTACGTACGGGAGATCTACTGTCTGATTCAAATGAAAAGAAGACACCACTTTCGGCAGAAAGGAGGGAACGGTCTGTAAAGAAAATCCTTCCCGCGAAATCCTCAAAAAGGGCTCTTGACAAGATAATGCCTGTTTGCCTGCCTGCCTGTCGCCTGCCTCTAGACCTCAGCCTGCCTTTGACCTCATCTGATCTCTGGTACCTGACCTCTGCTTTGTTGACCACTCCCCAGACTAACCTCTGGACATTGACCTTGCCTGTCTGACCTCATCTCCAGATTCTGGCTCTGTTCCTCGCCTTGTCATCACCAACATTGTTCTGGTTCTCCCTGTTCCAACCAGCAGCCAGCTTTGAACCCAATCATGCTCCCCCTGTCTCCTTGGGCATGCCAGACTTTCACTCTCCTAGGAAACCCTGCAAGGCCCACCTAAGTCCAAGCGGCCCGGGTCCCTACGGGCTCCTCCCGGGGGGACCTCGGGCTTACAGTGGTGAAGCTCTTCCTAGCCTCTGTCTCCTCCAGTGCTCTGCCCCCTGGGGGCAGCTACCTCCTATTCCCTTTCAGGAGGCATTCCACCTCTGCCCCAGGACAAGGGTCCATCCCTGAGTGCAACAACTGCCACCATCCCAATAGACCTAAGCATTTGGTGTATATTCCAACCAAAGACATCTTTAAAAAATTGACTCTACTCATCTTCCTACTCATTAATGCCCAATCTCTAACAAAAACGTTTATGCTGATCTCAGACTTACTACATGATCAAAAACCAGACTTCATAGCTATAACCGAAACCTGGTTTAAAAAAACTGACACTGTAATAACTAACCAAATACCCAATAACCAATATGATCTCTTCTCCATACCCAGAACACTACGACGAGGAGGAGGAATAATGTTAATAATAAAAAAGAAATTTGCTATGAAACTAATCCCACACAAACCACCACACCAATATGAAGTAGCCCTCTTCGACTCACCTGACCTACAGATCTGCCTAGTGTATTGTCCCTCAGGAATACTAGAAAACAATATTTCTCCACTAATTGAATTTTTCATAACAAATATCAGTCACAAGAAACCCACTATAATTCTCGGAGACTTCAATCTCCACACTGATGAGACACACCTATCACACTCATGCCAAACTCTCATCAACTTCTTATCCGCTCTGAACTATTCACTAGCAGTAAACGAACCAACCCACAAAGCTGGCCACACATTAGACCTAGTCTTCACCAACGACATCTATCTAAGCAACACATTAGTATCGTGCTCACCAGTCCCTTGGTCTGATCACTACCTCCTAAACTGCCAAACTGGATTCCACTCTAAAAACAAGCTAAATGAAATCAATACCACCAGCTTCAAATACAGACCTCCTTTTAATAGATGTACTACAACAAGAACTCGAAAAACATCTATCCAACATAGACCTCTCAAATATTAACAACGCTACCCAATCCTGGATACAAATAACATCAGAAGTCGCTAACGCCATCAACCCAGAAAAAACTAAACATCTCAATAACAACCGAATAAACTCCAACCCATGGTACAATAAACAACTGAAAGATACCAAACTCACCCTAAGAAAAAAAGAAAAAGAATGGCACAAAAAGAAATGACAGGTCACCCTAGCCAACTACCACATATACCTAGCATACTATAAAAACATAATAAACAAGACCAAGCGAGAATACTACAGCAAAAAAAATTCAAAAATTTTCCCACAATCCATAAACACTATTTGATATTGTGAACAAACTAATCTCTGATAATAACCCGACTTCTACCCTCACAAGTAAAAACCGGAGCCAAGACCTAGCCAGCTTCTTCAAACACAAAATCAGCAAAATAACTGAGAACTTAAACAACGTCCCGCAACAAAACATTACATCAACCAGTAAAGACACTACACCATGGTCTACCTTTGATCATATCTCTTCCACCGAAGTGGAGAATTTAATTAAATCTTTAAAGTTTGCCAACCACGAACTCGACAAAATACCAACTCACACCCTAAAAGAAATTACACAAACCATTTCCCCAGCAAAATTAAAGATCATCAACAAATCCCTGGAAGAAGGAACCCTACCAGACAACCTAAAATTAGCCATAATTAAACCCATCCTAAAAAAAGAACCTAGATCCTGCTGAACTTAATAACTACCAACCAATCTCCAACTTATCTTTTCTTGCCAAATTAACTGAAAAAGCAGTTCTCAAGCAACTGAACCAGCATTTAGAAAAGAATGACATTCTATACCCAACACAACACGGATTCCGAAAACACTTCAGTACAGAGACCCTACTCCTTGCTCTGACACGATTATAAGGGGCTTCGACAAAAGTCAACGCTTTAACCTTATCCTACTTGACTTGTCCACAGCCTTTGATACGCTCGACCATAAAAGCTTAATCAGTAGACTATCTGAAATAGGACTCACCGATATAACACTGAACTGGTTCACATCTTTTCAGGTAAACATCAATAACACCAAATCTGAATCAACCACACTAGAAACAGGAGGCCCCCAGGGATCGGCCTTGTCAGCGACACTGTTTAACATCTATCTCCTACCACTATGTCAATTACTTTCCAGTCTCAGCATCACCTACTTTATGTATGCTAATGACATACAACTACTAATTCCAGTCACTGACACACTAGAAAAAATCCTCAAACTGTCAACCACATACCTAAACTCCATTAAACAACTCCTAAATAGTATGAAACTCTGTCTAAACATGGATAAGACTGAATACATCCTACTTGAATGAAAATCCACAATAAACAACCCGATGAATACCAACCACAACGACAAATCAATCATCAAACTAAGTGAAAAAGTGAAAGATCGCGGGATCTAGATTGATCCAGAACTAAATTTCAAAAAACACATTTCCATGAAGATAAACGAAGGTTTCAACAAACTACTAACTCTAAAACCCCTCCTAAATCCACAAGACTTTAGAACCATTCTACAAACATTGATCTTCACGAGCTTTGATTACTATAACTCACTTCTATTAGGCCTTCCCAAATCAACCACACGACCACTCCAAATACTGCAGAATGCAGCTGCAAGAATTCTAACCGGCCATAGAAAAACAGAGTACATTACACCTGTCTTAAAAGCCCTCCACTGGTTACCCATTGAAAAAAGGATCAAATTCAAAGTACTCTCCATAGTACACAAGTCAATTTATGGAAAAGAAATCGACTAGCTAAATGCTGTAATCCAAATATACACCTCACAACGCAACACAAGATCAACTAATAAAGCACTACTATCAATACCCTCAATCACTTCTGCCAGGCTTACCTCAGTATGGACAGATACAACTAATATGGCATCTAATCATATATCTAAGTCACCACGGAGATGCAGGAAAATTAAGTCAGTCCCAGAAATTCCAAATTTTAAATATGCAGGTATTTTTATTCATCAAATCGGCAACTCCATTTATTCAACACAGGGTCTGTGTTGAATAAATTCTGTACCTTTTGAGCAATGGAGTTGCCGATTTGATGAATAAAAATACCTGCATATTTAAAATTTGGAATTTCTGGGACTGACTTAATTTTCCTGCATCTCCGTGGTGACTTAAATATTGATTGTGGAGAGCAGCACTTGCTCCTTTGGACGTTTTTGATCTAATCATATATCACCAGACTATAATTATCCACAAACAAATAGTGACATATATATATATATATGCAGATTTCTCAAACTTTATTAATATTCAAATTGGAAAAATTCCAAAACATTAATTTATTTTTAAAAAACACACAAGGAATATCCACCTTCAAATTTATTCTAGAATCTAGAATAAATCTGTCATGAGAATATATAAGATTTATGTAACTGAGTTCTTTCTGCTTGTAATTTGAATTTTGCATTGTGAAAGAAGATTTTCAATTTAAAAATGAAGATGTTTTTAAATGAATGTGAAATGTATAAGTGAGTATAGTGAGTGTGCTATGAATGAATGAGTAAGTGGTATGTTTGGATTTGAAGGTGGATATTCCTTGTGTGTTTTTTAAAAATAAATTGTTTTGAAATTTTTCCAATTTGAATATTAATAAAGTTTGAGAAATCTGCATATATATATATATGTTACCCCAGTATGGGGCAGAGCGATCTCTCTAGCAGGACCAAACCTATGGAATACTCAACCAGAAAACTTACGAAAACAGAGCAACATAAAACTATTTAGAAAACTCCTAAAGACCTGGCTCTTCGAGCAAACATATAGAGACGGCATAGCATAAAATACATTTCCACTAATACAAATCCACACCCGCCCAATCCCCTACATCAATTAACATGGACTATTACATATGATTTGCCTTGATCAAAAGCAATGACAATAAGAATTAAGACTCTTACAACCTGAGATAAAGCAATGACAATAAGAATTGACTCTTAAAACTTATAAAGGTTATAATAACAATTAACTAAGTACCCAAATTTCTATATTTAACTATGTTTCCAAATTCCTATCTATTCTCCTCATATTAATCCACACAATAATACTCTCTCCTCTGTTAATTATTCTCCTTATAGATTGATATATCTACAAATATCTGCATCCCTTTGATCTACCTATAATGTTCTCCGATCTATATCCCTCCTAAGTTTTTTGTTATAATGTAATCAGTTTTTTGCTCTGTTTTATGTAATCAGTTGTTATTTCTGTAAACCATTGTGAAGGCTTGCTCCAAACAACAGTATATAAAAACCGACAAATAAATAAATAAATAAATAAAATAGTTCTGAAATACGGTGCGCTGATATGATAGCCACGAGAAACACAACCTTCAACGTCAGATCTTTCAGCGTCGCCCACTTTAGTGGCTTAAAAGGCACATTACAAAGGGCACAGAGAACAAAATTGGGCTTCCAGGAAGGACAGGGGTTCCGAATCGGAGGACGCAGATGTTTAACGCCATGCAGAAAACGAACCACATTGTTCTTTGACGCTTCTTCAGCTTACCTCTTGGATGTGGTTTATTCAGGCTTCGGCCTGCTCTTACTCAAGTGCCCCCTGTCTGCTTCTGTTCCGTTGGCGCTCGGGTTTCCAGGACATTACCTCATCCAGAGTAAGACTGTACCACCTTTCACCTGCTGTCTCTGGGCTGAACCAACTCTCCTTTCGAGGCCCACCTAAGTCCAGCTGGCCCCGGCACCCAAACACTCAACCCACGGGGAGCCAACAAATAAGAGATCTCTCTCTATATTTTTTTTCCCTCAGCTGAAACTTGACATTTTTTCCCCTTAAAGCAAATTGTGATAGCTTGCACTGCCACCATGCGGTCTATTTGTGTAATTGAAACATAGTTTAAAATCCTGTCCTGTTTTACTATAAGTATTGTAAAAATGTTTAATGCTTAATTGATGTTAAATTATTTTTTTTTACTTATCAATTTTGTCTTGAAAAGCAGATGGGGGAGCTGGCTCTGTTTCATGTTCTCAGCTAGCTGAAGAATTTCTTTTTATCCTAAATAATGCTCTAATTTGAACCTTTTTATGACTAAGCCATTTGAAATCCTTCTTTAGTTTCTGCCTCAAGGATTTCTTGATCTTTGTATGTACTGATAAAATGTTTGTTGTATTTTTCTTTATCTGCTACAGTATTAGAAAATAGGATAAGGGTCAGAACCTGTACCTCAGCTTGCTTGAAAGTTTTACTGAGAAAGCACATAATTTACAAAAAGTTAAACCCATTTACATACATGAGGTAAAAATTATAATTTGAACCAATTAATAAGATGTATTAATAAACTAAGCTATTGATGTGTAAATCAAAATATTTTGATCTCTGTGGACTCCAGAATTGCTTCTGTCATAAGAACAATGCTTGCACTATTGTGTATATAATAGGAAAGAAAAACTATGTTATGTTATTCTTCTATGTTTTTTCTTTCCAATTTTCTTTTCTCGGTGTCTTAAGAAAATCTTATTATGCACAATTTAATAATATATTTTTTGTATATGTTTCCTTATTCCTGAATTAAAAGGAATAAAATAAAGATTTTGCAAAAAGATTTTTACCTACTAATAATTCAACAAAAATGTATAAATACTGCAGCATTTCTCAATATGATAATGAATTGTTTAGACTATTTATGCCCTTGCAAAGAGAGATAAGATTCTCTGAAAACAGTTATTTTCAAGTTCTTTCTTAAGACAAGAAAGAAAAGGGGGGGGTTTAGTGCTGTCTATTCCTGTACCATTCCTACTATGTAAATGTTTAAGATCCATTCTATGTTTTCTATTAGCGTTGTGAAGGTTTGTTTTGTTTTTCATTTCCCTACTTTTAGATGATAGTTAATGTATTCATGTATGTGGAAACATTACCTTTATGAATAATTCCATTACATCTGAAAATAAATACATTTTCTTTGATCATTTAGAGTTTATAAGTCTGAACAGAAAAGTAGCCCACACTCAGTGTTGCAGATTCATGTTTCTTTTTTATTTCAAGAAAAGTGCTTTTTGTGGTTTATTAAATTAGAATTTGTCATTTACCTGTTATTTGTAAATCTTATTTCAATTGAAGCTTTATATAGTGAAACACTATTTAGAAATCATTGTTCAATATTGAATTCAAATCTAAATTTTTTAACCTGATTGAAACTGTCTCTGATTATTGCCATCCTTAATGTTTACTTATGAATTCATATGTTTGAACCTGATTAAATTCATACTTCTGTAGTCACTGACGGTAACCATAAAAAAAATGTTTTCTAGGGATGTGCAGAAGTAAAAAATTTGTTTTGATTTGGTTTCGCCAGGACCCAAATTTGTTGTATTAGTTTCATAGGGGAGAAAAACAATTTGTTGATTAGTTTTATTCGTTGTCTGTTTTCCCATTAAAGTCAATGGGGGAAGTATTTGCAGAATTGGGGTTTTCTTATCAATTCTGATGAAACTTCTGGGGAGAAATCATCAGAACGAGAAAAGAGCTCCAAGGTACTTAGACTGTGGCAAAGTGGCACCAAAGTGGCATGAATAGCCTAAGGCACTGTAAAGGGGCAAAGAGGTACCAGGAGTGGCAAGAGTGCTTATCAGAGGTGCAAAGCAGCAGCGAGAGTGTCAAAAACACACCACAGCTTCAAAAGAGAGCACCAATAACAGTTGCATAAACCCTCGAAGGCAGCACGTCAGGCAAAGTGGCAAGACAAGTGGCATCAACATCCTATAGCACAATGAAGGGGGACCATAGCAAGCAGAAAGAGTGCCAGAAAAAAACACAAGGTGCCGATAAAGGGACAAAGCAGCAGAAAGTAGCACCAACACACTGAGGAACCATGATAGTGGCAAGAACACTACAAGCAGTGGTGTAAGTCGTCTGGTGTATGGCAGCAAGGCAGAGTGGCAGAAAGTTGATAGGGGCAAAAAAGGTTGGCAGAGCTGAGGTAGTCTGGTCCCTGTGGTTTTGATAGGGGCAAGACAGGCTGGCAGAGCTGAGGTAGTCAGGTTACTGTGGTTTTGATAGGGGCAAGACAGGCTGGCCCCGGGGAGAGTTCCCTTTCCTTTGCGCAGGAAAGGGCTCCCTAGAATGGGTTCGCCCCTAGAGTGGGGTGTTTTCGTTGGCGTCTAGTGAGCTCTCACTGACTTTTTTAAATCTGGTGGATGTAGCAGATATACAAACAAGAATTTTCAAGGCCGAGGCAGAGGAGGTTTCCATGTGAACAGTGGTTCAACATGGGTCAGCAGGTGTTAAGAGATAGGCTGGCTGTACCCGGGGAAAATTCCCTTTCCTTTGCGCAGGAAAGGGCTCCCTGAAATGGACTGGCCCCTAGAGTACAGCACAAGCCTTCAAGCATGGCAAGTCGACGTGGAGGAGGTTTCCATGTGAACAGCGATTCTGGTTCAACATGGGTCAACGGGTACTAAGAGATAGGCTACACCCGGGTAGAGTTGCCTTTCCTTTGAGCAGGAAAGGGCTCCCTGAAATGGGTTGGCCCCTAGAGTGTGGTGGTTCCGTTGGCATCTAGTGAATACCCAGAAGCTATTAACTGTACTTATGCATTTTAGCTGATGACAAAGGAACTTGAAGAGCTCTCAGAATTAAGAAAACTGCTACTCAAGTCCAAATCTACAATATCAATATATGTTGACTTTGTAGTTTATACAGTGCCTCTGTAAACTATGGGAACACAGAGGATGAACTAGAGTACAACTGCCACCAGTTTTCTATAGCACTAGAAACATTAATGTTGGCACCTAAGAAACATCTAGGGAAAATAGCCCGTATTATGAAGGTCATGAAAACTATTGAGCATATGAAATACCCAAGTTCCAAGCTGGACAGACAGGCACAGCATTAGAGGTCAAGCACTTGTATGGACTTAAGGCCTGGATGGAGAGGCACAGCATAAGAGGTCAAACCCTTGTAGGGACGTAAGGCCTGGATGGACAGGGACAGCATTAGAAGATAGAGGTCAAGCCCTTGTAGGGATGTAAGGCCTGGACAGGCAGGCACAGCGTTAGAGGTCAAGCCCTTGTAGGGATGTAAGGCGTGGACGGACAGGCACAGCATTAGAGGTCAAGCCCTTGTAGGGATGTAAGGCCTGGACAGACAGGCACAGCATTAGAGATCAAGCCCTTTTAGGGACATAAGGCCTGGATGGACAGGCACAGAATTAGAGGTCAAGCCCTTGTAAGAATGTAAGGCCTGGATGGACAGGCACAGCATTAGAGGTCAAGCCCTTGTAGGGATGTAAGGCCTGGACACAGGCACAGCATTAGAGATCAAGCCCTTGTAGGGACATAAGGCCTGGATGGACAGGCACAGCATTAGAGGATAGAGGTCAAGCACTTGTAGGGATGTAAGGCCTGGACGGACAGGCACAGCATTAGAGGACAGAGGTCAAGCACTTGTATGAACATAAGGCCTGGATGGACAGGCACAGCGGTAGAGGTCAAGCACTTGCAGGGTCATAAGGCCTGGATGAACAGGCACAGCATTAGAGGTCAAGCCCTTGTAGGGACATAAGGCCTGGATGGACAGGCACAGCATTAGAGGTCAAGCCCTTGTAAGGACATAAGGCCTGGATGGACAGGCACAGCATTAGAGGATAGAGGTCAAGCCCTTGTAGGAACGTAAGGCCTGGATGGACAGGCACAGCATTACAGGACAGAGGTCAAGCACTTGTATGGACTTAAGGCCTGGATGGACAGACACAGCGTTTGAGGTCAGGGCCTTGTAGTGACATACAGCCTGGATGGACAGGCACACCATTAGAGTTCAAGCCCTTGTAGGGTCGTAAGGCCTGGACGAACAGGCTCAGCATTAGAGGATAAAGGTCAAGCCCTTGTAGGGACGTAAGGCCTGGATGGACAGGCACAGCATTAGAGGTAAGAGGTCAAGCACTTGTATGGATGTAAGGCCTGGACGGACAGGCACAGCATTAGAGGTCAAGCCCTTGTAGGGACATAAGGCCTGGACAGTGGACAGACTGGCACAGCATTTCAGGTCAGGTACATGTGCTAATATTATCTGGAGCATAGGAGGCAGTTGGAGCTGCTGCAAGGCTTTCAATTGCTTTTATTCATCTTGCCATTCACAGGTAAAATTTGGAAACCCAAGCAAAGGCATGTTTATTTTCAAAAACACTAGCATTTCCATCAACTCTGGTGCCAGCCTTGAGCAGTGAGGGCTCATGATATCCCCTGTCATTGAAAATACACATTCACTGGGCACACTGATTGGTGGACATGACAGATATCGCTGAGCCACTTTGGCTAGGTGTGGCCAGACAGTGGACTTGTGTGCCCAATATGCCAGCGGATCTGTCTGCATGTCCTCTGTGGGCTCTGAGAGATACCGTGTCACTGACATTTGTGCTGGTGTCTCCTTTGCTTGGGTGGGCTGAGAGTCGCTCATGCCCACTGCTTTCTCTCTAGCCCATTGCAGAACAGATGATTCTTTATGGAACTAAGACCTTCAGTAAATGCTTGAAACCCACATTCTCTACTATCTGCAAGGGCTGGTCATCATGGGCAATCATTTCCCCAGTGCTCCTGGTTATAACCTTTGAGGCTGCCTGCCTCCTTCCCAGGATAGCGTTACACCCCACCCCATTTCCTCCATGGTGGGTTGTCACTTCTGGCACATGGCAGGGGTCTGCTGGCCTGCCAACTGACTGCTAGAAGGGGCTGAGGGCGTGGGGTGATTCTGCTTCTTTTCATCCACTTTATGCTGCCTGGAAAAAGGGGTCCCCTGACTGGTACTGCCACCATCCCCAGATGGCAGTACTGTTGGGTGTTGCTTCTGCATATGATGCATCATGCCAAAATTAGTTAGATGTCCCATTTGCTTGCCTCTGCTAATATCCCTGGCACAGTAATTACACATTAAAGTGGCTCTAGATCGCAGATTTCTTTCATGATCCCTTCTCTATAGCCTTCGGGGTAGATGCTGGCAGTGGAGCTGAAGTAGTGGGTGCACCCTGAGAAGCAATGCCAGGGGCATCCATCACACTCCGTGCCTGTGCTAACTGCTCTTCCTCCTCATCATCATCAGTTTCATCTCTCCCCTGCAGCACTGAAGTGGAGGCTAAGACAGAACTAACTAATCCTCCTAAACCTTCTTCAGCTATTACTTCTTCTATTTCTGATGATGAGAATCCCACACAAGATGATTCTTCATCGGAATCAGAAGCAAACACTGCCTGCGCTACATTTTCAATGCTAAGTCGAGTCTGCTCTCACACTGCTGCTTTTGGGTGTCGACCTTTTATCTTGCATGACTCAGCCTCCCTTTCCCTCACCTCCAAAACTACAGGGTCAGAAACAGGTGGTGGCGATGCATCATCTTTAAATTTCATTTTTTTCCGGATGAAACTGCCTGCCCCTCCAGAGATTTTAGATTGGAACAGGTCCCTTTTTAACTTTAATGGGGGACTGGCACTGCCTTTTGAAGTGCCTCCTCTGCCAGTGCCTCCTCTGCCAGTCCCAATCTCTCGACCACGTCTAGCTTTCCCTGACATTATGGATTTAATGTCACTGCCTACTAGGGATTTCAATTAAAAGAATTATTTCCAAAAGAGGCCTACTGGGGATTTGGCTTCAGAAAACACCGCTGTCCCAATATATGTGAGTCTGTAAAACTACCCACAGGCCCACGAGGCAGTACCTGGATGTACACTAATACTGGGACTGCTGTATATGCACACACCAAACTTGTAAGTACAAAAGAGTTTGTAAAGTGTTTGTAAAGAGTTTGTAAAGTGAGTCTGCAAAACTGCCCAGTGCCCACTGATGCCCATTGCACTGCCTTCTTGGCTTAAAACAGCACTGCTCTACCAATATATGTGAGTCTGCAAAACTGTCCTGTGCCCACTGATGCACAGTGCACTGCCTTCTTGGCTTAAAAAAGCACAAATAGGTAGTCTGAGTTCAATAAAAAAAAAAACCCTGCAGTTAAATAACAAGCATGGCTTGATAGAGCAGCAAAAACAAAGAAATATCTTTTTCAATGGAAAATTCTATCAAACTAGCTATAAATTGACTATCTCTCCCACCCACAACACCCAAATCCTGCTTGCAACCTACCCCAGGTGTAAAATATAAAAATAAGCAGCAAAATGCCACTGATAGCAGCTTGTCTCAGTGGGACAGACAGAGAGACCATCTGAGATCAATAAAAAAAAAAAGTGCAGTCAAAAAAAGCATGGCTAGCTGGTGGCACTGCAGCAAAATCAAACAAATATCTTTTTCAATGGAATATTCTATCAAAGTAGCTAGCAACTGAATACAGATTTGAGTCACTCAGACTAGCTATGAGTACAGCCACCTCCACGGACCACCCCCGCAAAGAAAGAATGTGGCATGCCGCAATCTTAAGGTATAAATAGTATAGCGTCATCAAGAACAGCGTCCCAGAGCTCTGAGTGAGAGCGGCGATTGGCTGCATTAGAAAAATGCTTAGCTCTGATAGGTTACATTCTCATCTCCTTGCCAACCTGTCTGACCCACTCTATGACAGGGCTGAAAGGTCACTTATGACTCACAAGAAAGGGCTGGTTTTTGCTAATGGATACTCCCACATGGCCTTCTCCTATTTCAAACGGATGCTAAGAAATCACTGCGAGCCAAAAGAATTAAACTAATATGATATGTTTTATTCGTGGGGGATGCGTTTCGCGAACCCATGAATACAAAGTTGAAAATGAATGCACATCCCTAATGTTTTCTTTCTAACCAGAAGTACTTTAAATTAAGAAAATTAATATGCACTCATTTGAAATTATATATCTGCATTTATAAAATATTCATTGTTCTCTCTTTCCTCCTTTAAACATTACACTAAGAATGCCTTTCCAACACTGTACAGACATTCAAACTTATTCTTATCCCATATTTAGCTCAAATGGTAAAAGGAAAGTATATTTTTAAAACCTCTTGCTTTTAAACAATCTTGTTTCAGTGTTGTTATAGTTTTGTAAGAATGTGAACCCTGGGCCGAGATGAGAGATGTCTCCACCCACAGGATCACTGTACTGAAGATGAAGATGTTGATATAGTCTGAGGTGCAGAAACCTGGAACTGGATCTTGTAGCAGATGCGGCAATACCCTGCAGTTCAGGATATGCAGGAACAATAACTACTGAAGAGGAACAGTAGTGGCCCGAGGCACAGGGTACACCGTAGGGAACTTCAGTAAGGCTGGTATCGTAGAAGACTTGTAGAAGGTACTCACAAGAGGACGTTCCAGGAGAGAGTCCAGAGAAGCAGGTCAGGAGTAGTCCAAGGTAGGAAGGCCCTCCGAGGAGCAGATAGCCAGGAACGCAGAAGGGCCCCCATGGAGCGGGTACCCAGAGCATCCGAACACCAGGAGAGGACACTGGAACTGGAGATCCAAGAATGGAGTGGATTCAGCAACGAGAGAACTCCTTGCTAACTCGTAGAAGCAGAGGGCCAGTCAGCTTAAGTACAACAGTGAGTTGACGTCATTCGGAGGGGATGCCCCAGAGGTTCCCACCATGACGTGTACAAAGGAGGGCCTTGCGTGCGCATGTGCGTGCCTTAGGTGATTCCAGAAACAAGATGGCGATCAGCAGAGTCTACACCGTCCCGGGAACACCAGGGAGGTCGGCGGTGCTTGGCGGAGGCCGCCATTCATCCTAGGATTAACGGTGCAGGGAAAAAAAGAGGTGAGCATGAGAGGCAGCAGCCGTCTGCGACTAACAGGCGTAACAAGTGTTAAAATTGCTGACCTATCTCTGGGTGCACATATGCAGATTTAATTTTTCCTTCCTTTTAGACTTCGTTATGTTTATGTATAAATACTTAGAAAGAAAATGCTGCTGCAGCCCTGTTTCTCATCATTCAAAATCTATTGCTTTTCTATATAACCTTTCTATTCCGCCCTAATATATGAAGGGTGGAATAGAAATATTTTAAAATAGATAAACTAAAGACAACTACTCCTTTCTCCTATGTTTAGTAAATCAGTTCTTGTTTTTGGCTAGTGTAGACATGGTAGACATTTTACTTTCTCTTTATGTAAGTAAGATACTTAGCTTGTTTGTATATATACATTGATGCACAAGTTAAAATCTAATTCTTCCCTAAAAAAATAGTTTATTTTATCTGACTTCTTCCTTCCCTCTTGAGTAATAAAATGTATTTGAAACATGTGATTCATTATTCAGAATATATTCCTATGTTACTATGTTAAATGTAAATGTGAAACTAAGATGCAACCGTATTGTTAGTTGTTCCTGATGGCCTTGTGTAAAGATAAGAGCAATTGGGTTGAAAGCCAGTTAAAGTTTTTCCTAAACAGAGAACAAAAGAAATGAAAGAATTATAACTATTGATCAATTTATATTATACCGTATGATGTTTATGCTTTAAGTATTTTAAAAAATGTCTAGACCTCTCTCTTATAATATTAAAATGATGACAAAAACTCTTTCCAAACTGGTACTCTCAAATTTATTTATTTCAGTCTATAGATAAGAATGATTATTTAATACTTTTCTCCAAATGTAATACAAATTCAGTTTAAACTGGCTTAAATATTTTTCATGTATTATAGAATCTTGGAAAGTAACAAAACATTGAATTTTATTTAATCATGATCTTGGTAAACTATTGTAATTAGAAAACTGGACATTTTTCATGCCAATATTTTTATTGTAATGTTTTGATTCAAGATAGCTTTGGATTTTTCTTATAATGTATGGAAAATCTATGGACTGTATACATACATTTAAAGGTTCAGCACTGATTATGTTACGTGAGAATGGACAGAAACTTATATTAAAGAAACTCAGTGTAATAATAGAATAAAAACTTTATTGACCAACTGGAGGATAAACTATATTGGCTTAGACTGATTAAAAGAAAGAAACAAGATTGCTCTGCTTTGCTAAGTAATATTAAAGGACATTAAATTTGAATCTGTTTGAAGTAATTTTGGAGACCCATGCTAATGACACCAAAGCTCTAAACATGAAGCTGATTAAATGTGATTTGTTTTAATCAACAAATTGTCATAGTTTTGCCTGCTGTGCAGCTTCACCATACCTGAGTGCAATGATGCCTGCCTACCAACTAGAGTCCTCAATGAGTCTTTCCTATAGCCTTGCCAAGCATCTCCTTACTGGTTACATCAGCTCTGTTTTGTCCAACCTTGCCATTATCTCAATGCCTCTTCATTTGAGTCACCCTGGGTTCTTTGACCTGATCACTCTTGCCTTGCCTTAAAAACATAAGAACATAAGAAAATGCCATGCTGGGTCAGACCAAGGGTCCATCAAGCCCAGCATCCTGTTTCCAACAGTGGCCAATCCAGGCCACAAGAACCTGGCAAGTACCCAAACACCAAGAAGATCCCATGCTACTAGCCTTGTGGCCACTGGGCCTGTTCTTATCTTATATCTTGTCTTGCAGCCTACTCAAGATCTTCCTGTCTGCCCAGCCAAGACTCATCTTGCCTGTACAGCCTTGCAGTCCTGTACCACTTCTACTGATTCTACCCCAGCACCCCATGATAAAGACTTAATAATTTCACATTACAGGATACCTTTTTAACAGATCTGTGCTGTATTGCCAGGAACACAAGTTAACAGATTTCCACACTTTTCACGACTGCTGCCAAAGAAGCCAAGAAGAAAAGCCAAGATCTATAACTCTCCCACTAAAGTTTGCAACTCATCAATAAAAGCAGACAACATTGACTCCATATGACCAAAATATCAAACTGTCCAATTGTTCCTGCAATGATACTAAAATCTATATCCTTGTATCCAGCTTCACAGCATTTCCTATTCATGAGAGAAATGTTCACTAATCTTACCAGCTGCTGAACTTCTCTGCTGTTCCAGAATACCTTTTCCCCAGAATGAACTCTGGCTATTGAATTGCCTCTCACCCTCAGTCCAGCTGAATATTTCCAGCAATACAGATAGAACACCAAAACTTCAGTACCTGCAATTGAAAAGCCATTACCTTATTGAAGTTTAATCTTGCAAAAGCTTCATCTTTCTTCCTGATTGAAAGAGCTACTACCTATGCTAATTATTTCTCCAGTCTACAAGTGGAACTGTGAACTGCAATTTCCATCTGGCAGCCACTGCCAATTCTTGCAATTTGTATTTATACGGAAAACTTTCCCAAAAATTCACACTTTGGCAATAGTTTGACTACCTCCAGGTAGTGCTAATTGCCTCTGTGTGATCCTACATCCCTGATCTTCGTTCCTGCACTCCTGATTTGTTCCTGTGTTCCTGGACCTAATCTCATTAGTGCTGGTCTGTGCTCCTTAGTTCCTTGTCATCTTCCCTTGGTCAGTCTTTAGTCTCCATGTGATCAGTCTTCAGTTCCTTGTATTCAAGTCTTCAATGTCTTCTGCCCATCTGTGCTGTTCTTTGCCTTCCTGCCTGTGTCTCTGCCCGTGTTCCCTTGGATGGATCTCTAGTTTGACTTCAGCTTGACTCTCGACCCTATTTGAACTCCGCCTGCCACTGATTATTGTCAGATTATTGACTCTGATCATATGCTGCCTGCCCGAACCACTGCTTGACTCTGACTATGGTGATCATATCCAGCCTGCCCCAGACTGTGGCTTGTGACTCAACCATCTCAATGGATCTACACCTCATCTGCAAAGACCTGCACCTAAGTCCAGCAGGCCCTGGCACCCAAGGGCTCAACCAAGGGGAACAAAGGTTGGTATAGGCGATGCTCCAGTTGGGCCTCTGTTACAGTCAGCTCCTCCAGTCAATTGTGGGGACCTGCAGGTCTTCTCCCTGCACCTCCACTTGGTTTGAAGTCACCCTCAACATTGCCAACCAAACCTGCCCCATGGTGACAAAAACTATCAAACCTACCCAAGCAAACAAGAAACCATGGTACTCCTTGAAACTCAAAAATCTTAAAACCCTCCTCAGGGCATCTGAATGACGATGGAGGAAACACCCCACTTCAGCTGCCAAGATAACTTATTACCAACTCATGCATGAATACCGAAAAACCACCCTCGAAACTAAACGAGAATACTATGCAAAAAAAATCCACAACCTTCAATACAACCCCAAAGCTCTCTTCACAATGATCACTAACCTCACCAGAACCACGCTGACTAAACCCCAAGAATCCTCTTCCAGAAAATGGTGTATTGACTTCGCCCAATTTTTTCAAAACAAAGTCACCTCCCTCTCTGCCCAATTTCCCCTCAACCCTAGCAATGTGCTCCTTCCTACCAACAACCATTCAGCTATACTTTCATCCTTTGACCCTACCTCCTCCTTAGAAATAGAAAACATCCTAAAAAAAATGAGACCATCCTCACACCCCTCTGAAACTATCCCTACTAAGCTCCTCCTCTCTATTCCCAAATTAATTGCTAAACCATTGGCTAACATTTTCAACCTCTCCCTGGAACAAGGTACAGTACCTACCATACTCAAACAAGCAGTAGTCAAACCCATTCTTAAAAAACCCAACCTTGACCCCTCTAGTTTATCTAACTTCCGACCTATCTCTAACCTCCCTTTTCTATCGAAAATCCTAGAAAAGCTCGTCAACAGACGCCTTTCTGACTACCTTGAACAAAACAATCTCCTCCCTACCACACAATATGGTTTCCGAAAATACCTTAGCATAGAAACCCTGCTACTGTCCCTAACAGACACCATAATCAAGGGCATGGACACTGGCAATTCCTACCTGCTAGCTATGTTGGACATATCCGCAGCATTCGACACCGTCAATCACAATATCCTTGTCAAAACCCTCATCAGTATAGGTATATCTGGAGCAGCCCTATCCTGGATTAAGTCATACCTGCACAATAGACACTACACAGTAATCATTGACAACAACAAATCTGACCCAATTAGCCTTGACAGAGGGGTCCCCCAGGGTTCCTCCCTATCCTCAACTTTATTTAACATATATATGCTCCCTCTTTCCAACCTCCTCACCAATCTTAACATCAAGCACTTTATCTATGCAGATGACATGCAAATTCTTCTACCTTTTTCTGACACCCTACAATCTGCCCTTCTAAAATGGGATTCATGCCTCAACTCCATTAATCACCTACTCACCAGCATGCACTTAGCTGTCAACCCCCAAAAAACGGAACTTCTTATCATTTCCAATAGTCAACCTTCATCACCCATCCCCCCATCCCATCTCTCCTCCACCTTTCCCACTCACACTCACAGCCTGGGCGTCATGATTGACAACCAACTCAATCTTAAACCTTTCATTAAATCCATCCTAAGTGATTGTTACTTCAAGCTGCAAACAATTAAAAAACTCAGGCCTCTACTCTACGTCTCAGATTTCCGCACTGTCCTACAAGCCATCATTTTCTCCAAACTTGATTACTGTAACTCCCTCTTCCTCGGCCTCCCTTCCTCCCACATCAAACCTTTACAACTTCTTCAAAATGCCTCAGCCCACATCCTCACCAATGCAAAAAAAAAAGAGATCATATCACACCCATACTTATAGATTTACACTGGCTACCAATAAAATCAAGAATCCTATACAAAACTTTGTCCCTCATTCACAAAAGTATTCTGAATGAAAACCTCCGCTGGATCAATCCCCCTCTCACACCTTATACCTCCATAAGACCAATTCGTTCCACCCTTCAAGGAACGCTCTGCCCCCCTTCAATCAAATCTACCAGACTCACCTCCACAACAAAAAGAGCCTTCTCATTCGCAGGCCCCACTCATTGGAACTCCCTGCCCTTGGAATTACGAACTGAAACCTCCACCCCCAAATTTAAAAAAAAACTGAAAACTTGGCTGTTTTTGCAAGCATTTTCTGAAAATTCCTACTGTTGATAACTGTATACACTTGGAATCGTAATTACAAAGATATTGTTATGCTCTTCCTCTTCTTCATCTCTACCCTCACCTTCTGATCTTGCCTCTATTATTTATTCAGTTTATCAACCCCTACTTGCTACCATTACTCTCTAATGTCTATTGTAAACATTGTCTCCTTTATATAATCAATCTTATACCTGGCTCCCTATATAAGCCTTTGTTACCAGTTATTATTCCATGTTCTTTGTAAGTTTGTTGTTCCATGTTCAGTGTAAAAGCTTCACCTTGTTACCTGGTGTCGCTCTCTTAGTTCTATGTGAACCGATACGATGTGCAAACTGATATCGGTATATAAAAACCACTAAATAAATAAATAAGTAAGTAAGTAAGTAAGTAAGTAAGTAAGTACAGATCCTGGAGTGGCCCGCAGCGCGGGGTACG
The DNA here is from genome assembly GCF_901001135.1 of Rhinatrema bivittatum. Classification (NCBI taxonomy): domain Eukaryota; kingdom Metazoa; phylum Chordata; class Amphibia; order Gymnophiona; family Rhinatrematidae; genus Rhinatrema; species Rhinatrema bivittatum. The sequence continues at coordinate 543,340,679 of NC_042617.1, read as the reverse complement.
CCCAGGATGACTGTACTGTAGGTGACAAGGTAGATGAGGTCTGAGATACAGGAACCAAGCAGTGGATCTTGAAGTAGATGCAGCGATACCTGCAGCTGTTGCAACTGTCCCTTCCCGATGGCTTCACTCCGCCTACCTTTCTTCTTTGCACCTCCTCTTGATGTGGATGGTCGCCTGGCTGCTGCGGCGTCTGCCTGCCATCCTCTCCGGCGTCCCCAGACAGGCTTGGGTGCTGCCTCCCGCCATGCTCCGATGGTACCTTAGGGCGCACGTGAGTCCCCGCGGCCCTCACTCTTATTTCCTACTTGGCGCGAACCTCAGGGGCGTCCCCCTATGATGACATCACGCTGCCCGGATATTTAAAGTCTACAATATTTGCTAGTCTTTGAGTTAGCAAGGGATACCTTACGGATAGGATTCGCTCTCCATACCCAGCTTTCTGCCTCTCCAATTTCCATTGGACTCTTAACGCTAATGGAGTACCCGCTCCTCGAGGGCCTTACTTGCTTTTCAGGTCGCTATCAGGAAACCGGTACTCGCTCCTCAAGGACCCATGTTCCCTGACTCGCTGCCTGCTCCTACCTTCTCTTCTGCCTGGAAGGATTCGCTATCTTCAACACCAGTGAGTACTACCATCTTCACCTCAGAGCTGTTCCCTGGAACCAGGTACTCGCTCCTCGAGGGCCTGCCTCCGTTCCAGCCCTAGTGCCATCTCCTACGTGGAACCGCTGTGTGAGTACATCACCTTCAAGCCTCTCAGCTCTCAGGGATCAGGTACTTGCTCCTTGAGGACCTGCTCTCCCTATCCTGGGGTTCTCCATACTGGGGCTTTGTGCATATTCCACTGTACTCATTATTCTCAGTTCTTTCCACTACAGCACTGCTACAGGAGGAGTCGCTGTTCCAGCGCCTGAGGGACACTAGCCCAGCCAGGCTACTTCTACTGCTCACTACTGCCACCTCTGGTGGCTTCATCACATTGTCTAATAAAAGATCAATCTCTGTGTTTGTGTGTCCTCAGCTGAGCCTGACCTGTGACCCCTCATGGGACCTCCCCCCATGGGTGTGATCAGCTGCCACAGTGTCCAAGGGTCCACCCAAACCTCACTAATTATAACAGCAGCTCAGGATATGTAGAAGCGATGATGCTGAAGAACGGTAGTGGCCCGAGGCACGGGGTACACTGTGGAGACTTCAGCAATGTTGGTATCGTAGGAACTGAAGCAGGTACTCACACAAGGAAGTTCCAGGAGTAGACCTAGGCAAGAAGGCCCTCCAAGGAGCAGATAGCCAGGAACGCGGAAGGCCACCATGGAACAGTTACCCAGAGCATCCGAATGCCACGAAGCGATACTAGAACAGGAGATCCAGGAATGGAGAGGATTTAACAACGAGAGAACACCTTGCTAACTCGTCTTAGCAATGGGCCGGTCAGCTTAAGTATAGCAGCAAGTTGACATCATCGGGAGGGGACGCCCCCGAGGTTCCCGCCATGACGTATACAAAAGGAGGCCCTTGCGTGCACCTCGGTGATTCCGGAAGTAAGATGGCAGTCGGCAGCACCCATGCCATCCCAGTGATGCCGGGAGGTCGGCGTTGGTTGGCGGAGGCCGCCATTCTTCCCATGATTGACAGTGCAGGGAAAAAAGAGGTGAGCATGAGAGGTCACAGCAGTCTGCAACTGAAGGGCGCAACAAGCTCCTGCTTCCATTATCAGCCTAGATTCACCTTTTCCAAAATACTAAGCTGTTTACTCCTGGACAACTCACTGACAGCAATCATCACAATGATCTTAACACCAGTCCAAAAACTTTAACAAGGAAAACTTTTCAACTTATATTTCTATGGAATTCTCCTTTGGCTTCAAGAATCATCATCCGCCTTCAAACTTCCTGACTCCACTGGGTGTGTGTGTGAATGGGACCCTGCCTGGGGAGGGATGGGTGTGTGTTTGGGTGTGTGTGAGAATGGGACCTTGTAGGGGAGGGATGGGTATGGGTGTGTGTGTGTGTGTGAGAGAGAATGGGAGCCGGCATGGGGATGTATGTGTGTGTGTGTGTGTGTGTGAATGGGACACTGTCTGGGGTGAATGTGTGTGTGTAAATGGGAGCCTGCCTGCCGGGAATAGGGGTGTGTGTATGTGTATGTGTGTGTGAATGGTATCCTGCCTGGGGGGATGGGTGTGCATGTGAATGGGAGCCAGTATGGGGGTGTGTGTGTGTGAATGGGAGCCTGCCTTGTGGGGGATGTCAAAAAAGTTCATGCCACCCCCACCAATCCATGACAAGCTCAGAGTGACTGGAAATTTAGGGGTAGATTTTAAGAGGCGCGCGAACAGCCTACTTTTGCTTGCGCATCAGACTCAAGCAAAAGTACGCTGGATTTTAGTAGATACGCGCGGAGGCGCGCGTATCCACTAAAATCCTGGATCGGCGCGCGCAAGGCTATCGATTTTGTATAGCCTGCGCGCGCCGAGCCGCGCTGCCTCCCCCCGTTCCCTCCAAGGCCGCTCCGAAATCGGAGCGGCCTCGGAGGGAACTTTCCTTTGCCCTCCCCTCACCTTACCCTCCCTTCCCCTACCTAACCCACCCACCCGGCCCTGTCTACACCCCCCCCTTACCTTTGTCGGGGGATTTACGCCTCCCGGAGGGAGACGTAAATCCCCGCGCGCCAGTGGGCCTGCTGCGCGCCGGGCCGCGACCTGGGGGCGGGTACGGAGGGCGCGGCCACGCCCCATACCCGCCCCCAAAACGCTGCCGACACGCCCCCGCAACGCCGCGCGCTCCGGCCCCGCCCCCCGACACGCCCCCCTCCGAGAACCCCGGGACGTACGCGAGTCCCGGGGCTCTGCGCGCGCCGGGAGGCCTATGTAAAATAGGCTTCCCGGCGCGCAGGGCCCTGCTCGCGTAAATCCGCCCGGTTTTGGGCGGATTTACGCGAGCAGGGCTCTGAAAATCCGCCCCATAAAGTTTTCAAGTATGGGAAGCGGGGAAGTTTTCCCTTCTTGTTTTAATTATTGGGTGTTTGATGTATCTGTTATTGTGAAATATTTTATTGCTGTTTAAAATTTGTAAAACTTTTTGTATGAGTTCTTAATTATTAAATGTTATATTTATTTTCTGTTAAGCAATATTCTTTGTATTAGTATGGCTTATTATGATTGATTTATATTTCCTGATTTTATTGAGAACTAGTGAAGTTTCTGTTTTCCATTGCTTCATTGCATACAGAGTCTGGTTTGTTGCAGTTTCCAGTTCAGTTTATATCTACACATTTCTATATATGGTTTATGGTCTCTTTATTCTGCATTTGGTGAGGGTCTGTCTGTGTTCGTCATGTGTAAGCTAGCATGTATAGTTTCTATGAAGGAATATAGAGCAGACTAGTTTGTTCTACTTTCCTAATAGGAGGTGTTTTAGGGCCTGGTGTAATATTTATGTTTTCATAGATAGGGTTGTTCCTGTTTGTCCCTGTCCACCATGCTCCTTCCCGTGGCCTCCTAGGGCGCGCGCGCGCACGCAGCCTGGGTACCCACTCCTCGGAGGCCCTTATGCTCTCTTTCAGGTACCTATCTGGGATATCGGATACTCGCTCCTCGAGGGCCTGCTCTTCCTACTCTGGTGCCTACAACTCACTACTTCTGCCTGCCAGGACCTTCATCAACACAGCTTCTACTTCAGTGAGTACTAACCCTTTCAGTCTGTCTCACCTTCAGCTTCAGCGCTCAGAGTCTACATCTGGGACCTGCCTCTGCTACCCTGCGCTGTCCACATCTACTTGAGTGTGAGATTGGTCTCCTCTGCCGAGGACCCCTGGACTACTTCTACTGGGTTACCTTCACTGCTGCCCGCTCCCCGGGCAGTACCACCGAGCTGTATAATAAATTCAATTCTCTGTGCGTGTATAGAGTCTAGCCTAGTACTGCGGTTCCTCACGGGGCTCCTCCGCATGGGAGTGGTCATCACCGCAGTACCCAAGAATCCACTCCAACACCTCAAAACCATAGCATGTATCTGACTGTCTTTTATTAAACGGATCAGTACCTTATCCCGCTGTGGAGTGACCAGGGTATTTGACACTAATACTGTTGAAGGTAAAACAACTTTATCAGAGACAGTTACTAATACTTTTCCTACATTCAACTGTTGAAAACGAGCACACTTCCAGATCAGGGTAACCTCAGACAGGGGTTGAAGCTTAATTTTCTTAGGGGCCAGTCTTAACAAATCCAATCTGCTGTTCATCCCTTTATTGTAATATCTTGCTGTAGACCAGCCATGATTTTATTCATTCTGAGTATCCCCAGCACTAGGGATGTGAATCGTTTTTTGACGATTTAAAACAATCGTCAGATATATTTTAAATCGTCAAAAATCGTTAGAGCCACGATACAATAACAATTCCCCCGATTTATCGTCAAAAAATCGTAAATCGGGGGAGGGGGAGGGCGGGAAAACCGGCACACCAAAACAACCCTAAAACCCACCCCGACCCTTTAAAACAAATCCCCCACCCTCCTGAACCCCCCAAAATGTTTTAAATTACCTGGGGTCCAGTGAGGGGGTCCCGGCGTGATCTCCCACTCTCGGGCCACGGCTGCGTTAATAGAAATGGCGCCGGTGGCCCTTTGCCCTTACCATGTGACAGGGCAAAGGTAGCGCCGGCGCCATTTTGGTTCCTGACACCTGACGTCACGAGTGCAGGAGATCGCTCCCGGACCCCCGCTGGACCCCCAGGGACTTTTGGCCAGCTTGGGGGGGCCTCCTGACCCCCACAAGACTTGCCAAAAGTCCAGCGGAGGTCCGGGAGCGACCTCCTGCACTCGCGCCGTATTGCCAATATTCAAAATGGCACCGGCGCTACTTTTGCCCTGTCATATGGTAAGGGCAAAGGGCCACCGGCACCATTTCTATTAACGCAGCCATGGCCCGAGAGCGGGAGATCGCGCCAGGACCCCCCCACTGGACCTCTAGGCTGCTTCTGCAAAAATACCAGCACCTGGGGCTCTCCCTCACAGCCATGTTCATCGCAGTTGCAGGTCCTGCCTTCTTGCCACTCAGTTCTGCTTCAGATTCAGCTGCAATGATCACAGTCACGTTCAGACAGCTAATACTTGCTCCCTTGGGCTAGAAATACCTGCTCATTGAGTATCCCGTGACTGTGAACATGTCTCTCCCCTCCTAAGAACATAAGATATGTCATGCTGGGTCAGACCAAGGGTCCATCAAGCCCAGCATCCTGCGTTCAACAGTAGCCTACCAAATCACAAGTACTTGGCAAGTACCCAAACGTTAAATAGATGCCAAGCTACTATTCCTTATTAATTAAAAGCAGTTTATGGACTTCTGCACTAGGAACTTATCCAAACGTTTCTAAACCCAGTTGCATTAACTGCCGTAACCACATCCTCTGGTAATGAATTCCACAGCTTAATTATGCATTGAGTGAAAAAGAAATGTTCTCTGATTTGTTTTAAATTAGCTACTTGCTAACTTCATGGAGTGCCCCCTAGTCCTTGTATTATCCGAAAGAGTAAATAACCAATCACATTTACCCATTCAAGTCCTTTCATGATTTAGTAGACCTCTATCATATCCCCCCTCAGCCATCCCTTCTCCAAGCTGAACAGTCCTAATCACTTTAGCCTTTCCTCATAGAGGAGCCGTTCCATCCCCTTTATCATTTTGGTCACACTTCTCTGCTTTCTCCAGTACAACTATATCTTTTTTGAGATGCGGTGACCAGAATTGCACAAGGTGCAGTCTCGCCATGGAGCAACACAGGGGCATTATGACATCCATCATTTTATTCGCCATTTCCTTTCTAATAATTCCCAACATTCTGTTTGCTTTTTGACTGCCGCAGCACACTGAACCGACAATTTCAATGTGTTATCCGCTATGACGCCTAGATCTCTTTCTTGGGTAGTAGCACCTAATATGGAACCTAACATTGTGTAACTATGGCATGGGTTATTTTTCCCTATATGCATCACCTTGTACTTATCCATATTAAATTTCATCTGCCATTTTGATGCCCAATTTTCCAGTCTCACAAGGTCTTCCTGCAATTTATCACAATCTGCTTGTGATTTAACTACTCTGAACAATTTTGTATCATCTGCAAATCTGATTACCTCATTCGTCGTATTTCTTTCCAGATCATTTATAAATATATTGAAAAGTAAGGGTCCCCTGAGGCACTCCACTGACCACTCCTTTCCACTGAGAAAATTGTCCATTTAATCCTACTCTCTGTTTCCTGTCTTTTAGCCAGTTTGTAATCCATGAAAGGACATCGCCACCTATCCCATGACTTTTTACTTTTCCTAGAAGCCTCTCATGAGGAACTTTGTCAAACGCCTTCTGAAAATCCAAGTACACTACATCTACCAGTTCACCTTTATCCACATGTTTATTAACTCCTTCAAAAAAGTGAAGCAGATTTGTGAGGCAAGACTTGCCTTGGGTAAAGCCATGCTGACTTTGTTCCATTAAACCATGTCTTTCTACATGTTCTGTGATTTTGATGATTAGAACACTTTCCACTATTTTTCCTGGCACTGAAGTCAGGCTAACTGGTCTGTAGTTTCCCAGATCGCCCCTGGAGTCCTTTTTAAATATTGGGGTTACATTAGCTATCCTCCAGTCTTCAGGTACAATGGATGATTTTAATGATAGGTTACAAATTTTTACTAATAGGTCTGAAATTTCATTTTTTTAGTTCCTTCAGAACTCTGGGGTGTATACCATCCGGTCCAGGTGATTTACTACTCTTCAGTTTGTCAATCAGGTCTACCACATCTCCTAGGTTCACCGTGATTTGGTTCAGTCTTTCTGAATCATTACCATTGAAAACCTTCTCCGGTACGGGTACCTCCCCAACATCCTCTTCAGTAAACACCGAAACAAAGAAATTGTTTAATCTTTCCACAATGGCCTTATCTTCCCTAAGTGCCCCATTAACCCCTCGATCATCTAACGGTCCAACTAACTCCCTCACAGACTTTCTGCTTCAGATATATTTTTTAAAGTTTTACTGTGAGTTTTTGCCTCTATGGCCAACTTCTTTTCAAATTCTCTTCTAGTCTATCTTATCAATGTCTTATATTTAACTTGCCAACGTTTATGCATTATCCTATTTTCTTCTGTTGGATTCTTCTTCCAATTTTTGAATGAAGATATTTTGGCTAAAATAGCTTCTTTCACCTCCCCTTTTAACCATGCCGGTAATCGTTTTGCCTTCTTTCCACCTTTCTTAATGTGTGGAATACATCTGGACTGTGCTTCTAGGATGGTATTTTTTTAACAATGACCACATCACTTGCACACTTTTTACTTTTGTAGCTGCTCCTTTCAGTTTTTTTCTAACTATTTTTCTCATTTTATCAGTTTCCCTTTTGAAAGTTTAGCACGAGAGCCATGGATTTGCTTACTGTCCCCCTTCCAGTCATTAATTTAAATGTGATCATATTATGATCACTATTGCCAAGCGGCCCCACCACCATTACCTCTCTCACCAAATCATGTGCTCCACTGAGAATTAGATCTAAAATTGCTCCCTCTCTCATCGGTTCCTGAACCAATTGCTCCATAAAGCTATCATTTATTCCATCCAGGAATGTTATCTCTCTAGCGTGTCCCTTCGGAAGAGACTCCCCCTTCCCCAAAAGGTTCCCCAGTTCCTAACAAAACTGAATCCCTCTTCCTTGCACCTTCGTCTCATCCACGCATTGAGACTCCGGAGCTCTGCCTGCCTCTGGTGACCTGCGCGTGGAACAGGGAACATTTCAGAGAATGCTACCCTGGAGGTTCTGGATTTAAGCTTTCTACCTAAGAGCCTAAATTTGGCTTCCAGAACCTCCCTCCCACATTTTCCTATGTCATCATTATGTCATCATTGGTGCCCACATACCACGACAGCCGACTCCTCCCCAGCACTGTCTAAAATCCTATCTAGGTGACGCGTGAGGTCTGCTACCTTCGCACCAGGTAGGCATGTTACCAGGCGATCCTCACGCCCACTAGTCACCCAGCTGTCTACATTCCTAATAATCGAATCATCAACTATGACGGCCGACCTAATCCTTCCCTCCTGGGCTGTAGGCCTTGGGGAGATATCCTCTGTGCGAAAGGACAATGCTCACCTGGAGAGCAGGTCCTTATTACAGGATCCTTTCCTGCTGCACCAGGTTGATGCTCTCCAATCATGAGACCTTCTTCCTCCAAGGCAGCACCAGGGCTGCCAGTCTGAAGTTGGGACTTTGCTACTGTCCCTGAAGGTCTCATCTATATACCTCTCTGTCTGCCTCAGCTCCTCCAGGTCTGCCACTCTAGCCTCCAGAGATTGGACTCGTTCTCTGAGAGCCAGGAGCTCTTTGCATCGAATGCACATGTACAACTTGTCACTGGCGGGTAAAAAATCATACATGTGACACTCGATGCAAAAGACTGGGAAGCCCCCCTTTTGCTGCTGGTCTGCTGCCTTCATCTCAATTTTGTTCAGTTCCTAGTTAAGTTTTAGGTTGCTATGGGAGTAGGAATGTGTCTAATTAACGTCCTTTAAATGTATTAGTGAATTCACTATATGTCTGGTAGTGGCCTATAGGGGACTGATCAAACTCTCAATAAAGTTTTTTTTTTTGTTGTTTTTTTTTGTGTAAGTGGCACCTGCCTATAAATTAAAGGATGGGCGAGGGGTGGGAGAGTTGGGAAATACAAATAGTCTAACTTCAGTTAGTCAGTGAGAGTGACTCACTGCTCTCTTGATTAACAGATGTTGGTACCTATTCAAACCAAATCACACTACCTCAACACCTTTCCAAGGTGAGTAACTAAACTGAACTTTTCAACCTTTTTAATTAGGTATACACTGCTCCTAGCTTATTTCTAGCTTCTGGCTACTTTTTTTTTTTTTTTAATACAAACACTCAGTTCTGCTTACTAGCTGCCTTACAGACTTTTAAAAATAAACACACTAACTACTGCTTACTAGCTGCCTTACTATTTAAAAATACAGTCTAACTTGTTTATTCGCTACCTTACTGACTATTAAAAGCACAAACACACTAAATAATATTCCCAAATAGTTAACTTTGTCCCAATACTTTTAAAAAAGACAATGTCCCAAGCAAAAACTTATTGATTCCTTTCAGCCACCAGCAAGGTGATCCTCTCCTCTCAGTACTCCCACCGTTTAACCATGACGGTAATCATTTTGCCATCCTTCCACCTTTCTTAATGTGTGGAATACATATAGACTGCGCCTCTAGAATTGTATTTTTAAACAATGTCCATGCCTGTTGAACACTTTTAACCTTTGCAGCTGCACCTTTCAGTTTTTTTTCTATTTTCCTCATTTTATCAAAGTTTCCCTTTTGAAAGTTTAGCGTTAGGGCTGCAGATTTACTTATTGTCCCCCCTTCCAGTTATTAGTTTAAATTTGATCATGTTATGATCACTGTTGCCAAGTGGCCCTGAAGGGGTCTGAACGCTTCAACCTGACAAAGGACTTCATGTACCAGAATTCCCTGCTTCATGACGGGTTTACTTACAGTCTGCAATACAGCTGTAATTAGGAAATTGAGAAACTCTCTGTCAGCACATTGCACATTTTCATTTTTTGGCTTCGCTGTTCTTATTCTCTGATAAGCTTTCACTGCTGTAACCTAGATTAGAACAATGGATGTATTATGTGATGGGCTGTATTACTGCAGACTCGCGAATTCCTTTCCAGAACTGCAAGTCCCAGCAGCCTCTCCTGCAGAACATGGGAGAAGTTTCACGAAAGTTCCAGGGTGTCTAGGGAGGGGGTCAGTAGCCCCTTCAGCCGGAATATGCTTGCTCAGCAATGCTTAGAACGCATGTGTAAAAGATAAGAACTGTAAAGTGCATAAGAGTCTGCTCCTGGAGGGGAGGGGCATGCAGTTGTACTGAGCCTTTGTCTTAGCTGCATCTTGCTGGCAATAAAAGTCTATCTTTACGGATCAGTTGTCTGGACCTCCTTACTGACTAAAAAGAGACGGTTACATTTGGCGAGCCAGCCAGGAGGTACCGGGGACGCTATTTTAGCCCCCCAGTTGGTCCAGGGGATTTTGTGGCGGAGTGATCCCCCAGACTTGCCTGGTGAGTGGCCACCGCTGAGTTCAGTGATCAGGTATCTGAGGGGGTCATTCCACGGAGATCCTCTGAGACCTTTGGGCTGGTGATCCGGGAAGAAGGCTTTCATGACGTTCGGAAGAACCCTGCAGGTGAGTATTATGGGAATGATGGGAAAAGTGAAGAATAGCTAAAAGAGTAGCAAATAACCGGTCCATCCGTGAGGGGACCGAGGGGGCTTTGATCACACCCCAAGCGGTGGTTTGGTAGGAATTGCATTCCGAAAGCCACGCGCATAAAAAGAGGAAAAAGAAGTAACGCATACGATAGTGGGAATAGGTTTCTTGTTGTGTGAAAGAGAGTGAATGGCCTCGCAGTTCTAGGCCGGGCTGACCGCGTCCTAGTCGGGGCGATTGTGACCCTTTTGTGTCTGACGGGTACGGACCCCTTACCTATCCGTCTTCCCTTCCCTCCTTTGTCTGTGAATTCTATCCTGATGGGAGGGGGCGGTTCGACTCCATTAAAAGTCATGACGGAACACTATAGGGAAGTGTTCGATAGACATAAATGTACTAAACCCGGAATGATTCAACGATGCACCCATAGGTGGCCCAGTTTGTGTGTAAACTGGCCTCCGGTAGGGACTTTCAATTTCCAAACGGCCACGAGGGTCCAGAAAATAGTTAGTGAAGAAGGGAATCCGGGTTGCCCTGAGGATATACCGTACATAACTGCTTGGATTGCAGTTATTGAAAATCCTCCGTCGTGGGCAAAGAAGTTAGTGGAGGGAGCCGCCCTCCTAATGGTGGCTCAGGCGCACAAAATGGGGAACTGGAAGTCCCCATTATTAATTAAGGATTGTAATGTATGTAACTGCTATCTGTGAATTGCAAGCACATGTACCAGGGATTTTTTGTTTTTAATTGTTTTAAACCCTAATAAGAAGAGATTTTGGTTTACAGATGCTGCACAAGACTACTATACAACAAATTAATGTACAGTGTTAAGTTAAAATACTGATTTGATTACTGGAGAATGCATTTACTGGTGTTGAAGTTTAGAACTTGATGGCAGTTAAGGGTTAACGGCAGAGATAATTACAGGAGAGAGGAGGGAATCGAGCCAGAGGAAAAAAAAAAAAAAAAAAAAAAGACGTTGAGCCAGTGCGTAGTGCATTCAATATGGCTGTGCGTTTCAATGCTTGTCTCATATATATTATCTGTTATTTAAAAGTTACATTGGAACGCATGATAAAGTATGAACTCTCTTTTGCTGACGCAGTTTATTTTGAAGCTGTCTCTGGGAAATTTAGAGAAATGATTAAGAATGGGTTCTTTGTTAAAGTTTTTCTTGTTGCTTCTTTGGCTAGCAGTAGTTAAATATGCAGAGCTACTCCCTGTTTTAAGGAACTGGCAAGATAAGACAGCCAAGCATGTGCAGCGCTGACTGTGGGAATTACAGGATGCCGTTTGTAAAAAAAAAAAAAAAAACAAAAACGGAGAAAACAAAGACTTAATATTAAAAATTTTGATTCAGTGGCAGGCGCAAGATAAGGATTATTGGAAGTTGTGGGCAAGAGAAGGGGCCACTATGCAAGATTAGGAACAAGAGCAAATATGAGTCGGCCCAAATGATAAAGTAGTGGCCCACACACACACACACACACATATATATATATATATATATATATTGCAATTATGTTCTTTTACCACTGGTGGGGGCTGGGCTCTGGCTATTACCATATGTTCTTAGTGTTTGCAATGTAATTGATACAAGGCTTCCAAGGGTTTGATCATCACTCCTGCACACCTAAAGCGCCTCCCCTGGATCCTTGCCTGCAGATCCAGGTTGACTTTATTGAATTAACCCAATGCCAAACTTACAAGTATGAAGGAAGCAATGTTTTGCAGCTTCTCAGCCTCGTCAGAACTGATTTGCCTCCAGGCGCAGGTCACCTATTCAATTTCCAGATGGATTGTGATCTTCTCATCGTATTTTGAGATGTATGGGAACAGGGATCAGGAAGAGAAGAAAAGGGCCCGTCCCTGCAACCAGGAACTTAATAATAGAGACCCGACATCCGAAAGAAGCTGCAGAAGGCCGAAGGCTTTGAGGGCATGAGCCTCAGCCAGTTAAAAGCTATAGCAGACCAGGTATGTGGAAATAGAGAAGTGGAAGAGAAAAGAGAGAAGCAAGTAGAGACATGAAGGAGAAAGTGACTGTTAGCCGCCGCTCTCGAGGACACGCGGACGGGAAGGAGCCAAGACAATGGCAGACCGCGAAGAGGAGGGGGAACAAGACCCCCTTTGGGAAAGAATCAGTGTGCGTACTGCAAAAATGAAGGCCATTGGAAGAGAGACTGTGAAGAATGGCAAAAGAAATACGGGAGCCCTGCAGTGAATACTAACGACAAAAATGGACCTGCACCGACACAAAGGGGCCGAGGAGGAAGGAGATCGGACAACCCCCACTGGCAGATGGCGGGGGAGGCGACAAGGAGCATACAGCCTGAAGAGACCGGGAGGGAAGAATCCCCACTGACCCTCTGGTGGAGATCCACGAGGTAACACAACAAAAATCAGGGGCCTGTTGGACTCAGAGGCCAACGATCTGTCATGACTGCACCAATCGGCCCCCCCGACGAAAGAGACTGTTTCTATAGTGGGCGCCTCAGGTCAGGTACTCACTGCCCCTCTGCAGAAAGAATGAAGTATACAAGTAGGCGGGACCATGGTATCCCTTATCGGATGGAACCTGCTGTGTAAGCCTCAGACCACATTGAGATTTCAACCAACAGGGGAAGTTAAAGCCTCCTTCGGGGACCATCCAGTGATACTCATCTGTCCCCTCCAAGAAGAATGGAGACTACATCTTCCCATAGTCGAACGAACCATCGAACATCGATATGAAAACAACACCCCCCTCAACAAAAACGAAGACAACTGATGGATAGTGTACCCCAAGTATGGTCCGAGCAGAACCCGGGAGGAATAGCTATCGACGGTACCCCCATATGGATAGAGATGAAACAGAATGCACAGGTGATTAATCAACCTCAATACCCCATTCCATATATGGCCAGACAAGGAATCCAGATACACCTGCAAAGACTGTATGATTTGGGCATTCTTCGGCGAATCCGATCTGCTTGGAACACCCCTTTGTTGCCAGTAAAGAAGCCTGGATCTAATGACTATCGACCAGTACAAGACTTAAGAAAAGTGAATAGTCAAGTAGAAGATCTAGTAGCCCTTGTGCCAAATCCATATTCAATCCTAGCCCAAGTCTCTCCTGCATCGAAGTGGTACAGTGTCATTGATCTCAAAGATGCCTTCTTCTCCGTCCCGGTGGCGGAGGAATGTCAAAAGATTTTTGCTTTCACATGGGAAGATGCAGATACTGGAGTAAAGCAGCAGTACACATGGACTCGGTTGCCTCAAGGGTTTAGGCACTCACCTACGCTGTTCGGTGAGCAACTGGCAAAAGACTTAAAGATGTATCAAGTAAAGTATGGGCCAGTCATACAATACGTGGATGACCTTCTGTTGTTTCGAGAGACGTACCTCGAATGTGCGGTATCCACTCTTCAGCTGCTAAAGACGTTGTACTCAAAAGGGTATCGTGCAAGTAAAAAGAAAGCGCAAATCTGTGAATTGGAAGTAGAGTATTTAGGCTTCCAAATACGTGGAGGAACCCGATGTCTGGGGATTTCTCGCACCAGTTCTATAAGAGATCAACCTGTACCCACTTGCAAGAAAGAGCTCCGGGCGTTCCTTGGAGCTGCAGGATACTGTAGACTGTGGATTGCTAACTATGCAGTTATGGCCCAACCCCTGTACGACAAGCTGCGGGGTAAAGAGGCAGAATCTCAACCCTTCCAATGGGAAGGAAACGAACTGGCAAGCTTACGTCAACTAAAAGAAGCCTTAATTGAACCACCTGCCTTAGGATTGCCAGATGTGATGAAACCATTCCATCTATTCGTCGATGAAAAGAAAGGAATGGCCATTGGGGTATTGACTCAAACTCTAGGCTCATGGGAGCGACCTGTTGCATATCTCTCAAAAGGAATGGACAATGTTGCAAAAGGATGGCCTGGTTGCCTTCAAAGCATTGCGGCTGCATGCTTACTAATTCCAGAAGCAGTCAAATTAACTTTTGGTCAAACTCTGAACGTAACAACTCCCCACACCATTCAAGGACTGCTAGAGACCCATGGACCAAAATGAATGACTAATTCACGTCTCATCAAGTATTAAGCCTTACTGTGTGAAACACCTGAAATTCAAATACAAGACAGCAAAAACTTGAACCCGGCCACTCTTATGCCGGCACCTGAACCAGTTGCCCATGATTGTGAAGAAGTCATGGCTACAATACATTCCAGTAGACCAGACCTGAGGGATCAACCCTGGCAAGGAGCTTGGACTTTATTCACTGATGGGCGCAGCCAAATCATTCATGAGATACGTTCTGCTGGATATGCTGTTGTATCCGAAGATGAAATCGTTGAGGCTCAACCTCTTCCCCCAGGAACGTCTGCACAAAAAGCTGAACTAATTGCCCTTACTCGAGCTCTGCAGTTGGCAGAAGAAAAACTGTAAATATCTATACAGACTCTAAATATGCCTTCCTTACAATCCAAGTGCATGGAGCATTATAGAGGGAAAACAATTGAACAATGCATCAGAAGTACGTGAATTACTAGACGCAGTTTGGCTACCTCGCAAGGTGGCTGTAATGCATTGCAAAGCACACACCAGGAAATCAAACCCTATTGTCAAGGAAATCAGAGAGCAGATGAAGCAGCAAAAAGGGGCAACTCGGGAACCCTTCCAAGCAGTATTAATTGCATCGAATCATCAGGCTTCAGGCAGTCCTGGAGCTCATCACCAACGACTGCTTTCGCTCTTAAACTCTGGGCAAAACAAAATACCAAAATTATGACTGCAGTGTACCAGAATAGATTGGTTTTAGATTATCCTCTGGCCCAGGAAGGAGGGTTTGTGGAACATTTAACCTCTCCAATTGTTGTTTACAGGTAGATGACCAAAACAAGGTTATCCAAGACATCACTGATCGCATGGTCAAGATGGCACACGTCCCTGTCCAGCAATGGAATAGTGCTTGGGACTGGACCAATGGATTCCGTGGTTGGTTTTCCATGATCGGTGGATTTAAGAGCTTGTTTGTTATCCCAACCAGTTTAATTCTGTTTTGTGTTTTAGGACCCTGAATTATTCCTTTCTTGCTCAAACCGCCTTCGTCGGGTGATGAAGGACATTGCTGAACGCAAAACAGCCACGCAGCTTCTGTCACTGTACATGTATTCCTCTGAGCCTATAGAACCTGTTTAACCATCCTCATGTTTTATCCTGGGCCATCTTCCCATACATGACAAGTTCGGGCTACAAAGGGGGGTGGAGCCAATAGGGCCCATCCGTCTCAAACCCGTGAAGAAACCATCGGACTGTTTGGGAAATTAGGGCCCCCTGAGAACTCAAATTGCTAATTTTTCTTGTTTTTGTTTCTTTCAGCTCCACAGTTGCGTTGTGATGGTGTGATACTTTTCATAAAGAATGATAAGTATCAAAGGGGGGAATGAAGGGGTCTGAACGCTTCAACCTGACAAAGGACTTCATGTACCAGAATTCCCTGCTTCATGACGGGTTTACTTACAGTCTGCAATACAGCTGTAATTAGGAAATTGAGAAACTCTCTGTCAGCACATTGCACATTTTCATTTTTTGGCTTCGCTGTTCTTATTCTCTGATAAGCTTTCACTGCTGTAACCTAGATTAGAACAATGGATGTATTATGTGATGGGCTGTATTACTGCAGACTCGCGAATTCCTTTCCAGAACTGCAAGTCCCAGCAGCCTCTCCTGCAGAACATGGGAGAAGTTTCACGAAAGTTCCAGGGTGTCTAGGGAGGGGGTCAGTAGCCCCTTCAGCCGGAATATGCTTGCTCAGCAATGCTTAGAACGCATGTGTAAAAGATAAGAACTGTAAAGTGCATAAGAGTCTGCTCCTGGAGGGGAGGGGCATGCAGTTGTACTGAGCCTTTGTCTTAGCTGCATCTTGCTGGCAATAAAAGTCTATCTTTACGGATCAGTTGTCTGGACCTCCTTACTGACTAAAAAGAGACGGTTACAGCCCCACCACAGTTACCTCTCTCACCAAATCCTGTGAGAGGGGCAGAGGAGCAAATAGCCCAAGGGGGGTTAAAGCATAACATAATTGGTCAGATGGGACATTTTGGAATTCCATAAACTATTGTTTAACTGATGTCATCCATGCATCTAAGATGTAATTATCAGGCCTTCGAAGGGGGTTTCGGGGGGGCTGTCACCTTTAAATGCAGCTGCAGATGGCAGTTTGTTGGCTGCAATAATAGGTGTAAATGGACGATCTACAAAACCTTTTGCGCCTTATGGTGTAATGATTCCGGAATGGGCTCTTGGACTGTTTGGGGGTTCATAAACGTTCCCAATAATTCCAGGCGCCCATTTGAACGACAAACCAATAACAATCATATTCAGACCACAATATGTTTCAAAAGGAAACGGGAATCCTCTACAGTAATAATAATAATAACCCTAAGAATGCAAGCCAGAAAACCAACCACCACCTTCCCCTTCTCCTGTTTGCAGAGATAGCGCGCAACATCAGTAAGGTGGACGGAGGCTGGGGCCGGCGTCCCCGGAGCCTGAGCTAGGCACTCCTCCAGGGCTAGGGGGCGCGGCCGGGAGCGGGGCGGCTGGCGGTGGACGCCGCTCTTGCAGCAGCAGCAGCAGCAGCAGCAACAGGAGGAGGCCGCCGGAGCCCTTTCCTAGCCCAGCAGCATGAAGCCCAGCTCCGGCGTGCCCAAGTTCCTGACCAAGATCTGGGCTCTGGTGGAGGATCCGAAGACCGACAAGTACATCTGCTGGAGCCGGGTGCGCACAGCTGCTCGCGTTTGCAGACGCTTTCCTTCTTTTTATTTTCACGGGGAGGGCTGCTTGCTGGTTTTATTGTTTGGTGGGCGTGAGTTTTGGCCGCCGATCTGCGTCTCGGATTCCCTTTCACGTTCCGGGGGATTGGGGGAGGAATAGGAATAATAATAATAAAACCCTTTTCCTGTGAGTTTAGCTCTTTGCTTTCCCCTGGGAGCCGCGTCGTTGCAAAGTGCTGCTGCTCCTTCCAGTCATCTTATTAGGAGACTAATAAACAAAAAAAAGCCAAGACCCAAAACGATTGTTTGCCGTCGCTTCTTTAAAACTGTTATTTATGCACACTTTTTTTTTATTATTATTATTATTATTTTTTTAGAATGGCTACAGTTTTATCGTGCTGGACGAGGAGAGTTTCGCCAAGAATATACTGCCGAAACATTTCAAGCACAACAACATGGCCAGTTTCGTCCGGCAGCTGAATTGGTGTAAGTGGCTGGGGTGGGTTTGGAATCGGTGATCTCCTTTACTTTCCTTTCCCTTCACTGCTGCTGCCGGTTTTCTGATTAGTTGCTTTAGGCTCCTAGAAAACTGTGTTTAGGAGTGTCCCGTCCCCCCCATCAGGCCCGGTCCAAACAGATTTACCACAAGAACGACCTTTTACTATTTATATTCTGCTTTTCCATGCACTTCAAAGTGGATTACATTCAGGTATTGTAGGTATTTCTGTTCCCATTATACATGTGACTCTGCAAACAAAACAAAACAGCATAAGGGACCAGGCTTTGGCTGCTGTGTGCTTTTTACTTTCAAGACCATTCAAATGGGTAAAGTACCAAGGCTTTCCAGCCATGATCAACAAATCTTACCCACGCAATTGACAGAATTGCCAGTGTTTACATATAGGCTGATACAGTAAAGTGCGGCCGCGGTTACCCTGCTTCTAACCCGCTTTCTACTCATAATTTGGCCGCGTTAGCCCAACCCGCGATTCACTATCCCTTTTAACCCATCCTTACCGCTTCTTTAAATCAACGGGTACCCCTTTCCGCCTGTGGCATGTATATGAGATGTAAACGATCGGATTAGCTATTCTCCCCCCCATTCAGTAACGCGCGCCCCGACTATCGCCTTTTTAACCTGCAGTGTAGCCACACGTTTAACCTGCTAATTTACCGCCTACCCCTACCCCTGCGTTAGAGGCAGGGGTAAGGGTAGACGGCAAACTTTCCCCCAAAAGAAAACCTAAAATCCCCTCCTCCCTAAGCGACTGGACTTGTAAAATATGTAAAACCTAAAATCCCCTCCTCCCTAAGCGACTGGACTTGTAAAATATGTAAAACCTAAAATCCCCTCCTCCCGAAGCGACTCGACATGTAAAATATGTGAATAAGTGTAACCAACTTACTTTTTGTTTCTTTTTCAGCCCTTTCAGCCTTCTCTGCCGTCCTCCGGAGGGGGCAGCCGGCGGCGAAAGCGGCCCCCGCCGGCGAAGACGGACGAATGCACGCCCGTAGTGCACGGGCGCTCAAGCCAGCGAAAGAACATGGACGGGCGTGCGTGACGTATGCCGTGACATCTCGCATGCCCGTTCATGTGCTTTCGCTGGTTTGAGCGCCAGTCAATTTGGGCGTTCTAGCCAGCGAAGCGTACGCCGTGACGTCATGCGCTTCGCTGGCTTGGGCGTTCTAGCCAGTGAAGCGCGTACGCCGTGACGTCATGCGCTTCGCTGGCTAGAACGCCCAAATTGACGGGCGCTCAAGCCAATGAAAGCACATGAACGTGCGTGACGTCACGGCGTACGTCATGCACGCCCGTCCATGTGCTTTCGCTGGCTTGAGCGCCCGTGCACTTCGGGCGGGCGTTCGTCCGTCTTCGCCGGCGGGGGCCGCTGGAAGCCGCTTTCGCCGCCGGCTGCCCCCTCCGGAGGATGGCAGAGAAGGCTGAAAGGGCTGAAAAAGAAACAAAAAGTAAGTTGGTTACACTTATTCACACATTAATCAAGTTTACTTAGGGAATAGCCACTGCTATTAATTGCATCAGTAGCATGGGATCTTCTTAGTGTTTGGGTAATTGCCAGGTTCTTGTGGCCTGGTTTGGCCTCTGTTGGAAACAGGATGCTGGGCTTGATGGACCCTTGGTCTGACCCAGCATGGCAATTTCTTGTGTTCTTATGTTCTTATTTTACATGTCGAGTCGCTTCGGGAGGAGGGGGTTTTAGGTTTTACATATTTTACATGTCGCGTCGCTTCGGGAGGAGGGGATTTTAGGTTTTTAGGTTTTCTTTGGTTAAAGTTGGGATCCACTTCCTGGTGCCTGTCATTTCAAATGACATTTGAAATGACAGGTACCAGCACACCCAGGATACTGTATAGGCATTGTATAAGGCGCCTATGCAGTAAAATGGATTGCGCTTCATGGACGCGTGTTGGATGTGGCTTGAATTTGCATGCGATTTTAATACAGTATCGAGCGGTAGGTGAGCCGGACTGTGCGTGCGGCAAACGCGGGTGCGCCTGGCACTAACGCAGCTCTTCCTACCGCTCCTTACTGTATCGGCCTGATATTCAGCTATATTCGTAATTTGGTTGTGTTAGTTATTGCTTGATTCTTTTATTACATGATCCCTGTACATACCCGATCAGTCCAGACTCCTGGGTTTTGCCCCCCCCCAGCAGATGGAGACAGAGCAGTTGTACAGCTTTTGTTACTGTTTTGTTTCACAGAAACTTCTAAGTTCCCTCATTCAAAGCAGCCAACGTTCCACCTAATCAGTCCTCACACAAAGATCTTTGTTTGAAATCTTTATTGTAAAGCTAATTCATAACTACTTACGAGAGATGCTTCAAACTTCTGTGACACAGACAGAGATCCTTGCAGCTGGAGAAGGCAGGGGAAGGAAGGTATAGATTCGAGGGACGCAGGGAAAGAGAACGTGGGGTTGAGGCTGATTAGTCTTCTAATGAAGCAGTGGGCAGAACGTAAAAAGCTGTTCTTGGATAACGGTTACAGGCATGTATGTCTGCTGCTGGCTTGGCTGGAACTAAACCACCGTAATAGAAATGAGTACGGAGAAAATCTCCTCAGGCTGAGCTAAGGGCGTGAACCAATAGCAGGAAGCCCTGGACCCAGTGACTCAGGAGGGAACCTGAAGGTAGGGGGCATATGTTAAAGGCATACTCCCTTTTTAAAGCAGGGCTCTCAGACTATTGAGCTGGGTTACATAAGGTGTCACATTACTAGGAAGGAAGGGGCTGTGGCAAACACAGGTGAGCTGCACTACATAAACACAATATGTACCCATTTAATGGGGACAGAACAGCAGTTATCAAAACAAACTCCGCCTATAAATAGGCTGGTGCCACCTACAGTCCAGCAGTATTCCTCTGTCTCCAGCAGATGGTGGAGGTGCAAAACCTACAGTCTGGGCTGTATGCTTAGTTGGTATCTTTTATGTTTAGTTAGTTTAGGGGACTTTTTTGTCTTTTGTTTCTGGATTATTTCAGCTTTATTTAAAAAGAATATAAAAGAAAGGAGCTTGTGGCAGCACAGTGGTCGTTAGCCTCCCAGGTTGTTGTTAGGTTCTGAGAGAACCATCCCCCACTGGTCTGAGGCAGCTGCTTCACAGGGTCGAGGGCCCTACTTATCTACTTAGCAGCTTGGGTGCGACACCGGGGAGACCCACTCCACCCAAAGGAATCAGCACCTTGGACCACTGTTGGGCAAGTTTTATAATTTTAAAAAAGTTTTGCTTTAGTTTTCTCCCGTGCCGGCTCTCTCTCCTTCACTCCTTGTCGCAGTGCAGTATTTGCCTTTCATTTTGCTGTTTATTCATTGAATTTTCATTGAATTTTTTTAAAATTTATTTTGTCTTTATTTTCCTGTCACGACTCGATGCCACATTCGTCCGTTTTCTGCACCTGCGGTCGGTCCGCGCGTGGCTCTCCAGGGAGGGCCTTTGCTTGGCTTGCATCCCGGGGGGGGGGGGGGGAGGGGTTGTTGGGAGCCGAAAAAAAAAATGAAAATGGCAAAACTAGTTAAATCAAAGTCTGCCCGGGTCCCGGTTGGGACGTCTGCTGCAATTCACTCTGAGGCTGATCAGATCCCAGGAACGGGGGAACATTTCCCAGTCATTCAGGGTTGTGTCTAGTGCAGTTTCTCCCCAGCAAGGTTTCCCAACGGACAGGGAACTTTTACAGCCTAATTCCCTTACAATGGAGGATAGCCACGAGGGGGCCTCCTCTTTTTCCTCACAATTTGTGTTGCTTCATAAAGCTCACAAGGAGAGGAAGTTAGGGAAGCTGCAATCTGGTAAAAAGGTAATTTCTCAAAGTTCTAAGCCCTTGCTAAGAAACGGTCTACCTCTGAGGTGCGGAGCCTGCTCAGCCTAAGCGTCTCCATCGGTCAGGGGTTCCCCAGATTACTATGGATACTTTTAGTCAGGATTATGATCCAGACCTCCAGCCCAAGCCCCCACAGGGGGTGGATGTAGACCCTGATTTACAGCATCAAGGCACAATGTGTGGGGCGCATGCTGCGGAAGGGGATGACCCTAAGGTGGTGCACCTCTTTAGAAAGGAAGAGTTGGGTTCCCTTATTGCTTCTATTTTAGCTGAACTGGGCATTGAAGGTCTCCTGCTTCTTCCTTTCCCTTTCATTTCTCAGCTACAGATTTGCTCTTCCGGGAATGGGATACCCCGGACCTGAGATTGAAAGTGAGTAAAGCCATGGACAAGCTATATCCTCTGCCAGAGGATGCTTTAGAGCTGCTTCGAGTACCCAAGGTAGATGCGGCAGTGTCCGCTGTTACCAAGAAGACCACGATCCTGGTTACTGGCGCTATAGTGCTCAAGGACGTGAAAGACAGGAAGTTGGAGGTGCAACTTAAAAGGATTTTTGAGGTTTCAGCACTGGGACTGCGTGCGGCTATTTGCAGCAATTTCGCTTTACGAATGGGTCTCCACTGGATTCAGCAGTTGCAAACTAACGCCGTCTGATCGGATGAAGAGGCGGCCCAGGCAGGTCGTCTGGAAGCTTCGGTGGCATACAGCGCAGATGCACTACATGATCTATTGCGCACATCGGCCAGATCCATGGTTTCAGCTGTCTCAGCTCGTAGGCTCCTCTGGTTGAGAAACTGGTCGGCAGATGTCTCCTCCAAGTCACAGCTTGGGTCCTTGCCCTTCAAAGACAAACTACTTTTCGGTAAAGACCTGGAAGATATGATCCAATCTCTGGGGGAGAATAAGATTTCTAATTTCTCCCAAGCGAAGAGCGGTGCAGGACACTTTGCAACGACTTCTGCAACTAGGGGCCATTGTCTCAGTGCCTCCGGAGGCAAGAAGGAAAGGCCATTACTCCATTTACTTCATAGTGCCAAAAAAAAAAAAAAAAAAAAAGAGGGATCCTTTCGGCCCATTCTGGATCTGAAAAGAGTAAACAGATGTCTCCGGGTCCCCCGGTTTCGCATGGAGATGCTCCGGTCAGTCATTTCCTCGGTGCACAAGGGAGAGTTTCTAGCATCCTTAGACCTCATGGAAGCGAATCTTCATATAGGCATTCGGTCAGACCACCAGAGGTTTCTTCGGTTTTCGATACTTGATCAGCATTTTCAGTTTTGGGCTCTGCCCTTCGGTCTAGCCACAGCGCCCAGGACATTCATCAAGGTGATGATGGTGGTGGTGACAGCCCATTTCCACAGGGAAGGGTTGCTGGTGCATCCTTACTTGGACGATTGGCTGATTCATGCGAAATCGAAAGCGCTTGCTCAGGAGGCGATTCAGAGAGTACTTCAGCTCCTGCAATCGCTGGGCTGGGTGGTCAATTTCGCCAAGAGCCGACTGGAGCCTACTCAGTTGTTGGATTATTTGGGTGCTCTGTTCGACACTCAGCAGGGCAGAGTTTTTCTTACTACAGAACGCATCTTCAAGCTGCAAGTTCAAGTAAGAGGTTTAATGCTCAGGCACCCACCCAGAGTCAGAGATTATTTACAGGTTCTCGGGTCGATGACTTCAACATTAGAACTGGTACCCTGGGCCTTTGCTCATATGAGGCCTTTACAGTCCGCCTCGCTTTCCTGATGGAACCCAGTCTCCAAGCTTTTTCATCTACCTTTGCCGCTTATGGAGGCAGCACGATCCAGTCTCGATTGGTGGTTGGTGACGGACAATTTAACCAGAGGGGTTCCCCTGGAGGGGCCTGACTGGACAGTAGTCACCACGGTTGCCAGTTCCTCTGGTTGGGGAGTAGTATGCCGAGGGAAATCGGTGCAAGGACTTTGGTCTCCCGTCAAATCGCTCTGGTCGATCAATCGACTGGAAACCAGGGCGGTATGGTTGGCGTTGCAAGCGTTCCATAGTCTCCTCCAAGGCAATTCAGTCAGAATTCTCTCAGACAATGCGACCACGGTGGCTTACATCAATCGCCAAGGAGGAACCAGAAGTCAACCAGTGGCAATAGAAGCTCGCCAATTGATCAACTGGGCAGAACAAAACTTGGTGAACATAGCAGTGTCTCACATCGCCGGCGTGGACAATGTGCAGGCAGACTTTCTCAGTCGTTACCGCCTAGATCCCGGAGAATGGGCGCTTGCGGAGACCGCCTTTCAACTCATATGCGATGCATGGGGCACGCCTGGCATGGACCTAATGGCAACTTTTCGGAATGCCAAAGTGCTGCGGTTCTACACTCATCGCAAAGAGACGGGAGCAGAAAGGGTAGATGCCCTAGTACTGCCTTGGCCCACCGGGGTTCTGCTGTACATCTTCCTGCCCTGGCCATTGATCAGCAAAATGCTCAGGCGGATAGAGATCCATCCAACGGAGGTCATTCTGATAGCTCCAGAATGGCCGAGACATCCCTGGTTTGCGGACCATCTCAATCTCGCTGTGGACGGTCCGCTGTGGTTTCCAGTTCTCCCAGACCTGCTGCATGAAGGGCCTGTTTGTTTGGAGGAAGTCGATCACTTCTGTCTAGCAGCATGACTTTTGAAAGGCAGAGGTTAAGTCGCAAAGGCTATTCACTGGCCGTAGTAGCTACGCTTCTCCGATCGCGTAAGACTTCTACCAATCTCACATATGTTAGAGTATGGAAAGTTTTTGAGTCTTGGTGTTTGGACTGAGAGGTCGCGCCTACCCGGGCCTCGGTGTCGGATATTCTGTGTTTTCTACAATCTGGTCTTTCTAAGGGTTTGTCATGTAGTTCCCTCAGAGTGCAGGTGGCAGCGCTTGATTGTTTGCGTGGCTCCATCCAGGGTGTAGCGTTAGCGGCACACCCGGATGTAGTTCATTTCCTTAAGGGAGCAAAACACATGCGTCCTCAGATTTGGCATCCTTATCCGTGGAGTCTGAATTTAGTCATCACTGCCCTTTGCTCGGCGCCTTTTGAGCCTTTGAAGAGATCCACTCTAAAAGATCTTACCTTAAAGGTGATTTTTCTGTTGGCCATTACATAGGCTCGTAGGGTGTCGGAACTCCAGGTGCTTTCCTGTAGGGAACCCTTTTTGTGGATTTTGGATTCAGGCATTTCTTTAAGGATGGTTCTGTCTTTCTTGCCGAAAGTGGTTTCCTCATTCCATGTCAACCAATCGATGGAGCTGCCGGCCTTCACGGAGTTAAACCATTTGGATCCTTTGGCTGTGATCGACATTCACAGAGCCTTGCTGCATTACCTAGAGGTTACCAATGAGTTTCATGTGACTGACCATCTTTTTGTGCTGTGGAATCGTCTTAAACGAGGACAGCAGGCGTCCAAAGCTACTATTGCTCGTTGGCTAAAGGAGGCTATTAGTTTGGCCTATCTCCTTCGTGGTAGATCCCTTCCTACGGGTCTGCGTGCCTACTCTACTCGTTCACAAGCAGCGTCTTGGGCAGAGTGTCAGATAGTATCATTGCAGGAGATTTGCAGGGTGGCTACGTGGAAATCCCTGCATACTTTTGCGAGACATTACAGACTGGATGTCTAGGCTCCAGATCCATGAGGATTTGGAGAGGGAGTGCTTCAAGCGTGCCTCTCCGGATCCCATCCCAGGTAAGAAAGCTCTGGTACATCCCAGGAGTCTGGATTGATCCGGGTACATACAAGGAAAGGAAAATTAGTTTCTTACCTGATCATTTTCTTTCCTGTAGTACCACGGGTCAATCCAGAATTCCGCCCGTCAGAGGCATGGAAGAAAGAGAGTCCGCTCATTTCTTAAGTGTTTTGTTATTTCAGATCAGCAAAGATTTGAATTTTTTGGCCTCAACTGGTTGTCAAGGTTCAGGGCTCAGAAGGGTTCAGTGGACCGGTTTGTTTCTTTTATTGTATATAGTTAAGATGGTTTTGAGAGTTCCACTCTGCTTTGACATTGAGTAATACTGCCGGACTGTAGATTGCACCAGCCTATTTATAGGCGGAGTTTGTTTTGATAACAGCTCTGTCTCCATCTGCTAGGGGGGGGCAAACCCAGGAATCTGGACTGATCCGTGGTACTACAGGAACGAAAATTATCAGATAAGAAACTAAATTTCCTTTGTATTTGTATATGTGTCTGCAAATATGTACATTTCTCATGGTTTTTTTTAACATGCTAAATTAACATTAAACATCTATATTGCATGACTTCTTCAATAATGGTTTTGATTCTTAGGAGCAAGTGGAGTTAAGAGAGCAGTGCCAACACAATGCTTTAGTTAATTCTCTTGGCAATTACAATAAATAGATCATAAACATCCTATTTCATTCTGAATGTTTGTTTCTAGGGAAATAATGCTCTGTCCATCAGGAATTGTTTAATTAACCATCAGTAAATGTGCTGTCTTAAATGGATTGTTATTGTAAAGGTACAGTATGAATAGTCAGAGTGGATTAATGTAAAATATAAAGAAGAAAGTATGGTAAGATCAAAAGAAAAACCTCGGCAATGGACTAAAAGAGAACTCAAAGTCAAGAAATGGACAGCTTGGTATTTTAAGTAGTTTAGCTTGTGCTAATGTGTTAACATGATTAATTTAGCCAAAAAATAATTTCTTTGTATTAAACTTACTGTGAAGAGAAGACTTGCTTTTTTACTAATATTTTGTTGCAAAAAGGCAAATTGTGTGGTGGAGATAAAAATGGCATTATGTTTGTGAAAAGGTGATACATTTTTCAGAACTGTCATGTGCTCTGCCCAGCTTATCTTCTGATGCTTTTTACATCTCTTTCTGGTGGTCCACCTTCATCACAGCCTCTCTCTATTGGTTACTGGATAATCTGTGTACTGCTCCTAACTATGGAATTGCTTGGAAGACAAGATGACAGGGGAACTGCCATAGGGTTATGGAGCTTCAGAGATATTAGCTCAAATTCAGAATGTCTGGCATGACATAAAATGATTTCCATTTAAATGCTGTTTGGTAACTGATGTGAAATGATCTGGTGGTCTCAGGTTAGATGTTCACATCACAAAACCTATCGTTTGTTTTTAGTAGAGAGGGCAAAGTTGACACAAACATGGATCCTCCTCTGTTAAAACTGAAGCAAAGACATTGTTTAAGTTCTCTGCTATGACTTTTTCCCTTGTTAATGCACCTTTTACCCCTCAGTCCTCTAATGTAGGCTTTTTGCTTTGAATATACCTGGAAAAGAATTTTACAAATTTGTGCTTCTTTGGCAAGCTTCTTTTTAAATTCTGTCTTATCATTCCGTATCAATGCTTTACATCTAATTTGCCAGTGCTTATGCTGTTTCCTATTGTCTTCATTTGGATCCCTTTTCCATTTTTTGAAAGATGTTCTTTTTGCTATAATGCCAGCAGTTGTTTGGTCTTCTTTCCACCTTTTTTAATGCATGGAATACATCTGGTCTGGGCTTCCAAGATGACATTTTTGAACAGCATCTATGCCTGATGTAAAGTCTTAAGTTTTGTAGTTGTTCCTAACCATTTTTCTCATTTGTCATAATTTCACTTTTGAAAATTAAATGCTATTGCATTTATTGCAGTTATCAAGTCAAATTAATCATTATAATCACTATTGCCAAGTGGCCCCAACGTTACTGCACCTTGCATTAAATCACGTGTTTCACTAAGGATTAGATCTAAAATAACTCCCCCTCTTATTTGATCTTATACCAGTTACTCCATAAAGCAGTCACTTATTTCATCTAGAAACTTTACTTTCTTGTCAAGACTATATGTCTGATTTTGAAGAAGCCATCTTTAGATCCAGGGAAATGCTAGAATTTTAGGCCTTAAATGAAAGGGCAAAACCACCTTTGGAAGAAAGGAAGGCAGTGTTCGAATCCTCACTATCTCATCCGAAATGATCAAGAAAGGTTCTCTGCCTAAAAGGGCCTGCAACTCTGAAATTTGCCTGGCTGAGCATATTTCCACCAAAAATAACTTTTTTCATTTCGGATGAGATAGTGAGGATTTGAACACTGCCTTCCTTTCTTCCAAAGGTGGTTTTGCCCTTTCATTTAAGTCAGATAGTTTGTCTGTGTTTTAATAGGGAGGAATGCGGGGAGAAGTATGTTCAACTTCGTCTCTTAGATGTGAGTAGAGTGCTTTTGCATTATTTGAAGGTCATGAATAGTTTTTGAAGGTTGGATCATTTCTTTGTACTGTTTGCTGGGAGGAGAGGAGAAGCAGCATCAAATGCATTATTGGTGTGCTGGATTAAGGAGGTCATGGGGCAGTTTTTGTAGATAAGGGATTGTCATTCCCAAAGAGTTTGAGGGCTCGTTCCACAAGAGTGCAAGCAGCGACTTGAGTGGAAGTAATGTATAGGCTTCACCTGAGACAAGTGTCTGGAAATTCCGAGTACCTGTTGATCATAATTTATTTCAGTTAGAATGAATGGAAGCTAAGGATAAACTGGATTAGAATTCCATTGATGGACTGGCTGAATTTTTTGATTCAGCTCTAAGTTCAGTTACTGATAAGGTTGCACTGGTTGTATGTAAGCGATTTTCAACGGGCCCATACAAGAGACCCTTGGTTCGATCAATCATTAGTTCTTAGTAAAAGGGCTATGAGAAAACAAGAAAGAAATGGAGGGAAAACTGGTCTAAAGCAACACAATTACAATATCTTCAAGCTAGGAACAGTTATAAGAAATTATTTGATGCAACTAGAAAAAAATATTTTACTTCCCAACTACTAAAATCTCTGAACCATCTACATGATCTGTTTAAAATAGTAAAGAAAATGATAGTCCACTGAATGTTGAATGTCCAATAGGATTTTCTTCCCATGATTTTGTATCTTTCTTGGTTAATAAAGTAGTCTTTGACTGGTAATTTACATAGTATGATGTCTTTCTCCACCGGCTTAGTCAAAGGGAGTAATGAGTTTGCGGTTAACTTAAATTCATTGGTTCAAGATCCTGTATTATGGGACACATTTAAGAACATAAGAAATTGCCATGTGGGTCAGACCAAGGGTCCATCAAGCCCAGCATTCCAGAGGCCAAACCTGGCAATTACCCAAACACTAGGAAGATCCCATGCTACTGATGCAATTAATAGCAGTGGCTATTCCCTAAGTAAACTTGATTAGTAGCAGTTAATGGATTTCTCCTCCAAGAACTTATCCAAACCTTTTTTGAATCCAGCTGCACTAACCACATCCTTTGGCAACAAATTCCAGAGCTTTATTGTGCGTTGAGTGAAAAATAATTTTCTCAGATTAGTCTTAAATGTGCTACTTGCTAACTTCATGGAATGCCCCCTAGTCCTTCTATTATTCGAAATTATAAATAACCGATTCACATCTACTCGTTCAAGACCTCTCATGATCTTAAAGACCTCTATCATATCCCCCCTCAGCCGTCTCGACTCCAAGCTCAACAGCCCTAACCTCTTCAGCCTTTCCTCATAGTGGAGCTGTTCCATCCCCTTTATCATTTTGGTTGCCCTTCTCTGTACCTTCTCCATCGCAACTATATCTTTGTTGAGATGCCAGAATTGTACACAGAATTCAAGGTGTGGTCTCACCATGGAGGGATATAGAGGCATTATGACATTTTCCATTTTATTAACCATTCCCTTCCTAATTATTCCTAACATTCTGTTTTCTTTTTTAACTGCTGCAGTTCACTCAGCCAATGATTTTAAAGTATTATCCATTATGATACCTAGATCTTTTTCCTGGGTGGTAGCGCCTAATATGGAACCTAACATCATGTAACTGCAGTAAGGGTTATTTTTCCCTATATGCAACACCTTGCACTTGTCCACATTAAATTTCATCTGCCATTTGGATGCCCAATCTTCCAGTCTTGCATATGGTCCTCTTGTAATGTATCACAATCTGCTTGTGATTTAACTACTCTGAATAATTTTGTATGGTCTGCAAATTTGATAACCTCACTCATCGTATTCCTTTCCAGATCATATATATATATAGATTGAAAAGCACCGGTCCAAGTACAGATCCCTGAGGCACTCCACTGTTTACCCTTTTCCATTTAATCCTACTCTCTATTTCCTGTCTTTATCCAGTTTGTAATCCATGGAAGGACAACATCTCCTATCCCATGACTTTTTAGTTTTCTTAGAAGCCTCTCGTGAGGGACTTTGTCAAACGCCTTCTGAAAATCCAAATACACTGCATCTACCGGTTCACCTTTATCCACATGTTTATTAACCCCTTCAAAAAAATGAAGCAGATTTGTTAGGCAAGACTTCTCTTGGGTAAATCCATGTTAACTGTATTGCATTAAACCTTCTTTTTGTATATGCTCTACGATTTTGATCTTGAGAATAGTTTCCACTATTTTTCCCGGCACTGAAGTCAGGCTTACCCGAATCGCCCCTGAAGCCTTTTTTAAATATTGGGGTTACATTGGCCACCCTCCAGTCTTCAGGTACAATGGATGATTTTAATGATAGGTTACAAATTTTAACTAATAGATCAGAAATTTCATTTTTTTAGTTCCTTTAGTACCCTAGGATGCATACCATCCGGTCCAGGTGATTTGCTGCTCCTCTAGTTTATCAATCTGGCCTACTACATCTTCCAGGTTCACAGTGATTTCGTTCAGTTCTTCTGACTCATTACCCCTGAAAACCATCTCCGGAACTGGTATCTCCCCAACATCCTCATTAGTAAACACTGAGGCAAAGAATTCATTTAGTCTTTCTGCAATGGCCTTGTCTTCTCTAAGAGCCCTTTTAACCGCTCGGTCATCTAATGGTCCAACCGACTCCCTGACAGGTTTCTTCCTTCAGATATATTTTTAAAAGTTTTTATTATGAGTTTTTGCCTCTATGGCCAACTTCAATTCAAATTCTCTCTTCGCCTGTCTTATCAATGTTTTACACTTAACTTGACAATGCTTATGTTTTATCCTATTTAGATGGATCCTTCTTCCAATTTTTGAAGGATTTTTTTTGGCTAAAATAGACTCTTTCATCTCACCTTTTAACCATGATGTTAATCATTTTGCCTTCCTTCCACCTTTCTTAATATGTAGAATACATATGGACCTCACCTCTAGGATTGTATTTTTAAACAATGTCCATGCCTGTTGAACACTTTTAACCTTTGCAGCTGCACCTTTCAGTTTTTTTTCTAACTATTTTCCTCATTTTATCAAAGTTTCCCTTTTAAAAGTTTAGTATTAGAGCTGCAGATTTACTTGTTGTCCCCCTTCCAGTTATTAGTTTAAATTTGATCATGTTATGATCCCTGTTGCCAAATAGCCCCACCACCGTTACCTCTCTCACCAAATCCTGCGTTCCACTAAGAATAAAATCTAAAATAGCTCCCTCTCTTGTTGGTTCTTGAAGTTGAAAATTATGTTGCAGTTCAACAATTCTTTCTGTACTTTGATTCATGTCCTTCCCTGTTTTGTATCTATTAAGAGATGATTTCCTGGATACTTTGGTTTTTTTGTATAATCGCTCACTATCTGAGGGACAGGTTCCCTCTATGTTAAAAAGAGCCATTATTCGTCCAGTCCTCAAATGAGGTAATCTAGATAAAAATTCTCCTGCTAGTAATCGTCCTATATCTAAGAAAAGTTAGTTTGTCAGTTTGCTAATTTATTTAAAAAAAAATCACATATTGCACCCATTTCAGTGTGGATTTAGAGAGAAACCCAGTACTGAAACCTTGTTGGTGTCTATGATTAATTTTTTATTGAGCAAATTTGATTGAGGAAGGGCTGTAATTGGTTATTCCTGGATGTTTCTTCAGGCTTTGATACAGACTCCCATCACAATTTATTGCATCATTTAAAGGGGCCTGGGAGTGTGTGTGTGTGTGTGTGGGGGGGGGGGGCAGGCAGTATACAATTGGTTTGAATCATATCTTGATAAGTGAGAACAAGTTATGTTTGGTAACCTTTCCTCTATTTGGTTTACAGTACTCACTGGGGTGTGACAGGGGTCAGTATTGTTGGCAGCTTTATACAACATACATATGTTTTCATTGTGTACCGTATTAGATCAGCATTCTATTATATTTAGAATGTATGCAGATGATATACAATTATATTTTCCTGTTGCAGTTTCCCTAGAAACAACTTTAAATTTGGTTGTTGAAGGTCATCATGTAATTAATGGTTGGATGTATAAAAATCATCTCATGTTAAACATTGAAAACTGAACTTTTGTTTTGCTAGGAAATCTCATTACTTGCAAAACAAAATATTGTTTTTAAATTTTTGGAAAAGGATTTGCCTTTTAAACCTGTTGTCTGGAATTTGGGTTTTTTATTAGACTCTGAATTGACTCTTCGTCCACAAATACATCATATTTTAGGGGTGGGTTTTTATAAGTTGTGTCTTCTCAGATATTTAAAATTCTCCCTATTTTTCTCTCTTGATTCATGTACTTTTACCATCACTGCAATACTCCTCGGGCAGGGACCATAGACCGAAGCTTCCTCCAGTACACGTACTTTCTGAGTTTGACCACTAGGTGTGTTGCCCTTGTGCAATGGTAGGGACTACTTTCCCTCTGGGGCTTTCAGGGATGAATACTCAGCTACATGGCGAGAAGCAGAAGCTGAGATCCTGAAACAAACTCTCATCTTCAATAGCATCATGTAGCACTGCCACTGAGCCATTAGACTGGTGCTAAGTATAAAACAGGACTTCCATGCTGATGCATAGCTGATAGCATCGCTTACGGTGAGTTGTAATCCACTATTGTTCATACCCTGATGCAGGGATGAGGACATCATGGATTGCAACACTTTATTCTTTTTAGAAGGCCATTGCAGGTTATCCAGCTGGTTAAATCGCAAGCAGGTTGTGAGAAATTGAAGGAAGACCTTGCTGAACTTTGAGACTGGGCATCCAAATGGAATGTGAGCAAGTGCAAAGTGACACACATAGCGGGAAAAAATCCAAACTGTAGTTATATGTTGTTGTTAGGTTCCATACTAGGAGTCACCAGCCAGGAAAAAGATCCAGGTGTCATCGTGGACAATATGTTGCAATCCTTGACTCGGTGGGCAGTGGCGGTCAAAAAAAGCAAACAATGAGTCTAATTTACTAAACGTGTTTCCCATAGGCACAGAATAGGAGAAAAGCCTTAGTAAATCAGGCCCAGTGTTAAGAATTATTATGAAAAGAATTGAAGATGATATAAAACTTCTGTATGGGTTCCAGAGCAGTGGGCTACGACCCAGGAGACCAGGGTTCGAGTCCTGCTGTCACTCCTTGTGACCTTGGGCAAGTCACTTTACCCTCCATTGCCTCAAGTACAAAAGAAACTTAGATTGTAAGCTCTCTGGGGGATATGTGATATCTCAGATTGAATGTCGGTATATATAAAACTAATCACACCTCATCACACAACACACATCCTAATATCACCAAACATCATCCAGCAAGACTCAGATCAGAAAACCCCCTCAAGCACTCATCAGGATTCCGTCAAGCATATTCCAGCACACATCAGGATCTCATATCAAACCTTTTCACCCAGCACACGTCCTAATATCTTCAAACGACATTCAGCACGCATCTGTTCTCATTCAAGCTTACTCCGGCACGCATCCTGATCTCATCTCATCTTACCAAACCTCAACCGTCAGCAATCATCCTAAGCTAACCACAGCACTTGGACCGCTCTAGTAAAACTCCCACATCTCCAACAACATCTCCTACATTACTCATACTCTCTACTAGCTTACACCAGCTAAATCTAAAAACTGCAACGAAATTCATCAGACGTACCAAAGATGGTGACATCAACCAACACGCCTCATCAGATAAGACACAGATACCTAATAAACATACCACTAATGAAAAACATCAAAATCATACTATGTCTCACCTTCCTTCTCATAAATGCTCAATCCTTAACCAAAAAATACATGCTAATATCTGACATACTACAAGAAAAAAAACCCCGATTTCATCACCATAACAGAAACCTGGTTCAAAAATACCGATCAAGTCTTAATGAACCAAATCAACAACAATACATACGACACTTTTTGAATCCTTCGCAAGTACCGAAGAGGAGGAGGACTGCTCCTTATCATAAAAAAACATTTCTCAATGAAAGTGATCCCACACAATCTCCCAAAACAATTTGAAATATCTCTTTGACTCTCAAAACTTACAAATATGCCTCGTTTACTGCCCGCCCAAGCTTCTAGATAACGATATATCATCACTGCTGGAATTCCTAATATCAAACATCAGTATGAAAAAACCTACCATCATCCTTGGTGACTTCAATCTTCACACTGATACTAGTCCCAGATCACAAAACTGCCAAACCCTACTCGACATGTTATCGTCTAAATTGCAACCTGCAAGTGAACAACCCCACACACAAAGCGGGTCATACACTGGACCTAATTTTCACTAATAACTATTTCTCTGACACCTCTATTACATACAAACCTGTTTCGATCACTACATCTTACAATGCAAGATGAAAGCAAACATCAACAACTCGACAACAACAAACGAGTCACAACGAACCTTCAAATACAGACCACCATTCCAAACCAACCTTCTCCAACAAGAACTGGGAAAACAACTAGCAAATCTGGACCACTCAAATATAGATAACGCTATCAACTCCTGGTTCCAAATTACAGAAGACACCGCAAATTCTATAAACCCGGAGAAATCTAAACAGCTAAAGAGGCACATTGAACAAAAGAACCCATGGTTCAACTCTCAACTAAGAATCATGAAATCCAACCTGAGGAAATATGAAAAAGAATGGCAAAAAGACAAGTGTCCCTTGACACTGATTTCATTTCATTTCATTTTCATTTCATTTATAAAATTTATTAATCGCCTAACACTGTTAGGCCTAGGCGATATACAATAAGCACACACATAATAAAAGCAAAACAAACAAAATACATAAACCAACAATATAGTTTCATAGAAACTAAATAACAGAGTAATAAAAAATGACAATTCTAACTGTCTAAAAAAAACCCCAAATAAAGTCTCATCTAATATTCAATACTGAAGGCACTGACTTATTCAAGTATTTGCATTAACAATTGTATGTACGATTGAGCAAAAATTCCTTGAAAGATGTTTTGAATTTCTTAACATCTTCAATCGATCGAAGATCAAACGGAATCATATTCCAGTGATTAGGTGCCGCTATGGAGAAGGCTGTTTCCCTTGTACTATATAAATGGGCTAATCTCACAGAGGGAACCTCAAGTAAATTAAGTTGTGAGGACCTTAGTGTTCTGGCTGGCTTATGGAGAGATATTGCACGCAACTAGCCGCTTATAAAAAAAAAAAAAAATGATTCTGAATACTAAACGTGACTACTACAGTCAAAAGATCAAAAACTCATCTAATAATTCAAAATACCTGTACAACTTAGTGAACAACCTCATTTCTGAAAACATCAACTCCAACACAACCAAATCCAAAAATATAAGCCAAGATACATTCATCAAGAAAAAAATAGTCAAAATAACAGATACATTCATCAACTCCTCGATTAAAGACAACCAAATATCCACAGCAAACATAACACCATGGACTAATTTCGAACCTATCTCCTCCACTGAAACAGAAAAAATGGTAAAGAAAATAAGTCCAGCTCGCCATGACCTTGACACCATCCCCACAAGAGAGCTAAAGGAAACTGCTCACTCCTTAGCCCCAACAGTAGCAGCAATAATCAATAAATCTCTCGAAGAAGGTGAGCTACCAGTCAAGTTAAAAATCGTGACAATCAGACCAATACTAAAAAGAAAGAACTTTGAACCCAGATGACCTGAACAACTACCGTCCAATATCAAACCTACCCCTACTTGCGAAAATGACAGAGAAAGCAGTACTGAAACAACTCAATTGACACCTCGATAACTACAAAATACTACATCCCACCCTACACGGATTTAGGAAAAACCTCAGTACAGAAACTCTACTGCTCAACCTATCTAACAACATTTTAAG
Organism: Rhinatrema bivittatum; assembly: GCF_901001135.1. Lineage (NCBI taxonomy): Eukaryota > Metazoa > Chordata > Amphibia > Gymnophiona > Rhinatrematidae > Rhinatrema > Rhinatrema bivittatum. Next base: position 543,305,282 of record NC_042617.1, on the reverse strand, counting down.
AAGCTGTGATAACAAAGTAGGTCACATACTAATCCTTCTCGACCTTTCCGCTGCATTCGACACAGTTGACCACAAAAAGCCCATATCCAGTCTAGCAATCATAGGGCTCTCAGGCAAAACTCTTAACTATTTCACTTCATTTCTAAAAGACAGATATTACAAAGTCTCCATTAACAACAACACATCAGAAGCCATTCCCCTTGAAACAGGGGTACCTCAAGGGTCCGCTTTCTCGGCCACCCTCTTTAATATATATCTACTTCCACTATGCCAACTCCTATCAAGCCTAGGCGTCACCTACTACATGTATGCTGACGATATATACAGCTCCTCATTCCAATTACATCCACCACTGAAGACGCACTGATTTTAGCCGCATCTCACCTAAATTCGATAAAAAAACATGCTAAACCACCTAAAGCTATGTCTAAACATGAGCAAAACTGAATGCATCCTAATCGATAGAAAAAACCCGGGATCCAAAACCACCTCATCTTTCCAAATTGACAACATCCACATACAACTTAAAGATAATGTAAAAGACCTCGGTATCTGGATTGACAGTGAATTAACATTCAAAAAGCACATCTCTTCAAAAACTAAAGAAGGCTTCCATAAACTCCAAATACTTAAACATCTAAAACCAATGCTTCACCACCAAGATTTCAGAACCGTCTTACAATCTCTCATCCTCACCAGCCTTGACTACTGCAATTCACTCCTGATAGGCCTTCCTAAAGTAACCTTAAAACCACTTCAATTACTACAGAATGCCGCAGCGAGCGTTCTAACTGGCAAAAAGAAATCAGAACACATCACACCCATGCTCAAACGTCTACACTGGCTGCCAGTAGAAAAAAGAATTGAGTTCAAATTACTAACAATACTACACAATGCAATCTACAAAACAGATAACACAGCTTTTGACAATGTCTTACACATACACAGATCGCAACGTACGACCAGAACAGCAAGCAAAGTACAGCTAGAGATACCAGCACTCCCATTAGCCAAGCTATCCACAACAAGGAACAGAGCCATATCCATAGCTGGACCGAAGTTATGGAACTCACTACCAGAACACTTGAGCTCACAAAGCAACATTAAATTATTTAAAAAAGAGCTTAAAACCTGGATATTCAGTCAAACTTTCAAAGATGGTATTGGCTAAGATTACACAAATTATCCCATGCATAACCTCTATCGGATATGCAAAGACACTATTAAGACTTTGACACTGAACGTATTAAGTTCGAAAAGACATGGTTTAATCACTGACACTCCCTGTTTAAACGTTTGAATTTACATGTATTAAGTTAGTTTGATGTTTTTTGTTTCTCTGTTTCTCAGTTTACTGAAATGTAATAGGTTGTTGTACTTGTAAACCGGAGTGAAGGCTGCTAGCTATACCTCGGTATAAAAAACTCTTAAATAAAAATAATAAATAAATAGAGTTCTGGTCACTGATTCTCAAGAGATGGTGGAACTAGAAAAGAAACAGAGAAGGGAGCCCAAATGATAAAGGGGATGGAATGGCTCCATTATGAAGAAAGGCTAAAGAGCTTAGGGCTGTTCAACTTGGAGAAGAGTGGAGTGGAAAGGGTAAATGCAAATTGGTTGTTTACTGTTTCAAAAAATACAAAGACTAGGAGACACTTCATGAAGTTACTAAGTAGTACATTTAAAACAAATTGAAGAAAATATATTTTCACTTAATGCTAGTTAAGTTCTGTAATTCATTGCCAGAAGATGTAGTAGCATAGCTGGATTTAAACAAAGGTTTGGACAAATTTCTGGAGGAAAAGTCAATAGATTGTTATTAGCCAGGCAAACTTGGCAAAAGCCACTACTTTTCCCTGGGCATAAGCAGCATGGAATCCATGTACTATTTGGGATCCTGCCAGGTACTTGTGACCTGGATTGGCCACTGTTGGAAACTGGATACTGGACTTTGTGCACCCTCAGTCTGAGCCAGTATGGCATTTCTTGTGTTGTAGCTCACTAACAAGAGCAGGCTGTTAATATTTGATGATTGTTTACATTAGGACAGCTCCACTTGATTCTGAATTGCTGCAATCTGATATAGATAAATTCACGTTGAAGTACTTTTTTGTTTTGATCTTCAGATGGCTTTCGTAAAGTCATGCATGATGAATCCGGCTCTGCCAAGCAGGAGCGGTATGGTCCAGGCAAATACCAGCATCCCTTTTTCAAGCAGGGTCAGGAGGAATTACTGTCAAAAATTAAAAGGAAGGTGAGTGGTGTGGTGACCTATAAATCTTAACAGTGAAGGATTTCTTGCAGGTAATGTTTAAAAAAAAAATTATTAGGGCCCTATCTAGTCCTATCAGCCGTGTGCCAGCCTCCTGGAAGAGATTATTTAAAGAACTCCCTCTAGTAGATTGAATTGGGCTCATGAAGTTTCTGAAAGAAATGGTGAAGCAGAAGATGCATTGGGTGGGCTGTGGAAGGGATTGCTTTCTGCTTTCTTGGCCATAGGGCAGTGTTTCTTAACCCTCTCGTGGAGGTGCACATAACCAGTTGGGTTCTCAGGATATCTGTAATGAATGTACATGACAGATTTGCATGCATTGGAGACCCAGTATATGTGAATCTCTTATGTATACACATTGTGGCAATCCTAAAAACGTGATTGGATAGATGTGCCTCCAGGATACAGTTTGGAAACATTGCAAAGGGTTCTGCAATGTTCGCCAGTGGTTGTGATAAGGGAATAAAGACAAATAAGTGAGCGTGTCTCGCCTTACGTGGCAAAATAGATAACAAGCTGGGGGTGTGCATATGAGCACTTCGTATTCCAGTATTGCAGAATAGTTTAGAAGCTGCTTCATGGGGTTCAGTAGATCACAGTTGACAATGGAGGCATTGCATGCAAATCTTTCTCATACATATTCATAGTGGATATCCTGAAAACCAGGCCTCTTTGTGGCTGTGGAGGACTGGAATTGGCCGCCCCTGAAAAAGGGAATATGTGGATATTTGTGGATTATGAGAGGCATGATGGTTGATAGGTATTGTTCCCTGTAAGTACCAGGATCAGTCCAGAAAAGTGGGTTGTGTAACCCTACCAGCAGATGGAGTCAGAGAGCAAAACTTTGGGCACTGCCAAATATACTCTAGTGCCACCTGGAGTCCCTCAGTATTTCTCTGACTCCAGCAGACGGTTAGAGATACACCTGCAGTCTTAGTGTTTTTTGTGTACATTTTTTCAGGTTAGATAGTTAGAATTTTTTCCTTTTTCCTGCGATTGCTTCCTGAGGTGTTAGGCACCTTCATGGGCCATCCCTCAGTTGAAGCCAGGCATCTGGGGGGTTAGATACCCCTACCCGGGTTTCGCCCGTGCCAGCTCAGGGGGTGAAGGCCAGGGGCTCCTGGCTACTCCCCCTCATAGCTGTTTCAGCTGCTCCCTCAACCTCTGCAGCAGGAAGAGTCTCCATAAAGTTAAAAAAAAAAAGTCTGAGGGAGAGATGATCAGTTTGGCCAGCCTTCTCAGCTGAGGTGAGGAGTCGGGGCAGGGGGGGGGGGCCTGTGCTTCAGCGGCCGTTCAGGGAGCTTAGATGTTACTTTCCTCAGCTCCGGGGTGCGTCTGGGGGAGGAGGTAAGTGTCTTCTTGCCGCTCGCTAAGCATCTCGCCACGCTTAGCGAGTTCGCCGGGGTCCGGAGCACCATTTTGAATTTTTTTGCCAGAGTCTGCCCGGCGCGCGATTTTTCTCCGTCCAGGCCTTCCTCCTCAGCACGGGCCGCATAGGGCCGCGCTGTCTTGTTGGGCCCGCGATTTTGATTGGCAGCCTCCCGGGGGTATGTGAGCAATAGAGCTCCTCCTGTTTTCTGGCCTTCCCGTTTTGGGCAGCTACCTGGGGGGATGGAAGGCTCGGTGGAATCGACTGTTCTCCGACTATTAACATTGAAAACAGCCTTCCTGGTGGCAGTCTGCTCGGCCCGTCGTATCTCCGAGCTACAAGCACTGTCCTGCCGGGAACCTTTCCTCAGATTCACTCCAGGAAGCATCCAGTTATGCACAGTACCGTCCTTCCTTCCCAAAGTGATTTCTCACTTCTATCTCAACCAAACCATCTCGCTTCCATCGCCGGATGAGTATAAAAATTTGGAAGAATCTCGCCTCCTGCGCCACTTCAACGTTTGCAGACTCCTAGTCCGATACCTGGAGAGGTCAGAATCCATACGAAAGATGGATCACCTATTCATCCTTCACAGCGGGAAGAAACAAGGAGAAGCGGCCTTGCGGGCAACCATAGCCCGCTGGATCAAAGAAGTTATCAAGGCAGCCTACGTAGAAGCAGGCAAGCCGCCGCCTTTGCAAGTCAAGGCCCATTCCACTAGAACCCAGGCAGTGTCCTGGGCGGAAACCATGATGCTGTCACCTGCCGAGATCTGTCAGGCGGTGACATGGTCCTCCATCCACACCTTCTCCAGGTTTTACCACCTGAATGTTCAGGCTCCAGAGGACACAGCATTTGCAAGAGCAGTACCAAGTGGGCCACGGGCAGCCTCCCACCTGGTTCGGGAGTAGCTTTTATACATCCCATTGGTCCTGAGTCCATCTGCTACACGCTAGGAAACGGAGAAATTACTTACCTGATAATTTTGTTTTCCTTAGTGTAGACAGATGGACTCAGCATCCCACCCACGGCTGCCGTCATTCATGGAATTCTCGGGCGACATCCCCGAGAGTGAATTATTCACGGGTAAGCCATGCTTCCTCCAATTAGGACACCCACCCTACCGGGTGTCGACGTTTCTCTGTTGAGGGCACTGGCGATCTCCAGCTATAACCAATTCAAGTTAATCAAGTTATTCAAGTTAGTCAGTCATGCATATATCCACAATTGCTTTTCGAGGAGAATACTGAAGAGCTGCACTTCCTGCAGGGGTATATGTACTAGGGCTGACGTCAGATTGAAATCTGATCCGTCTCCAACTGCTATCAGGAGTACACTATACCCATTGGTCCTATACACACTAAGGAAAACGAAATTATCAGGTAATTTCTCCAATAGGTTTTCTTTTCTGTTGTGCATGAGCTACAATAAATTTAATCTTTTAGATATTTGACTATTTCCCCCTCACTCTCACTGCACCACCTGCACCTTCCTTCCTTTACTCTTCTCCCCTCTCACCCTGATACCCCACCAGCTTTCCTCCTTTTGTAATTTTTGGAGGCAAGACAATGGCTTAGTAGTTTTCTGCTTTAGGGATTCTCTGAACAGTAACAACATCGAGCAAGGCAAACATTTAACTGCCTTAATCTGGTGGTTATTTGACTTCCTTGTAAAGTGGAAGAAGGCAAATACTTCAGTGGCACTTAAAATGGACCACAGAAAATTCCACTCTCCTTGTGGGGGGTCGGGGTATGAATGGGGACGACTGCCCCGATCCTTGGGCCACTGTGGTAGCCCCACTCCGGCCCTGTAATTTTCTGTTGGCGCACAGGCACTTCCGCATGCAGTGTTCAAGGGCTCCACAGTCTTCTAGAGCAAGCTCTGTGCGCATTGATGCTGATAAATGCTTATCTTACAAAGTCAGGAAACAAGTCAAATCATGATTATTCAATCAGGCTTTTAATTGTGATAGTCTTTTATTTTTATAACACAGTATCTCTGGATTGTCAAGAAGATCATGGGTTTTACATACCACTTGCTTTTAGTATTAATGTTTTTATGTTTATATGATGAATGTTTTGGTGCTTTTATGTGCTATTATAAGGGATGCATTTTAAAGTTGTTGGTTTTTATGTTTGTTGTCTCTGTTTTTAAATATTTGATATTGATGTATTTTAATGTTTTATATTTTAACCGCTTTTGACATGTAGTATGAAAGGCGGTATAATCAAATTTAATAAACTAAACTACATTTTCTCTATGTTTAGGTACCTTTACCTCGTTTGGAAGATGGGAAAATTGGATCAGACGATGTGCATAAGATATTAGCGCTTATTCATCAAGTGCAAGGGCGGCAGGACATTGTTGAATCTGCAGTGGAATCCTTAAAAAGGTATGTGTGGTAATCGGAGAGTAACATGCAACCCTTCCTTTCTTTAAAGGAACACCTCCATTTCAAACCAGTTGCAGGTGATATCGAGGCGATATCAGTCTTTAAAAGTTCTCATTAGTCAACACTCAACTGCTCAAGAATAGCTTTAAAAAGGCTAGCACTTCATTTTATTTATGGTGGGGCATGTTGGCATGGAGTTTTATTATCTTTTGTTGTGTGGGGAAGGGGCATGACTCTAGAAACTAAAATATGGCTACATCCTTCTCAAAAACTGGTATTTTCAGTTAACGAAAGTGCTTTTTTTTTTTTGGAATGGTGTTTTTTTTGGAACTCACGCCCTAAACATAAGTGTTTGTGTTGCATCTGTCTTTTCCCTGTACCCAGATCAGTCCAGACTCCTGGGTTTTGCCTCCCTTCCAGCAGATGGAGACAGAGAAAGCTGACACTGCCATATGACCTAATGTGCCACCTGCAGTCCCTCAGTTTTTCTCTGTTTCCAGCGGATGGATGTGCAAAACCTGCAGTCTGTACTTAGTTTAAAATAAATAAATAAATAAGCCAGGAGAAATTTCTAATTCCTCCCAGGAGGTTGGTAGGTCCTGGTGGGGCAATCCCTCCTGGTTTTCAGGTGGATGAGCAGGGGGTTGGGGATCTTTAGATTGCTTGGTCCTTAGTTGCCAGAGGTTGAAAGCTGGTGGACCCAGCCTCCTCTCCTCCAGAAGGGGCAGCGGACTCTGCTACCAATCTTTAGTGCAGGGAAGTGGGCCTTTTTCTAATTCTTTGTCTGGTTGGTTATTAAAGTTTAAAAAAAAAAAAGAGAAGAGAAAAGAGATTTTCAGTTCATCGAGAGACTCTGTGACCTGCCAGCAGTGTGGGGCTGACGCCGGTCGGGGCTCTGCTTCTAGCATTTTCCCTCAGGTGACGGCCTCCCGCAGTTCAAAGGTATGCCGAGTGGCAATAAATGTGCTGAGTGTGGCGGCTCGTGTGGGCGGCTCTCACAAAATGTCCTATGTTCCCACTGCTTCCCGGAGAGAGAGGGCAGTTTGGGGTTATCCTCCCAGACCCGAGCAGCAGCGTAGGTCTGGGAGGCTCCTGCTGTCGTGGGAATGCTCTTGCCGCCACCATGGGAAGAGTCTGACCCCTTCCCACTCAGTGTGGGAATGGTGGCCATCTTGGCCACATTTGCAGCTACTACAGAGGCTGCAGGGGGGGGGGGGGGGGGAGTCCCCTCCTCCACTGTCCCCAGCTGATCCGAGGCCCCATGCAGGACCGGGGAGGCTAGACAGAGGTGAAAGAAGACCTCCTGGGGAGGATTCAGGTAGTGCTTCTTCGTTTTCAACAGATTGTATGCTTTTAATGCACAAGGCTTATCTGGCCCGGAAAGCCAAGAGACAACAGGGGTCCAAGCATGAAACTTCCTCTGGTCCATGGCCCACGAAGACATCCAGACCCTCGGGGAGGCTGGGGGCTACCAGGGTTCGGTGAGCCTTTGTGCAGCCCTCGCAGAGTGCTGGTGAATGATCTGTTGGAGGATTCAGATATTGGCGTTCGGATCCTTCCCTATGTTTTGACGGAACTAGGAATAAAGATTCTAGAAGAAGAGTCAGATCGGGAGGATGTGGCTGGCTTATGGGGTCCAGCGAAAGCTTTTCCTTTTCTGTCAAGAACTTGGTGGTCAGGGAGTGGGTTACTCCGGAGACCAGCCTGAATGTTGGCCGGGCAATGAATAAATTATATCCTTTACCCGATGACTTCTGGAACTTTTGTGAGTCCAGAAGGTGAATGCCTCAGTGTCAGCTGTGATTAAGAAGATGACTATTCCAGTGGCTGGTGCGGAGGCTTTAAAGAATCTACAGGATTTGAAGCTAGAGGTCCATTTGAAGAAGATTTTTGAGGTGTTAGCACTTGGCATTTGGGTTGTAGTATGCAGCAGTTTCATGCTTCGAGCTGGGTTGTGTTGGGTGCAGCATCTGCAGTCTGACAAGTCTATGTCCTCCCATAACATGAAGCAGGCTGAGCGGCTGGAAGCTGTAGTACCCTATGGCGCTGATTCACTGTATGACCTCATCAGGTCGTCCTCTAGGACTATGTCGTCAGCCGTCTCAGCAAGGAGACTACGTTGGTTAAGGAACTGGTCTGCGGATGTTTAATCCAAGTCTCAGGAGCATTACCTTTTAAGGGAAAGCTGCTTTTTGGAGAAGATTTAGAGGAGCTGATAAAGCATCTGGGAGAGAATAATGTTCACAAGTTACCTGAAGACAGGACTAAAGGGGCAATGAATTCCTCTTCTGGATGCTTTAGGTTCTGAGAAAACAGATGTTTTTGCCAAGGAAGGCCTTCGACAGGGGTTCAGAGAATAGCCTTGGGGAGACAGCAGTCCTAGAACCAATCCTTTTGAGGACAAAAACCAAACAGGGCTAGCTCTGGCCAAGGAGGCACTGGATAGTATATTGGTCCAAGAGTCATCTCGTCCTTTCTCAAGAGTTGGAATTTCTGGGGGCGTGCTTTGATACCAGTCCTGGGGAAGGTTTTTCTGACACAGGAGCGCATTGTCAAGGTGCAGTCGCAAATCCACAGATTGTTGGAGAGTCAGGTACCCAGGGTCTGGGATTACCTACAGGTTCTTGATTCCATGGTGTCCATGTTGGAGCTCGTGCCTTGGAGCTTTGTTCATATGAGGCCTCTGCAGGAGGCGTTACTTTCTCGGAGGGATCCATTGTCAGAGCAATTTCAGCTTCCCTTGCCACTTACAGAATTAGCCAGATCCAGGCTTTCATGGTGGCTTGGTCAGTACCAGTTGTGTTTAGGAGTGGACTTGGAGGTCCCAGAGTAGACAGTGGTCACTACCAACGCCAATCTCTCCGGTTGGTGAGCTGTCTGTCAACATTGGTTGGTGGAAGGCCAATGGTTGGCTTAAGAGGTGTCATGGTCTATCAGTCGCCTAGAGACGAGAGCGGTGCATTTGGCGCGGAGGGCATTTCTCCCCCTTGTGCGCGGCCGTTCAGTCAGAATCTTGTCCGACAATGTGACAACTGTGGCTTATATCAACCGGCAGGGTGGTACCAAGAGTCATGTGATGACTCAGGAAGCTTGCGAGAGCTGATCCACTGGGCAGAGCAGCATCTGATGTTGAATGTAGCTTCTCACATACCCGGGACCGACAATGTGCAGGTGGATTTTCTCAGTCATCAACAGCTGTATCCCGGGGAATGGGAGCTGTCGAAGGAGGCAATGGCTCTCAGTTCCAGATGGGGCAAGCCTTCAGTGGACTTAATGGCAACTTAGCAGAATGCCAAGGCAGCCCGCTTCTTCAGTTGCAGAAGAGAGCAGGGAACAGAGGGAGAACTTTAGTTCTTCCTTGGCTGAGGGATGTTCTGCTGAATGTGTTTCCACTTTGGCCGTTGGTGGGCAAGATACTGCGGCATATGGAAGTCCACCCGGGAGACATGATTCTAGTGGCTCCAGAGTGGCGGAGGCCTTGGTTTACAGATCTGGTCAATCTAGCTATAGACGGCTCGTTGAAGCTCGCTCATCTCCCGAACCTTCTGCATCAAGATCCATTATTTTCGGATCAGGCAGCTCGCTTCTGTCTCGTGGCTTGGCTTTTGAGAGGAAACATTTAAGGGACAAAGGTTACTCTGAGGATGTTATTTCTGCTCTTTTGCAAGCTAGTAAATCTTCTGCCTCCTTGGCGTATGTGAGAGTCTGGAAGGTGTGTGAGGATCGGTGCATGGAGTAAGATGTTGTTCCTATGTGAGCTTCCATTGCAAATATTCTTTCTTTCTTGCAAAGAGGTTTGGTGAAGGCTTTGTCCTTTAATTCCCTCAGAGTTCAAGTGGCAGCCTTGGGATATCTCCGGGGCAAGGTGCATGAAACGACGCTGGCTGCATACCCGAATATGATGTGTTTTGTCCGTGGAGCGAAGCATTCGCACTCTCCAGTTCAGAAACTGTCCCTCTTGTAGCCTTAACTTTTGTTCTGAAAGGCATGTGTGTGGCGCCATTTGAGCCTCTCAAAAGAGCTACCATAAAGGATCTGACATTGAAGATGGTTTTCTTGGTGGCGATTTATTCTGCTAGACAAGTCTTGGAGCATCAAGCCTTGTCATGTAGGGAGTTTTTCTTAAGAATTTCGGATTTGGGGGGTCTCCTTACAGATGGTGCCAAAGGTGGTTTTGTCTTTTCATGTAAATTAGTTAGTGGAACTCTCGGCTTTCCCAAACTTGGAGGCTACAGCGCCTCATGCGAAAGAGTTGCGGCTTTGGATGTAAAGCAGGCATTGTTGTGTTATCTTAACGTTACTAACAGCTTCCGGTTGTCAGATCACTTTTTGTACTTTGGAGTGGTCCAAAGTAAGGGTATAAGGCGTCAAAAGCCATGATTGCGTGGTGGTTGAAGGGAAGCTATTGGCTCCGCATATATCTGTCAGGGGCGTCCAGTACCCAGAGGGCTTAAGTGTTCATTCTACTTGTTCCCAGGCAGCAGCATCCTGGGCCGAATGTCAGCAAGTGTCACCGCGAGAGATTTGCAGGTCGGCTACTTGGAGGTCTTTGCATACTTTCGCCAGGCATTATCGTTTGGATGTCCAGGCCCCTGAGGCCATGGGCTTTGGTGAGAGTGTACTTCGAGCAGGACTCTCACGGTGCCACCCCATTTAGGGACGCTTTGGTACATCCCAGGAGTCTGGACTGATCTGGGTGCATACAGGGAAAGAAAAATTGGTTCTTACCTCTAATTTTCGTTCCTGTAGTACCACAGATTTGTCCAGAGTCCCGCCCAGTTGGGGAAGGAAGATTTGGAGAGTCCGCTCGATCTGCTGTTGTAATTTTGTGTGAAATAATTTTTATTAAGAAAATGTTGTACATAACACACGGTATTAGCAACATATGGTTTCTTCTATATCCCCAATACCATGAGAAACATATTTTAACAACTGCAACATATCTGAGATATCTCCCTCTTCCCCCCCCTCCCCCAGACCAGACCCCCAACTAATTGTCTGTTCAAGATGGTCCATTTCTGGTGACTTCACAAGTAGGTGAGCAAGTATGTCCAAAGCAGATCAGCAATTAAGAATCAAACTGCGAGCCCGATGCGGTAAGGCTTGTACGTATCCATTCCACACCTGGAGAAATCGTCGCCAACGCTGAGGACTTGATTGAGCAGCCAGTTTGTCCATCTGCATCATATGGTGAAGATGGTTTCGCCAGAGCCAGAATGAGGGGCACGCAGCCTCCTTCCAATTAAGTAAGATAACTTTCTTCCCAACCGCAAAAGCCTTTCGCAGGAACCATCGGGGACCCACCCCTCTAACCAATGGTCTGGGAATACAGTCGATGCTGTTGTAATTTAATCTGAAGAATGGCACAGATTTTGTTTGGTCCATGTTTTTTTTAATGGGGCCAAGTTTATTTGTTCTACGTTTCCACTTCCCACTGCTCGTTCAGGGATCAATTATTAGTGGCTGGTATTAGTGTTTTTCTACTATCTTGACTTGAGTACAGGTCAATACTGAGAGCTGCAGGTGGCACACTAGGTTATATGACAGTGTCAGTAAATCTTTCTCTATCTCCATCTGCTGGAAGAGAGGCAAAAGCCAGGAGTTTGGACTGATCTTTGGTACTACAGGAATGAAAACTAGCAGGTAAGAACCAGTTTTCCTTTAGCTTACACTTGTCTGAGAAGTGAACACCTTAAGGTAAAAACAGCTTACAGAGCTGCCATTTACAATTGCTAATGAGGATAACATTGAACAATGTTATCTTTGCCATCAGCAAAAAGGACTTTAGGGGAGATGTTAGGAGAAATAAAATGATTTTCATAAAAAGGCTTTATAGACTTGAAACCCTGCACTGATACTTCTGCTTCCCACCAACTTTGTCAAATATTCTTGCCCTCTGCACATGAAGGAGCAGTTTGGAATACTCCTGTAGTTAGTGTGACCTCATACCCCCATGAACAGGGTGACCATCAGAGCCACCCCTGGTTTTGTCCTATTGTCCTGCTTTTCTGAGGGAATGCAGTAGGGAAACTGGAACTGTCTCCATGCCTGCAACACATTGAACCAGGACTGGGTCTCCCCTTCTCTGTCAAAGGAAACGAGGGGCTGAGTATATGAGATGGGGCAACCAGAAATGCACACTATACTCGAGGTGCGGTTGCAGCATGGATCTACACAGAAGCATTATATTATTTTCTGTTTTGTTCTCTATTCCTTTCCTAACATCCTGTTTGCCTTTTTGACCATCACCGCACATGAGCTGAGGACTTCAAGGTCCTTTTCCTAGATGGTGACTCCTAACATGGAACCCAGCCTTGTGTCCCTGTAGTTGGAATTATATTTCCCTACATGCATTACTTTACACTTATTCATGTTAAATTGCATCTGTGCAGCTCTTAGTCTCACAAAGTCCTTCTGCAGTTCCTCACAATCTGCTGCTGTTTTAATGCCTTGAAACAATTTTGAATCATCTGCAAATTTGGTCATCTCTACTAGCGTCTTTCTCCAGATTATTTATGAATATGCTAAATAGTACAGGTCTCAATATAGACCCCTCACGCATTCCACTAATGAGCTTTCTCCATTCGGAAAACTGACCATTTAGTTCTTCTCACTGTTTCTTGTCTTTTATCCAGTTACCAATCCACAATAGGACACTGCCTCCAATCCCATGACCTTCCAATTTCCTGAGGAGTTTGTCATGAAGGGCATGGGCTTCTGAAAATCCAAGTGTACTATATCAAGGATTTAAAGACTTTAGAATACAGAATTAGAATCAATGGGGTAGATTTTAAAAGAAGTGCGCGCGACCTACATGTGCACGCTCTACCTGGCGCGCGCGATGGAGTGCGCAATTATGCAACTTGCGCACGCTGAGCCACTCTGCCTCCCCCCCCCCCCCAGCCCTACTCTAACCCCCCCATCCTTTGTCTTACCTTTTTCGCGCGCCGGCAGGCTGCCAGCACGTGATCCTCCGGCACAGCAGCAATGACTGCTCTGTCGGAGGTCTCTGGCCCCACTCCCGGACTGCCTCTTTTGTAAAGCCCCGGGACGTACACGCGTTCCGCGGCTTTACGTGTGTCACCGGGCCTTTTTAAAATAGGCCCGGCAGGGATAACCTTTTTAAAATCCGGCCCAATGGTTCTTGCATGTTTAAGATAAAAAAAAAAAAAGGCTACCAGGTATTATCCATTTAGGTGTTTCTGTTAGTGTTAGAACACCAGCTATTAGGATATTCAACAATATGGACACAAATGTAAGAGTCAAATAAAGCTTCATTATTTTCAGATGATGTCCTGATAACACTTAAAATTAAATATATTATCCAGGCAGGGCCTCCCCCACTCCACAGGTGGCTCAGTGATGGGGACCTGGGTTTGATTCCTGATTCTGATCTTTCAAGCTCCGAGTCTGGGGCTTGAGAATGCTGCAGGGGCAGCGTTGACAGCCTCCTGGAGGGGAGGGGAGTCGTGCAGTGGTGACACGGTGGCTAATTGATTGCAGAGTTCCAGAAGGAGCTGCGCTTCATGGCCCCAACCAAGTTCTGTCGCTGCAGTGACTGAACTAAACTAAGATGGGAAGGGATATCAAATAGAAAGGGGGGGGGGGGTGCAGGGTCCCCCGGTAATTACAAAGAAGGCTTGTGGCACAACACAAGATCCCAACCCTATTTCCGATTTGAGCTGGAAGCCCAAAGGAATGGGAAAAACTTTGAGTGGGGTTGGGGGAAACGCAACTATCACCTTACTGAGCAGAATGAAGGAAATTTCAGATTCTGATAATGTGACCGCTCTCAAAGTAAAATTCTCAGTACGATTTAACAAATGTAATCTTATCGTATCGCAGATGTCCAATTAAAAGGGAGTCTTGATGTGCTTATCATTAATAACTTATTAAAATTAGCTTTCTATAATTTTTAAGCCACTGGAAGATGAGGCATGCAGATTGAGACAAAATATCATAAGTCTTGGTTGGCTAGGACAGTGTGTATGAAAATTAACATTTTCTTCAGACTTTGCTACCTGTGCAAAGCTGTCTTAGTAATGATGCCCATGATCACCCCAGCCACAAGTTGTTGGACAGCTTTTGCATCTTTCAACTGTGAAAAATTAGCCTGCCCAGTTCTGTCTGATAAACAGGGACCATGTTAAAATCTCTGGCTAGAATATTTCCTTTTCAAAAGCTAAGAACTTGGTCAGAAAATTTGCTAAAAAAAAAAAGTATTCCCCCCCCCCCCCAAAAAAAAAATTTGGGCAATATGCAGAAGTTATAAGAATATAACTAATAGTGTTCTCTTTCTAATCCTGAATGACCCTCTGCTGTCCTTGAGATTTTCAACCTCTTTTTCAAGTTCGCACAGTGCTTCCCAGCCTTTTCAAGCCCAAGATACAACTAATTTAGCAAAAATGTGTGGCATGTTGGCCTTGATGGGGCAGGCAATGCAAACAAATAGAAGACTCCTACGATCAAAAGAAGATTTAGGGAAACACTGAAAGCTCCACCAGCCTCTCTGCCAAAGATTAAAACAAAGGGAAAGAGGGAGACACCTAAGGTCATCACAGTGGGGCCAGTACCTTCTACATACAAGTGCAGGAAAAGGGAGAAGTTAGTATGATTTGGGCAGCCGGTTCAGGTAGTTACCGGGCTGCTGCACGTGGCCACCAGAACTCCTCCACTGCTGCCACTCCCAACACATGGAATGAGTCACATCTAGCGCTTAGTGCCCGTTCTGCCCATCTCACTCAGCCTGGGGATAAGACAGAGGTTGGAAGGACGCAATGGAGGACTCTCAGGAGGGGGAAGATGAGGTGATGGTGCGCACTGTATATGCTGAACAAAATGGGGCTCGGCCATCCATGCCCTGCATGCCGCCCATTAATTACCCCACTCCCAGGGCACATGCTGCAGCAAGGAAGAAGAGGCAAAGTATGATTACATACATTCTGAGAAAGGAGCTTCTACAGTACTATACATGGTGTTTCTTATTACTGTGAGGTGCTGGCCTAGATCTGAGCATCAGGCAGTGGTGACTTTTGCAGTCAAGTCTGCAGGCAAACCAGTGTGCCATTTTATTATGATTTATATTTCTAGATTTTTTAAGTGATTTTCTTGCACCAGAAAGACATTTGATTTCAGTGCTGTGAATTCCTGGAGTGCTTTGCTGGTGAATTTAAGTCTTTTAAAATTCAAAGAAGAGAAAGAGAGCGCATTAGATCCACTCATGGTGATATTCAAATAAATCCTGTTTTGGGGTATTGCCAGTCTGGGATCTTGGGCAAACTTTTTTTTTTTTTAAATTTTACTCCAAATCCTGAAAAGGTCTGCGTGTCAGGGCAAAAAGTGCCACAGCTGGCCTTGACACGGAGTCTGCCCACTTTGGGTGGAAAGCCACACAGCACAGAATGGTTTGAAGAATCCAGACTCAGACTGCTGATAGCCTAACACAGCGCTTCTCAACCGGTGTGTCGTGACACACTAGTGTGTCACCAAACACCGGCAGGTGTGTCGCATCTCCCGGTGTCCCACTATCCCGTTCTACTTTCCTTTTGCCTTTTTCCAGCCCCCACGGGCCAATTGGAAGCATCCTTTCTTCCTACCCCCATTGCCCAATGGGAAGCCTCCTTCATTTTGCCTGCCCCCGCGCAGGTCAATCGGAAGCCTCCTCCCTACCAGTGGGAGTAGGAAGAAGGGAGGTAGCCTTTGATTGGCCGGTGAGGCAGGCATCAGAATGCCCGGGGGGAGGGTGGGAGGAATAGAAGTTTTTGAACTTTGACGAAGCAAGGCCGCGCGGTGAAGAGGAAACCCGACCCCCAACGAAGCAAAGCCGCCATGGGAGCCCATTCCCATGGTGGCGAAGAGGAAACCCGACCCCCGACCAAGCAAGGCCGGTACAGCCCATGGCGGGAAAGAGGAAAAGCCTGCCGGAGTAAAGTCACGGCGGAACTGGAGCCCATCCCTGCAGTGAAGGAAGACGTTTTTGGTGAGAGCTAGTGCATCTGCCTGGCTGAGTGCTGGTGCATCTGTGTGTGAATGAGTGCCTGGGTGAGAGCTGGTGCGTCAGTGTGTGAATGAGTGCCTGGCTGAGTGCTGGTGCGTCTGTGTGTGAATGAGTGCCTGGCTGAGTGCTGGTGCGTCTGTGTGTGAATGAGTGCCTGGGTGAGAGCTGGTGCGTCAGTGTGTGAATGAGTGCCTGGCTGAGTGCTGGTGCGTCAGTGTGTGAATGGGTGCCTGGCTGAGAGCTGGTGCGTGTGGGTGTGAATGGGTGCTTGGGTGAGAGCTGGTGTGTGTGGGTGTGAATGGGTGCCTGGCTGGGTGCTTGGGTGAGAGCTAGTGTGAATGGGTGCCTGGGTGAGAGCTGGTGTGTGTGGGATTGAATGGGTGCCTGGCTGAGAGCTGGTGGGTCTGTGTGAGAATGAGTGCCTGGCTGAGAGCTGGTGCGTGTGGGTGTGAATGGGTGCTTGGGTGAGAGCTGGTGTGTGTGGGTGTGAATGGGTGCCTGGGTGAGAGCTGGTGTGAGTGGGTGCGAGAGCAATTGTGTGTGATCGAGAGCTTGTATATAAGAGACCATGAGTTTGATTGAGAGAGAGACTGGTCAGGAAGATGACTGGTGTGAGAGAGAGACAGAGACTGGTCGTGGGGTCTAATTGGGGGGAGGGGTGTGGGGGGGGTGTGACTGGTTGTGGGCGCTAAGGAAGAGGACTGTGAGCCCTTGCTGCTTCTGGTGAGTGCTGTTGGCCTAGAAGGGAAAGGAGCAGGAGAGTTGCTGGAGAGGGTAAGTAAAGGTGGCTTTTTAAGGTTATTTTTCTTGATTGACTGCCATTTTAATTATTGGGTATTATGCGATGTCTGCTGTTTTGAAATATGTATTGATATTTGGACATGTTTTAATAATTTTTGAGTTTTTAATTGTTGGATATTATTCTGTTCAGCTTTACAGTTATTTCTGTGTGGGTTTCTATAGCAGCTTGGCTTATTCTGTTTTTCCCAATAGGAAATGTATTAGTGTTTAGGGCCTGGTTTAATAGATAGGGTTGTTACTGTTGAGTGTGTTCCATAATACAGGTGTAACTTTGTGCGGGTTAGTTTGTGTGCATTATTGCAAATCCTGAGAGTCTGTTAGGTGCTATATTTCTCTTTCCATTTCTCCAGGTTCGCACTGCATGCAGAATGGCTTTTTTGGTTTTCCATTCCAGTTTCTGTCTCCATATTTATAATTTGTGGTTTTTCTGTACTTGGTGAAGGGTGTGTGACCGAGGTGAGGTATTTAACTAGCATGTAGGCATTTGTATCAATCGTATTTGTTGTGTTTTCTCAATAGGATATGCATTAGTGGTAAATTACTGTCTTTTCATAAGGAAGACTATTTTGTCTGGTAGTAAAAGGAGTTTGTTTTGATTTTACTGAGATGTCATCAGAACCAGAATATCTTTTTTGTATGGCGAGTTGTAATACAGAGTAATGCCCTAGATCTGCTCTGTACTCATTGCTGGGGGTTGAGGGGATTCCTGAGGATGCAGAGTGCATGTTTACATTTAGCCCTATGATAGTCAAATGTTCAGTGTGTCACGCATGTGAGAACCATCTGTCAGGTGTGTCCCGGCCAAAAAAAGGTTGAGAACCACTGGCCTAATATATGATCCCAACTTTGTGCATCAGGATTGTTCCTCAGGAGATTCAAAAGATATACTAGGACACAGAACAGCTTTCAGGCATTTAGAAGGTTCTGATGGCTAAGAGTTAATGTTGGATTTGGGTGGAGGAACTGTTGGCTCTTGATCCTGTGAATTCCGATGGTCTGTGATGTGCTGGTATTAAAAGCTTTATGTTACTTGTAAATAGAAGTTTTGTCTCAATTATTCTCTCTTTCCATGAAGAGGAATTATTGTGGAAATTAATCTAGACTGAATAAAGGGACTGAATTTAAGCTTTGCCCCAATTGTGTTAGCAGCCTTGATAGATGATCCCTATTTATTTTTGCCTGCAGTACATCATAAGACGGAATGTTTACCACCTTATCTATTAATACAGCAACACTGAGACAAATTCATTGTGGTTTGTACCACAGGAGTTAGACAATCTTCTTATAAATTCTGAATGCAAAATAAGCATGTACAGTTAAACTGTGAGTTGCTAACATAGAAATGTCGCTTTTTGATGAACAAATTGCTCTCCTCTGCAGCTTCTCACTTCCTCTCTCCTACAGTTTTAACCCTAGAACATTCTTCTGCCTTCTCCATACAGTGGATAATGCACAAGAATCACTCTCCAATGTCTCCTGTCCGAATTATTAGTCATAATAACCTTCAGACATAACAATCCTTATTAGTCTTCATTTTTAACCACTAATTGGGAATAATTTTCTGTAGAACAACCCTCCCAATGATAGTGAAATATTTTTCTCTCTTTGCTTGTTTAACATTTAAAACTGGTGGAAGGCAGATAACCATTGGGATAGTGCTATACTAGAGTAAAAATGTAACTACAATGATAGGATGGATCAACCTGGTGGAGGGGGGTGGCACTTTATGTTAGGGATGGCAGAGTACAAGTTAAAGATCCTGCAGGAAATTAAATACACAGTATTTATTTTATTTATTTTTAAAAATTTTTAGATCCCATACTATACAAATAGTTCGAGGTGGCTCACATAATACATAATGAAAATAAAAATACATTTAAAAAACCCCTAATTCAGTAGAATCCTTATGGGTGGAAAGTTCATGTGTGATAGGAAAGAGTGTAGTGGTGGGGGTATACCACCATCCCCTTGGCCAAAATGAACAAACAGATGATGAAATAACAGATTTGGGAAGCTAATAAACTTTGCAGCATAGTAATAATGGGAGATTTTAATTACCCAATGTTGACTGGGTAAATGGAACATCAGGACATGCTAAGGAGGTAAATTTTCTGGATGAAATAAATGCTACATAGAGCAGTTGGTCCAGGAAAGATGAAAGGGGTATCCGTTTTAGACCTAATTCTTAGTGGAACGCAGGATTTGTTGCGAGACGTAATGGTGGTGGGACTGCTTGGCAATAGTTTTTTATAGTGTGATCAAATTTGACAGTGACTGGGAGGACCTTAAGTAAATCTACAACTCTAGTATTAAACTTTCAAAAGGGAGACTGATAAAATGAGGAAAATAGAAAAAACTGAAAGGTACAGTTACAAAGCTTAAGAGTTCAGGTGTGGTCATTGTTTTTAAAATACCATCTTAGAAGCCTAGTCTAGATGTATTCCACACATTAAAAAAATAAAAGGAGAAGAAAGGTGAGGTGAAAGAGGTTATTTTAGCCAAAAAACTTCTTTCAAAAATTGGAAAAACAAGAAAATAGAAAAAAGCATAAGCATTGACAAATTAGATGCAAAACATTGATAAAGCATGATAAAAGAGAATTTTAAAAGAAGCTGGCCTTAGAAGCAAAAATGAATAATAATAACTTTTTAAAATATAGCCAAAGCAGGAAGCCTGTGAGGGAATTGGTTGGATTGTTAGATAAGGCTAGTGTGGAACTGAATGAATTCTTTGCTTCGGAGTTTACTGAAGAGGACATTGGGGAGATACCTATGCTAGAAACGTATATTCAATGGTGATGATTCAGAAGAACTAATTCAAATCACTGTGAAGCTGGAAAATCTAATAAAGCAGATTGACAAACTAAAGAGTAACAAATTACCTGGACCAGATGGTATACACCCCAGAGTAATGAAAGAATTCAAAAATAAAATTGCAGATCCATTATTGGTAATTTGTAACCTATCATTGGGGTCATCTGCCATGACTGGAGATTGGAAGCTGGCCACTGTAATCCTGATCTTTAAAAATGGCCACAGGTTGATCAGGGAAACTATAGACCAGTGAGGCTGACTTTAGTGCCAGGAAAAATCATGGAAACTATTCTAAAGAACAAAATTTCAGAACATATAAAAAGACATGGTTTAATGGGACATTGCCAGCATGGATTTACATAAGAGAAATCTTGTTTTACCAATCTGCTACATTTTTTTTAATGACGTTAATAAGCATGTGAATAATATTGAGTCGGTGGATGTAATGTTTTGGATTTTCAGAAAGCGTTTGACAAAATGCCCTATGAGAGACTCCTGAGAAAATTAAAAAGTCACTGGATAGGAAACAACTCTGTCATTTTGTGGATTGCAAACTGGTTAAAAGATAGGAAGCAGAGAGGAGGACTAAATGGTCAGCTTTCTAAATGGAGAAGGGCAAACAGTAGAATACCTCAGGGATCTGTACTGGAACCAGTGCTTTTTAATATATTTATAAATGTTCTGACAAAAGGAGCAATGAGTCAAGTTTATCAAATTTGCAGATGATTCAAAATTATTCAGATTTGTTAAATCACATGTTGATTGTGAAAAATAGCAGGAGGATCTTGCAAGACAAACTGGGCATTTAAATGACAGATGAAATTTAATGTGGACAAGTACAAAGTGATGTACATGAGGGAAAGTAACCTACACTGTATTTACATGATGTAGGCTCCACTCAACGCACAATAAAGCTCTGGAATTTGTTGCCAGAGGATGTGGTTAGTGCAGTTAGTGTAGCTGGGTTTAAAAAAGGTTTGGATAAGTTCTTGGAGGAGAAGTCAATTAATGGCTATTAATCAAGTTTACTTAGGGAATAGCCACTGCTATTAATTGCATCAGTAGCATGGGATCTTTTTAGTGTTTGGGTAATTGCCAGGTTCTTATGGCCTGGTTTGGCCTCTGTTGGAAACATGGCAATTTCTTATGTTCTTATATTAGGAGTTACTGCCCAGGAAAAGGATCTGAGCGTCATAAAGGACAATACTTTGAAATCCTCAGTTCAGTATACGGTGGCATTCAAAAAAGAAAACAGAATGTTAGGAATTATTAGGAAAGGAATGGAGAAGAAAATGGCAAATATCATAATGCCCCTGTATTGCTCCATAGTAAGGCCAAACTGAGTACTGTGTGCATTTCTGGTCACCGCATCTCAAGAAAGATATAGTTGCATTGGAAAAGGTACAGAGTAGGGCGATCAAAATGATAAAGGAGATGGAACGGCTCCCCTACTAGGAAAGTCTAAAAAGGTTGGGTCTGTTCAGCTTGGAGGTGAAAAATCTGAGGAGAGATATGATAAGAGGTCTATAAAATGATGTGTGTAATAGAACGAATAAATGTAAATCGGTTATCTACTTTTTCAAAAATACAAGGACTAGGGGGGCACTCCATGTAGCACATTCAAAACAAATCTGAGAACATTCTTCTTCATGTAATGCCCAATTAAGCTCTGGAATTCATTTATTTATTTATTTATTTATTTATTTATTTAATTAATTAATTATAATTTTTATATACCGGAATTCCTGTATACAATACAAATCAGTCCGGTTTACATGGAACGAAAAGATAGCCCTGGTCTGGGAAGTCAGATCGGGGTTTTTTTACAAAGAACATTGAACAATAACATATAATACATTCATAATACAAAGAACATTGAACAATAATAATAAATCCTTAAATTCATTACTGGAGGATGTGATTAAAGGCAGTTAACTTAGCTGAGTTTAAATAAGGTTTGTTCAGATTCTTGGAGAAGTCAATAAACTGTTCTTAACAGAGTAGGATTAAGAAATAGACATTACTTATCACTGCACGATAACAGCATGGGATCTGTTTACTGTTTGAGATCTTGCCAGATAATTGTGACATGTATTGGCCACTGTTGGAAACATGATACTGGGCTTGATGGATCCTCGGTCTGACCCAGAATGGCAAGTTCTTATGTTCTTATCAACCATTTTTTACCTACACAGGCTTAGATAAGAATCTTCATGAGGATCCCCTTTTTCTGTCTTCATTTGTTTTCCAGAAAACCATTGCTTTATATAAATAAATCAAGATACAACAGAAGAACAGTTTGCTGTCTGAAGGTGAGTTGTAGTTATTTTTTTTCCCTCAGCAGTTTGGTCAGGCACTGAGGACTGCGGCAGGACAGGTAGGGAAGGAAGCAGTGGTTTCTCTTCGGGAGCGTGGAAAGCACTCAAGTATGCAACATACATGGATCGCACTATCGAGCAATAGGAGGAAGAAGCCTCTTTTAATCTTGTGGGGAGGAGAGGGAGGGCAGCACACAGAGAGTTCTGTCTTCAGGGTGCTGCATTGGTGGGGTCATCTGCGGACCATTTCCACTGGTGGGCTTGCTGCAGCAGGAATTCCTCCATCTTGGAACTATGAGGAGGGAGTAGCTCAGAGTGAGGGCTTCCTTTGCTAGTTCCAAGAGGAGCAGCTTCCTTTTTTCTTCACATGAAGATGTGATTCCTTCCTCTTCCTGGCCCTCTCTTTCCACAGAGTTGTAAAGTGCTTGCACCAGGCCTGTAATCTGTCGGGCTGAGTGCAGCTCTGGGGTTCTCTCCTGCGGGAACTCCTGGAAATCTAGAGCAGAAGAGGAGGATTTGAGGGAGGAGGAAGTCCTGCAGTTTCCATTCTTTCACTTTTAGACCTGAAAAATTTAATGGAATATGGCAGGGAGGGAAAGTTGGAGGAGGGGGAATGTTTCCCTTGGGAAGAGGATGTTCCATCTATAATTCGGTTATTCCATGAAGAGGAACTTTCTTCTATAATTTCCCAGTCCCTAAGAACACTGAATGTAGCAGAAGAAAAAGGAGAGAAGTCTATAATGCCAGAGAAGACCATCCAAAGCATTTCCATGGCATAGATCAGTTAAGGATTTGATCTCTGTGTAATGGATACCCCAGACATAAATTTTAAAAGTGGTAAGACTAAGGTAAAGTTGCATCCCCTTCTGGTTCAGGAAAGGGAAAGCTGAAAATTCCTAAGGTGGATACATTCATTTGTGCTGCCTCTAGGAGGACAACTATTCCTGTGGAAGGGTTCTCTGTCCTAAAGGATGCTTAAGCAATCAGCTGAGGTTGCTGGTTTGGCGCTGCAGGCTGCTGTGTGCAGTGGTATTGATGCTATGGCAGGAGTGCGCTTGTCTAAACACATACTGGAAAGTATGTGGGGGCTGGTCTTGAAGGATGCAGCGCAGATAGAACCGGGGCATCCTTTATGATGGATGCCTCATATGAATTGATCTGGGCTTCAGCTAGGAGTATGGCTTCTATTGTAGCTGTCCAGTGTTTGCCGTGGCTCTATAACTGGTCAGCAGGTTCAATTTCCAAGATAAGGTGGGCCAAACATTCCTTCAAGCAAAATCTTCTTTTGAAAAAGTTTTAGGAAAGCTGGTGAAACCAAGGAGGAACTTTGTCATCAGGCAATTTGGGAAATTTCAAACCTTGAAAGACATCATGACCAGCTCCAACTAATAGCCACTTTAAGAATTCCAAGTGCGCAGTGCCAGGAAGATCTGCGGGTTGTCAGTCTAGACCATTTAGTAGGTTCCAGTCCTTTCAGAACTCCAAAAAGGGAAGTAATGATGGTGTTGAAGCGGGGGAGGGGGGGTTGAGTCTGATAGTTTCCGGACCTTCCAATGGCAGTGTGGGAAGCCACTCTCCAGTACAAAGGCTAGATGGGCGTTGAGAGCATTTTACTGAAAGATGGGTCCATATTATTTTGGATCAGTGGGACTTAGAAGTAGTCGGGAACGGCTGTGTTCTGGAGATTTCCCATCCTATTTCAGATGCTTTGATTTCCTCTTGTCACTCTGTGTAGAAAAGAAAGCTATTTGAATGATGCTTTTGTGATTGCTGAATTTAAGGTGGTGGTTCAGGTCTAATCTTCTCAGGGGGTAGAGGTCGATATTCAATTTACTTCAGGGTACCTGAGAATAAGGGTACTTTTTGCCCTATTCTGGACTTGAAGCATGTCAACAAGGTTCTGAAGGTGTCTCACTTCAGGATGGAGACTCTCTGAAATTGGTTATAGTAGCAGTGTGACAAAGAGAATTTTTAATGTCATTAGATCTAATGAAGGCAAATCTACATAGCTTGATATAAAACAAGGGCTTCAGAATTCTCTTCATTTTGCTGTGATTGAGGGAGGTCACCTTCAGTGTCAAGTTCTTTTGTGTTGGAAGGGCTCCAAGGTTTTTTTCCCAAGGTGATGGCTGTGGAGACGCTGACCCTGTGTAGAGAAGGTATTTTGGTGCATTCATTTCTGGACAATTGGTTGATCTGAGTAAAGTCAGCCCAGAAAGTGAATCAGTGATGGCCAGAGTGATGCAGTTATTGCAGGATCTGGGCTGGGTTTTCAATTTTGCCAAGAGCATTGTATTACCTCTTAATCCCTGGAGTACCTGGAAGATACCAGGGAAGGCCAGATCCAGTTGATAGATGTAAAGATCTGGAAGTTGCAGAACCAGGTGCATGGTTTGAGGATTCAGAGATCCACGGTGTGGATTTGTCTTCGGGTATTGGGTTCCATGGCAGCTGCCTTGTATTTAGTTTCTTAGGCTAGGGCACACATGAAATCCTTTTCAGAAGGCCTTACTCTTGAAGTGGTCTCCTCAGACCCAGATTATTTTTTTTTTTCTAAATTCTTTATTTTCAATTTTGAAAAATTATTCCAAGACATACTCTTGTACAGAAAAATTGATGTCTAAAACAGAAAATCAAATAAAAAGGAAAAGTAACATTAACACGTACTTCTTATATATTTTTTTCATACATCATAATTATAAGACAATAAGGAGATGACAAAATGAAGCGTACTATTAGGAAATAAATTTACACATGAAACTAACATGACTGATTAAACTGAACAACGCTAGGAACCCATATTTATTTACTTACTCCAATACTACTGCAGGTACTTGGGGAGGATGTGCAATCAAAAACTCTTTTAATTGTTTAGGTTCTAGGAAAACATAATTATTGCTTTTATATAATATACAAGCCCTACAAGGGTATTTTAATGTAAAACAGGCTCCTAACTTGATTACTTCTTCCCTCATCAACAAGAATTCTTTTCGACGTAGTTGTGTCTGTTTTACAACATCAGGATAGACCCAGATAGGGAAACCATAGAATTTTTCCTGTCTGTTTCTAAAAAAAACAGACGAAGTATATTATTTCTCTCTGATAAAAAGGCAAAGGAAATAAGTAATGGTTTTCTATATGAAATTTCTAATTCAAAGGATTGCTCTAATATTTCTGTTATGTTCAACTCTGCATCTGGTACATCTACCTGGTTTACCTGGTGTAAATAATAGGCCTTAACCACTACTGGAAGTGCAGCTTCCGGAATTTTTAAAACTTGCTGCACATAAGTTTTAAACAAATTTAGTGGTGAAATATCTTTAATTACCGGAAAATTTATTATCCTCAGATTATGAGCTCTTAATGAGTTTTCTACTGACTCTAATCTTTTAGAGGTACTTCTTTCAGACACAATCAATGTTGCTTGCTTTTGTTCTATGGAAGTAATTTTATTTTCAATTAGTTGTGTTTTTTCATTAAAATTAGTAATCAAATGGTTGTTGGTCAATGTTTGCTGTTTAGTTTCCAAAGTAATTTGAGAGAGAACCTTTATTGAATTTTCGATAGATTTCAAAATTGACCAAATGCCTTCCAAAGAAATAGTCAGATTTCTCAACAATACTAGAAGCAGTTAGAGCTCTTAATTGTTCATCACTCCCCACCACACCAGTACCCCCTCCCCTTCTAAATTTATAGATAAGGTATTTTTCGAAGACATACAGGTTTTTCCGGGGTGGGATGGCTTCTTATTTTATTTATATTTATTTATTTTATTATTTTTATATACCGACATTCGATCTCAATTGAGATATCACACCAGTTTACATTCAGGTACTGTAGGTATTTCTCTATCCCCAAAGGGCTTACAATCTAAGTTTGTACCTGAAGCAATGGAGGGTAAAGTGACTTGCCCAAGGTCACAAGGAGTGACAGCAGGACTTGAGATCCGGGGATAAGGGTAACATCTAGGGTCAAGGGGGGTGGTGAGTGCTCTCCCACCAACCCCCCCAGTGACCAAGCTCTCCGTGTTGAGGTTCCAGCCATTGAAAAAAACCTGGGGATCTGTGATTGACGAGGGTCCATTGCTGGTGAGCTTACTGTCTCACCTCTCAACCTCCCCTTTCTCTTTGTGTGAGGCATATATGATTTACATAGATTTTGGCTAAATCACAGAAAAACCTTCACCAGGCCTTTATACAGTTTGTCCAGTTCAGTCAAATTTTTCACACCTCCTTATCAGGAGGACTCATGAAAGAGAGAGGAAAGAAATTGTATATTACGTACCAATTTTATAAATCTATGAAACTCCGTCGATGAAAAAAGGTCCAGAACTCCTCCAAGCTATGCGCCCCTTAGGAGGCGCGCCACAGGAGGGGCAGTTTTATCCACTACCGTCCCTCCTGAATGACGTCAGTTCCGGGCAGTGTCTCAAGTCCGGGGCTCAGTTTTCCCGCAGCCCCCAGCAGCAATCCGGGTAGGGCAAAGTAGTCTCCTCCTCTCTCCCGTCCTCCTTGGAGGGTTTCGCCGCAGGAGGGGCGGTTTTATCCACTACCATCCCTCCTGAATGACGTCAGTTCCGGGCAGCGTCTCGAGTCCGTCCGGGGCTCAGTTCTCCCGCAGCCCCCGGCAGCAATCCGGGTAGGGCGAAATTGTCTCCTCCTCTCTCCCTTCCTCCTCGGAGGGTTTCGCCGCAGGAGGGGCGGTTTTATCCACTGAGCCCCTGAATTACGTGCGTTCCGGGCAGCGTCTCGAGTCCGTCGGGGCTCAGTTCTCCCGCAGCCCCCGGCAGCAATCTGGGTAGGGCGAAGTTGCTCCTCCTCTCTCCCTTCCTCCTCCCTCAGACCCAGATTTATTCCATGCAGCTCCCTCTGACAACATAAGCCAGGAAGAATTTTGCTTTGGTAGGTGGTACGCAAGAATCTGGAAGTGGGATTGGATCTTTAATCTTGAGTTTCCCATTTGGATAAAGGTGACCACATATGCTATTCTCTTGGGCTGGAATGTTCCTTGGCAAGACCTAGTAGGTCGCGGCACTTGAAATCTGAAAAAAACCAAGTGGTCCATCAATTGATTGGAAACCAGAGCTATAAGGAAGGCATTCCTTCAGTTTGCTTCCATTCTTTAGGATTAGGTGGCCAGCATCTTGTCAGCCAATGCTATGGCAGTGGCATATGTGTTTTCCTGAGGGGGACCAAGTTTTGGCATGTAGCAGAAGAGGTAGTCTGGGTGGAGAAGCATGTAAAAGTGCTCTCCACTACTCATATAGTGGGAGTAGAGAATGAAAAAGGGGACTTCCTCAGTCGCAACAAGCTAAATCCCGGAGAATAGGGCCTGTCTCAGGAGATGTTCTCCCAAATTGTGTCCAAGTGGAGAGAACCAGTGATAGTCTTAATGACCAGCAGCACATAGGTGCAAAGATTTTTCGGCCAGAGAAAGATAAGAGGATTGTCTAGTTTGGATGCCCT
This sequence comes from Rhinatrema bivittatum, assembly GCF_901001135.1. Taxonomy (NCBI): domain Eukaryota; kingdom Metazoa; phylum Chordata; class Amphibia; order Gymnophiona; family Rhinatrematidae; genus Rhinatrema; species Rhinatrema bivittatum. The sequence goes on along the minus strand of NC_042617.1, from coordinate 543,277,855 downwards.
GATTCAAGACTAGCTAGTTCAAGATGGTCTTTAGGTATTCCCTCCATGGCCTCTGGTGGGCAGAGCATTGTAAAAGATTCCTGGGAATTGGGGGCAGTGTTTTTGGTAACTCATGATTAGCCAGTGTGTGCCTAATATACAAATCTAGTAAGGATGCGGGACGGGATTCTCTATTGCTGTTGACTCAGGACAGGGGCTTACTGTTCAGGGGCCGGTGGTTCATGAGGATCCCATCTTGGTTTAGTCTTATGGCTTGGCCCTTGAGAGGGCTCATCCATCAGAGAAGGGATATTCTCAGAAGAACCTTTTTGTGATACAAGAAATGTTTCATATCCTTAGCATATATGAGAGTCTGAAAGTTGATTGTGGTTTGGTGCTCAGTTAGGAAGATTTTGGCAAGAGGAGCATTGGTGCTGGCTGTCTTAAGATGTTTGTAGGGGGTTTGGATACAGGTTGGCCCTTAATTCATGAAAGATGCAAGTAGCAGCTGTTGCCTGTTACAGAAGCCAGTTGATGAGCAGATCCTTATCATTTCGTCTGGATGTCTGTCATTTCCTTCAGGGAGTGAAGCATATTTGATCTCCAGTGAGAGTCAGTACCTGCCTGGAATCTGAATTTGGTGTGGGCATACCTGGTTGGTCATTCCTTTGAGCCTCTCAGAGAGGTGATGCCTATGATGCTTATTCTTAAGACAGTGATTTTTGGTAGCAGCCTGTTCTGCCAGATGAATTTCAGAACTGCAGGCTCTGTGGAGTTTTGTGTTGTTTTTTTTTTTGCGAGTTTCAGATGAGGCAGAGAAGATTTGCATGGCTCCTTCATTCCTCCCTAACATGGTTCTTATCCTTTTCTTTTTAAACCAGATGATATGTTTACCTTCCTTTTAAAGATACTCCGGTGGAGAAGAGTAGGCTCAACTTTGTCATATAAATGTTAAGAGTTTTTCTGTGGTATTTACAGATAATTAATAGTTTCAGAACCACATAAGAACATGCCATACTGGGTCAGACCAAGGGTCCATCAAGCCCAGCATCCTGTTTCCAACAGTGGCCAATCCAGGCCATAAGAACCTGGCAAGTACCCAAAAACTAAGTCTATTCCATGTTACCGTTGCTAGTAGTAGCAGTGGCTATTTTCTAAGTCAACTTAAATAATAGTAGGTAATGGACTTCTCCTCCAAGAACTTATCCAATCCTTTTTTAAACACAGCTATACTAACTGCATCATGTTGTTCTATTTAATGGTTTTAGAAAGAGTAGAGCAGCTTCAAAGGCTTAAATTGCTCATTGGATTAAGAAAGTGATTAGAGGAGGCTTACATAGCCAAGGGATGCCACATTACAAGAAATTAAGGGCATTCTCTACAGATGGCTTCATGGTCAGAACGTATCCTCGTGTTGCCTTTGGAGATTTGCAGAACAGGGACCTGGTCTTCTTTGCATGCTGCTTCGAAGCACTATCATCTTGATCTTTGAGCCAAGGAAGGGCTTCCTTTAGTTCGGAAGTCTTGAGAGTGGACTTGGCAGTGTTCCACGCAGTAGAGAGAGAGCTTGGGTGCATCTCATGTGTCTGGACTGGTCTGGCTGGATGAAGAGTAAGGAGAAATTCTTACCTGATAGTTTATTTTCCTTGAGTCTAGCTAAACCAGTCCATAACCCTTCCTGTTCTGCCAACCGTATTATTCTTCTGATTCATTTTCAGAATAACTGCTTGTGTGTGCTAGTCAGAGTGATGGATATTAAGGTAATAAACCTTACCAAGGATTGCAGGATATGTCTGTTCTGATTCTTGTTATCTGTTTGTTCTCCCTTGGAAGCCCTCTGGTTTTTGCATGGCGTACGGGAAAGGTTTAGTGTATTTAAAAAGTCTGTTAGCTGTTACATAGAATAGTGGCAGATTGAGGTCATCACAGGAACCTAAATAGGGTGGTATCAGCAAGCCCTATAAGTCTCTCTCTCCATCTGCTGGTTGGGAGGCACAAACCCATGCATCTAGACTGGTCTGGCTGGACTCAGAGAGAAAATTATCAGGTAAGAATTAATTTCTTTGTAGAGGACTAATTGATCCTCAAAAAGCTAGAAAGTGTGTATAACTATATGAACATAAGATTTGCCATACTGGGTCAGACCAAAGGTCCGTTAAGCTCAGTACTCTGTTTTGAACCGTGGCCAGACCAGGTCACAAGGAGCTGGCAGGTTCTCAAAAGATCAATAGATTCCATGCTGTTTATCCCAGTGATAAGTAATGGATTTCCCCAAGTCCACCTTAATAATAGTTTATGGGCTTTTCTTCCAGGAACTTGTCCAAACCTTTTTTACACACATCTACACTAATAGCTTTTACCACATTCCTCCAGCAATGATTTCCAGAGTTTATGCATTGAACCAAAAAAATATTTTCTCCTATTTTTCTTAAATGTATTACCTAGTAACTTCATTGCTTGGCCCCTAGTTTTTGTACTTTTTTGAAAGAGTAAACAACTGATTCACATTTAACCTGTTCCACTCCTCTTCATTTTATAGATGTCTGTCATATCTCCCCTCAGCCATTTCTTCTCTAAGTTGAACACCTATAACCTCTTTAGCCTTCCCTCATTGAAGAATCATTCCATCCCCTTTATGAAATAACTAAAGTCATTCAAGATCATTGTTTTATTTAACCTAACTCCTGAACACTTTTAAAACAGCCTCCTGACCCAGGAAAGTGACGGCATTTACATAAATAACATAATTGCCAATAAAGATTTATATTTTCTAGACTTAATGTTGAAGATCAAAACAAAAGAATTACCCATTTGTATCTTATTTTCTTGGATCACAACCACGTGGTCATAGGCCAGAAGCATCTTCTCCTTACTAAAGTATGAGATGGGTCTGAGAATATTTTTTTTCCTCCTTCAGCTATAATAAACCCTTGTCCTCTGATTCTATCAGTGTGATCATCGCTTTGCTATTCTTGCTGTATTTATCTCTTCTAGCTACTCTGTGAGCTCTGTCCAATTTTAGAATTTTGTTCCTGACTTCTATATACTACTTTGGAAATTCCTTTCACATCTTTATTTCTGTCTGACTCAGGTCACCTTTGGCATTCTTATGTTGATTCTTCTCTATCTGTTTGCAAGATCATCCTGATGACCTTCCTGGTGGTTTCTCAAAATGTTATTTTGTTAAGGAAGCTGGCAGTCATATCTTTCTGCTCATCCTGACTGACATGATTTGATTTATTTCTTCACGCATGTCTTCTACTGCATGAGGGATATCAGAACTGATCAACATTAACTCCTTCACAAAAGAGAGGATATCTGCTCTTGTAAGTGCAGCCTCTGTCCTTAGGACAACCTGGTCATGCAGGGTATCCATTCTCCTATAGTCTGAGTTTGTGCATCTGCTGTATTTCAAAAGGTTTGAAGCACAGAAGGGCTGCTCCTCTATTTCACTAGATGTGATAACATACCATTACCCCATGTCCTTTAAAGCTGACACAAAAATGAGAAATCTAGAAAGAAGAGATCCGTATTCAAAGAGAATTTATCTTGTACAGATTAGCAAGTCTGTCTTTTTTTTTTTTTTTTTTTTTTAATCCCAGAACAGACCAAGGATAATTTTATTTAATAAATAATGTTCTCGTGATGGGACTGCAGCTTTCTCAGTTATACTCGTATTTCATTGCCCAGTAAGCATTCTCCTTGGAGATGCTTATATATCTCCTGTACTTCATGCAGATTTCAGGAAAGCTTCTCTATTTTTTAAAAGATTTTAAATTAACTCTAGTTAACAAGTGTTCGTAATTATCTTGCCACTATTTCATGTTCGTTATAAGGTTACAGACACTGAATTTAAAAAAAGCCCAGAACTGAGTAGAGGTATCTCTAGGATGGCAACAGCTGTCCTGAAAAGACGCAGGGATTCAATAGACTGTCAGCCCCAGGGTCAGCGTGTGCACTCATTAAGCCCACAAAAATTGATGTGATTGTTTAAGAAGAAGAAAGGCAGCTAGTCCAAATTTCATCCTCTGTGTTGGACAAAGGAGTTACTGATATTGAAAAAGCTGAGAATTCCCTCTCTTTATCTGTCGACGTCTTCCTCCTCCTATGTTGCTACCCTTTACCTGCTCCCCAGCACTAACTAATTCAGTGGGTGGTTTAAGGCCCTCTACCTCAAGAGCATCTGCAGGAGCTCAGCCAACCTCCTTTCACAATATAGCAGTGTAACCATGTCATTACCAAAGCTAACTAATCAAATTAAGCTTTTCTTAATTTAACCCTACAAATTCACAGAAGATCAGCTTAATTAACTCTAATAATTCTACCTTGAATTCATTGGAGGTGCGCCTCTACTAATTATTCCATAAGTTCAATAAAGGTGTGGCTGTGGGATCCTTTCCCTGCCTACAGTAATTCTACAGCCTAACTTTTTCACTACATGCAATTTTACTGTACAAAATCTAGCATAGAACGTGCATTTATTTAGTCATCTGTTACAATTACAAAACGATATGACAAAAGTACTCAGATGTGAGAGATCCCCAGGTGATCAGCCCATGCTTCTGTCTTTCATAGACACCAGGGTTAGTGTTCTGGAATATAGGTAAGTTCTTTGTGTGATGTCTTGGCTGCCCTTCTTTGTGTGTATATGCAGTTTGTATGTACGGTATCTATGTGAGTATTGTTTCTCTGTTCTGTTCCTACTTTTATAAACCTATGGAGAAGCATTGCTGTGCAGTTTTGTTGATTTTTTTTTTTTTAATGTCATTCAACTTAGGGTTATGTCTACTGAAAACTTCTGAGTTTTTATTTTGGCTTATTCTTTCATTATGTATTTTGGGTTGCTGATGTTCGCAGCTCAAACTGGTCTTTGCCATCAGGTGTCCACTACAGGTCAAGTGGTTTCTCATGAAGATTTGTCGTAGCCCTAGTGTGTTATGGATTTGCAGTGTTGCTAGATGTTTTGAAAAATACAGCTCTCATGTGCCCTGCCTCCAGGAACCAATCCTATTTTGACAACCACCTGGGGGAGAGGTCACATGGGAACAGTAAAATAAGGGAACTGTTACCATGCTGCTAAAATTGCCATACGGATTTGCCTGGTTTTTTTTTTTCCCCGCTTAAAACAACCAAACCAGCTTTTCGATCATTTCACTCTCCTCCATAGATACATATTTGATCTGGTTATTCCTGTGAACATTCAGCATGACATGCAGTCTGTTTATTAGGAACCTGCTTCAGGTTTATTGCTAATTCACCTTAAAATTGAGCTGCAGCAGTAAGGACAGAATGGGCTTTGCGGCTGTGCTGGCATTCCCTGCAGTGTACCATTTCAGATTGATTTTGTTTTGACTATCGGAGTAGTTTTTGAGATGTCATCAAATCCTGTGGAAGTGATTGATTCAGTGACATCTGATAGGCCAGAGAGGGTTAACTGCAGCACTGCAATCCCATTTATATGCAGCACTGAAAGAGGTGCCTCATAAAGTCAATTGCTTTTGTAGTACTATATGCCTTCATTAGCAAAAAATACATATTTAGTAACCCTAAATTAGTTTAGTAACTAATAAGCAGCAGCAGTACTTTATGTGTGTGATTCTGGTGAAGTGGGAACGCTGCAGGGGAGGGTACTTAAATTCCTGCCATGTCTGAATTATGCAGTAAACTTTTAATTCTACAAACTGTGGGCTACTATTTCATTCCACTGTAGTTGACCAAACAAATGTGTATATAAATGTGTGGTGCTGCCTTGAAATTTATTGAAGAATTTTATTTGATGGCTATTAAGCAACCTGTCTAAATAAATGTATGCATACATGTGGACATTTATATACATTTTTTTGTCTATTTGTTTATAAAAAGGGTTGTTTATATATCTGTTTATGTACATATCTGTTTATGTACATGTTTCTGTAGATACATGTATATACATACACAATGCGTAGGCCCATAACGTTTCCTGATGGTAAAAGGATGTGAACATGCTCACAACAGGTTCATTTTCTTTATCTTGCATGCTCTGCATTCAGGAAGTAAGTTAAAATAAGGGCTTTGCCTTCCAGCTGATGCAATAGAAATGTGTAATTTTTCTCTTGAATTCTCAGGGAGAATGAGGCTCTGCGGAAAGAGGTTCTTGACCTAAGACAAAAGCACAACCTGCATCAGCAGCAGTTTGACACAGTGAGTCACCGGGGCTTTAAGAAAACAGATGTCCGTGGCATTGCTTTAGTTTCTAATCACCAGTGTCTTCATCTCCTCTCTTGAGATACACTGGTGGTTTTATTTGTAATAAAGAATAAATAAAAATGTGTACATATGAATATGCCCATGTCCAGCTATAGATTTATATGATATTCTCCCACCATAATTCCAGATCCCACAAAACTAGAATGATTCTGGCAGCCAAAAAAGGACTTGAGCTCCAGGGTGATTTCATATATCTGTTTGGACCAATCTCCATGCTTTATTCATTTTTGAGATAGTGTTAAAGCAAGTGCACACATTTTAGCTCTGTTGGATTACTTCACTAGTTGAATGCAGGGTACAAAAATACACTTCCGAAGCACAACAGTAATATCAATATCAGGGTCTCACTGGCCACCTTTGTGCAACTCTGCCCACCAGTAAGTATCCTGCACAACTGCTGCCACTTTAGTGGTATCACATGGAGTCACAGAAAAAGCAGCAGTTGTGCAGGAAATGAACAATAGATTTGACAAAGCCCCAACTGTGAGGGGAGGAATAAGAGAACAGAGGTCTGATTGGAGATGCAGGAAATGGGGTGCTGGGTCTGAAGTTATGTTCCCAGGGAATGGAAAAATGAATGTCATACAGCACAAAATGAGAAAGGAGGCGGCTGAAAGAGTGGTGGGGGCTCTGGAAGGAAAACCTTTAAATATAAGGGACACAATTATAAAGGCTTCTGTTTCTCTGAGTATTTTAGGAAACATTTCCAGAGTAACCCTCCAGCTAAGGGTTGGTGACCATATTCTAAGGCCACAAAATGAGTTGAGAGAACCTCTGTTCAAGTGGGTATATGGATTGATTGGACATTTCTCCTTTCTCCTTTTTCAGCTTTTAAAAAATTCCAGTCTGTTAAAAATCTACTTTCTTGTTCCTGTTCTGAAATATATGCAGCTAAAGTTAGCTAGATAAACTGTCCCTGATATTCAGTACGATAAACATCCTTCTTTTTTACAAAATTATTTAGCCCTTCACCTTTTCCCATATAACAAAAAAATATATATTCCTCTGCATTCAAGCAGGCCAATGCCTACCAGTGGGTTATGCACCTCTGCCAGCAGATAGAGACAGAATAAGAAGCTGATGTCACAGATATATAGTCCTGCCTCAACATCAGTCCGCCAGTATTCTCCATCTCCAGCAGATGGTGGACATGCATTTCCCTACTGGGGATTGCCTGTAAATAAATAAATAAAAGAGAAATAGAAGAAAACGGAAGTTCCCTGTACGTAACCGGATCAGTCCAGACAGTGGGTTGAGCCTCCTTTCCAGCAGAGGGAGACAGAAAAACTCAAAAGGTATCCTGTATCAGGACAGTGCTCCCCCTGTGTCCCTTCAGTATTTCTCTGTCTCCAGCAGATGCAGATAGCAGAACCTGTGGTTCCCTTTCTTTGTAGCAGTTTTTGGTTTGCGGAAGTTCTTCTTCCTCCTTTTCTAGTTATAAAGGATCAAGCAAGTATTGGGTTAATTCCCAGTGTTTAAAAAGTAAAAAAAAAAAAAAAAAATTTTTTTTAGTCATCAGGAGCAGTTTTGTTCTGACTCCTCGCTCTTGCTTGGGCCTAGGGGGGTCCTGTCCCCTTGATTTATGCAGCCTAGGACCCTTTTCCCGGTGGCCTCTTGCCTGGCTCTGGGGTGATACTGGTGGTCCAGTCCCTCCCCCGTTGAGACCCCTGAAAAGTTTCATGCCTCAGGTCTTTTTGTCAGAGAAATAAAATTCCTCTGTCACTTTAAGCTGTCGGGGGGGGGGGGGGGGGGGGGAAAGAGCAAAGGTTTTTACTTTTTATTCATCAGTATCCTGGACAAGGACCGGCAGATTATGGGTGAAGGAGCAGAGAGCAGTTTTCTCTCTCTCCCGCTCGCAGCAGCCAGGCACAGAAGGACTTTGCCATTCCCATGGCAACTCCTCACCCCCCCCCCCCCCAAATGTCTCGATCGCCATTTTGTATCGACATGTGGAGAGCCAGCCTGCTGCACATATCGAGCCTGTTTCTTTGCCGGACGGGGGAAGGGATTCTGTAGTTCATCAATCCCCTCCAGATTTAAGCAGCGTGGACTCTCCGAATTTGATCCTGGACCCTCAGGACGATATCCCCCCTCCTCCAATTCCAGGGAAAGCCCCTTCTCATTTTACTACTGATTTTGTACTTTTATTACACAGAGCTTATGTTGCTAGCTTGCTGCAGCAGGAGGATCCCCCAAAGACCCCCCACCTGTGAAGGTTCCTATAGGCCCTCCACCTGCCAAGGTGCCTAGGGTATCTACAGACCAGGGACACAAACTCCCAGATTCCCAGGGGACTAATCGGGTTCGGACCATACCAGGGGCGCAAAACCTGCTGGATCCTCCTACCCCACCTCCTCAGCCTGATCTGGATGCAGATCCTTTAACTCAGAATCCACCAGTCGAAGGGGACGACCCGTGGGTCTTACGCTTGTTCCAACAGGAGGAGCTGGACCCACTTATCCGTTTTTGTTCTAGCTGTTGAGCATAGATGCTCCTCTGGTGGAAGCCGCTAGTACCCCGGTTTCCAGTAATAAGGACCCTGTCCTGGCAGGACTGAGAGCTCCTCCACGTACCTTCCCTTTTCATCCTATGCTAATGCAGTTACTTCTCCAGGAATGGGAAGCTCCGGAATCCGGCTTACGAGTGGGCAGAGCAATGGACAAGCTCTGTCCCCTCCCGGACCACTGCCTAGAGATGCTCAAGGTCCCTAAGGTGAATGCTTTGGTTTCCGCTGTCACAAAGAGAACCACCGTTCCGGTGGTTGAAGTGATGGCTTTGAAGGACCTTCAGGATTGGAAGTTGGAGGTACATCTCAAAAGGATCTTTGACGTTCTAGTGCTCGGTGTTCGGGCGACAGTCTGTAGCAGTCTCATGCAGCGGGCAAGTCTCAGGTGGGTTCAACAACTACTCAGCACCCAGGACCTCCCGTCTGCAGAGGTTGAACAGGCGGAGCGACTGGAGGCCACGGTTGCGTATGGGGCTGATGCCCTCTACGATCTCCTCAGGGTGCAGGCCAGAGCCATAGTTTCAGCGGTGTCGGCCCAGACGCCTCCTCTGGCTGCGAAATTGGGCGGCAGACTCCTCTTCTAAATTGCAGTTGGGCACTCTCCCATTCAAGGGTAAGTTGCTTTTTGGGGAGGACCTGGAACAGCTTATCAAATCTTTAGGCGACGACAAGATTCATAAGCTGCCTGAGGACCGCCGTAAAACAGTCCAAATCCTTTTTTTCCTTCGCGCTCTCGTTTCAGAGGGCAGCGCAGATACAGCAATCCATGGGGGGGGGGGCTTCTCAAGAAGTCCTTCCACTAGATCTCAATCATGGTCATTCCTTTCATGGACGACGGCCATTCCGGGATGGTAACCCTCAATGATCCTCCCCAAAGTCCTTGCAATGAGATGCAGCTGGCCCATTCCTCCGTTCCCAGTTTAGGTGGTCGTCTGTCCCTATTTTACGAGGAATGGGTCAAATTTACTTTGGATTGGTGGGTCCTCGAAGTAATCGAACAAGGCTATGCTTTAGAATTTGCTCGGGATCTTCCGGACCGCTATTTAATTTCTCCCTGCAGACTTCGGAAGCGTCCAGCTGTGCCCAGACTGTGCGCCAGAATCTCAACAGGCTTCAAGAGATCGGAGCCATAGTCCCTGTCCCCCTGGAGGAACAGGGTCGGGCCAGTATTCCATCTACTTCGTGGTCCCAAAAAGGATGGCTCTTTTTGACCAATCCTGGACCTCAAGAGAGTTAACAAGGCGCTGAAGGTCCCCCATTTTCGGATGGAGACCTTGAGAGCGGTCATTGCGGCGGTTTGCACAGGCAAATTCCTTTTTTCTCTCGATTTGACGGCGGCCTACTTTCATATCCCAATCCACCAGGAACATCAGAAGTATCTCTTTTTCAACATCCTGGGACGGCATTACCAGTTTCGAGCGCTCCCGTTCGGTCTTGCCACTGCTTCACGCACATTTACCAAGGTCATGGTGGTAGTGGCGGCCTTCCTCCACCGAAAGGATATACTGGTCCATCCTTACCTGGACGACTGGCTCATTCGGGCAAAATTGGAGAAACTTTGCGTGCTTGCAGACAACAGTCTTGTCGTTTCTCACCTCCCTCGGTTGGATAGTCAATTTCCCTAAGAGCAACCTCAAGCCCTCTCAAGTCCTGGAATTTTTAGGGGCACGCTTTGACACACACTTGAGCAAAGTCTTGCTTCCCGAGGCCCGGGCGCTCAAACTCATGAATCAAGTACGACATCTGTTATCTCTCTCTGTGCCCACAGCCTGGGACTATCTCCAGGTCCTGGGCTCTATGGCTTCAACTATAGATTTGGTTCCATGGGCCTTCGCACTTATGCGGCCTTTACAGAAAGCTTTGCTGTCCCGCTGGAAGCCGGTCTCGGAGGAATTTCAGACACCTATACCGCTCTCTGACTTTGCATTCGCCAGCATGCAGTGGTGGCTCTCATTCGCTCACCTGTTGAAGGGGATGCACCTGGAAACACCTCAGCGTATCATTGTTATGACGGATGCCAGACTCTCCAGCTGGGGAGCGGTGTGCTAGAATCAGTCTACCCAAGGCCAATGGTCCCCAGTCCAATCTTAATGGCACATCAATTGTCTGGAGGCCCGAGCGATTCGCCTGATGCTCAAGATGTTCCTGCCCTTGCTCCGTCGCAAAGCGGTGAGAGTTCTCTCCGACAATGCTACCACAGTAGCTTACATCAATTGCCAGGATGGCACCAGGAGTCGGGTAGTAGCCCTGGAAGCCAGCAAGCTGTTCCTAGGCGGAGTGCCATCTGGCTCAACTGGCAGCCTCCCACATTACGAGGAAGGAGAATATTTAGGCTGACTTCCTAAGTCGTCAACACCTAGACCCCGGAGAGTGGGAGTTGTCCGAAGAGGCGATGGATCTTGTCCCCTGTTGTGCACGTTCTTTGTGCATAAATTGTGTGCATAGTTAAGTGTGTCCCTGAGCGTGTTTTGCCTATGTGCACCTTTTGTGTTTTCTGTGCGCATATTTCAGTGTGTTGTGTAGTTGAACATGTACTTGCCACTGCATGCATATTGAGCATGATACTAACCATGGTGCTGGCACCAAAGAAGTCAAAGCGCGTAGCTATTTGTGCAGTATACCATATAAGGGTGATACAGCTGGAATTTTCTACAAGCCTTCATCAGTGCTGCCTGTGTGCTTGAGGAGATTTGCCGCCTCCTGATTTTGCTGACAGTGGTCCATCCCCTCTGTCTGAGAGGAGTGGGGCTGAGGGCGACAAGGCAAGGCTGTCTTCTCCTTTGGTTGATACACTGGCTGAGTCGTCTTCAGGGAAGATTTGCCCTCAGGACGTCAGGTTCGTGCCTATGTGGCCTGGTATGGAGCCATCTTCCTTTTGTTTAGGTCTGTAATCCTTGGAAGAATTCCACCCTTCTACAGAAGTGTCCTTCTGAGTTGGCAGTACCGTCTAAATCAGGATCACATGTCGAAGTCCTCTGCGTCTGCCAGCATGGTAAAACGCAATGGCGCTGCTTCATATCTGAAGACGGGACCTATGTAGTCTTGATAGCTCATGCATAACACTTTTGGATAGTACATATATTGATCCAATAAAAGCCATTGCTGCCTTCAGAGATTCTAGTTTCCTGTAGGAGCTCTAGAGCTATCAGATCACTGTGTTGCATTTTATTTTATTTAGTGACTGGAATGTTTTTTTTCTGCCTTTATCGAAGGTGGAGTTTCTTTTGCATTGATCTCTTGTCTCCTTTTCCAGGCTGTTCTTTCCATTTTACTTTCTTTTTTCGCGCTCTCCTGTCTTAATCACTTCCTCCCCTCCCATCTATTTTTCCTCCATTTCTCTCTTTTCCGTTCTAAATCTCTCCCTTATATCAGCATAACTTTTCTCTGTCCTCTCACACTTTGTCATCCATGCTTTCTCCTACCCTTCATCTCTCACACTCCAGTTCTCCCTGTCCCAGCATTTCACATCGCCAACTCTCCCCGTCAATGCTCCCTTCTCCCCCAGCAGCCACCTTCCTCTCACACCACTCCTCATCATCCCCACATTGACTTTCTCACCCTTTATCAATCATTTAATTTTACTAATCTCCTTTCACATCCTCCCATCCCCTCTAGTTTGTCTCCCTCACCCCATCATCTCTGCTGTGACTCCCTTACCCCCTACTATTCTCGCTCATACTTCTCCCTTTCACCCTCTCTGATTCACTCTCACCTCCAGTCATCCTCTTGCTTGTTCCCCTCGCTGGCTCTTATCATATGTACTCCATCACTCCTTATGGGTCTCATGCACCAAACAGGGCCCCACCTCCCCCCAACCCACAGCACCCCTCTTTCTCTCTCTTAAACCCTTCCTCCTCTCAGTCACTGGATCTGGCTGTCTCTCACTGCCTCTTCCTCCCTAATATGTCTGGCTCTCTCACACACACACACACATACCATCACCACCTCTGCCCCACCCCGTTCTCTAGCTCTCTTCACCCCATCACCACCTCCTGGCTTTATTTCACACAGATTCTCCTCCTCTGGCACTCTTGTCCATCCTGTTACTACCAATTTCGGAAACCTTCCCTTGGGTTGGTGACAGTTCCACACAAGTTCAAAAAAGTGATGGTGATAGTGGCAGCAGCTCTCAGGAAGGAAAGTATCCTGGTGCACCCGTACCTGGATGATTGGCTAGTATGGGTGAAATTGGAAGTGGTGTGTTGGCATTCACTCCAGTGGACCCTGCAACTCCTGGATTCATTGGACTGGGTGATGAATCTGGCAAAGGGTCATTTGAAGCCAGTCCAATCATTGGAATATCTGGGGGCAATCTCAGATACCCGGTTAGAGAAGGTGTTTGACTATGGAGAGGGTAGTCAAGTTGCAGAGTCAGATCCTTCGGCTGCTGTGTCTGTCAGTTCCCAGGTCCTGGGTTCCATAGCTTCTATGCTGGAATTTTTCTCGAATGCGTTCTCTGCAGAGGGCTCTGTTATCCTATTGGAATCCGCTTTCAGAGGAATTGCAGCTTCCTTTGCCGTTGCTGGAGGAGGCCAGGTCCAGTCTTTTGTGGTGGCTGTCTCGGCAAAATCTGATGAAGGGAATGGATCTGGAAGTGGCCAACTCGGTGGTTGTGACCACAGATGACTCTCTGATTAGGGGGAGATTTTTTAAGGAAAATCAGCCCAGGGTCAGTAGTCGTCAGAGAAGGTGACCTGGTCCATCAGTCAGCTGGAAACCAGAGCAGTGCACGAAGCCTGGTTGGCATTTCTCCCACTCATTCAGGCCAAGTTGGTGCGAGTGTTCTCGGATGATGTGATGACAGTGGCATACATCAAGCGTCAGGGCGGAATAAAGATTCATCTAGTAGCGCTGGTGGAGAAAGAAATGATTGTGCGGAGAAACATCTGGTAAGAATAGCTGCTTCCCATGTGGCCGGAGTGGACAACATGCAAGCGGACATCCTCAGCAGACAATGTCTGGATCCACGGGCGTAGGAGTTGTCGACGGAGGCTTTTGCCTTGATTCAGGCTAGATGGGGCAGACCAACGGTGGACCTCATGGTGACTCCAGGAAATGCGAAGAAGGATCCGTTTTTCAGTCTAAGAGGGAGGTTGGATCAGAGAGCATTGACATTTTCATTCAGCCGTGGCTGACACATCTGTTGCTGTACGTGTTTTCACTGTGGCCTCTCACAGGTCAAGTGCTGCGGTGCTTCAAGCTTCACCCGGGCAAGATAATTCTGGTGGCACCTGAGTGGCTGTGGTTTGCGGACTTTTTTAGTCTAGCGGTGGATGGTACCGTTTGTGGGTCCATCTGTCAGGTTTGTTGTGGCAGGGATCCATATTTTCAAACAGGGAGAATAGTTTCTGTGTAGCAGCTTGGCTTTTGAGAGGCAATGGCTCTGCTTGAAGGGTTATTAGGAGCCTGTGATAGCAATTTTGCTTCAGGCAAGGAGGCCTTTCATGTCATTGGTATATGTCCGCGTGTGGGACGTGTTTGAATCGTGGTGTATGCAGAACAAGGTGCAACCTTTGAAGATGGATATTCCACAGATTCTGGCCTTTTTGCAAAGCGGCTTGGCTAATGGGTTCAGGTGGCAGCCTTAGGGTCTTTTCGAAATAAGATGCAGGGAAGACCATTAGCATCTCATCCGGATGTGGTTCATTTCCTCAAGGGGCAAAACATCTGCGTTCTCCGGTCCAGAAGATTTGTTCAGCATGGAATTTTAATATGGTTCTTCAGGTGATGTGTGGTCCCCCCTTTGAACTGGTTATGAAGACTTCTTTAAAGGACTTAACCCTGAAGGCTGTTTTCCTTGTGGCTATCTTTTCAGCTAGGAGGATATCTGAGCTACAAGCATGATCGTGTAGGGAACCTTTCCTGTGCTTTTCGGAGGAGGTTTTTTTTGTTTTGGTTTTTTTTTTTTTACACGTAAGGTTCCTTCCTTTTTGCCCTTTCACCTTAGGTCGGTAGTTTGATCACCTGATTTTCTGAATTTGTCACTGGATGCTCCTATGGCGAGGGAGCTTCACTTATTGGAGGTGTGGCAAATTCTTTTGCGAAATCTTAAGGTGACAAATGTCTTTCTATCTGTTTGTCCTTCAGTGGAGCAAGAAGGGAAATAAGGCTTCCAAGGACACTATTGCATAATGGTTAAAAGAGACAATAGCCTCCACTTATATCTGTAAGGGCTGGTCGGTGCCAGAGGGGTTGAGAGCGCATTCCACTAGGGTACAGGCAACCTTGTGGGCGGAGTGTCAACTGCGTTCTCCGCAGGAGATTTGTTATGCTGCGACGTAGTCTTCTTTTCACACTTTTACCAAACATTACCGCTTGGCTGTGTGGGTGCCAGAGGAGGCGTCTTTTGGGGAAAGTGTGTTGCGCACAGGTCTTTCGTGTTCCCACCCAGAGTAGAGGGGCTTGAGTACATCCCACTTGTCTGGACTGATCTGTGTATGAACAGGAAAGGAAAAATGGTTCTTACCTGCTAATTTTCATTCCTGAAGTACCATGGATCAGTCCAGAGACCCTTCCCCATTTTCTAAAAGACTTCCTCGCATCTGGATATTGCTGAGCTGATATATTCAGATTAATGAGAGGTGTACATTGTTTGGTATGTGCTTTGTGTTAAATCAAGGGGTCCTAATTTTCAGGGGGCTCCAACTTTCTCTGTTTGCACAAGGTTTATTGGGGTTTGTTAAGGTACACATCTGGATTGGGTACAGGTCAATACTGGGGGACTGCAAGTGGCACACTTGGTTATGTAGCAGTGCCTCAAAGTTTTGTTCTCTGTCCCCATCTGCTGGTAGGGATGCCTAAACCCACTTTTGGACTGATCCACGGTACGTCCGGAACGAAAATTAGCAGTTAAGAACCCATTTTCCTTTAAGTGATTTGATGTGTCAGTTTGATAGCTGATTTATTACTGCATTGTGTGCGTTATTTTGTGTAGATGAATGAGCATAACTATGCTGATTAATGCTCCTAATGAAATGTTGTGTGTTTAGTATGATATATAACAGTCAGGGTGATCCAGTACCGAGCGGTAGGAAGAGCTGCGTTAGTGCCTACGGCACCCGCGGTTACCGCCCGCACAGTGCAGCTCACCTACCGCTCGATCCTGAAGCCTAATTATATGTAAATGTAAGCCGCATCCGAAAAGCCTTAGTCCCGCGCAACCCAGGATACTGGATAGAGCGCCTATATAGGATCCTGGGTGCGCGGGCCTAAGGCTTCACGCCACGCTGGTATCTGTCATTTCAAATGTCATTTGAAATGACAGATACCAGGAAGTCTGGTCCGATCGGATGCAAAAATAAGTTGCTTCGCCGCTGTCATCTCTCTCCTCTCCTCCCGAAGCAGGCCTTGCTCCGGGAGGTGGAGAGAGAGATGCCAGTGGCGAAGCAACTTACTTTTCCATCTGATCTGACCCGACAGCGCTTCTCCCCCCCTCCCGGAGCAAGGCCTGCTTCGGGAGGGGGGGAGAGAGATGACAGCGGCGAAGCTTTCCCCCAGCCCGGACCCCCAACCCGGACCCGACCTGACCGCTGTCAGTCTGTTCTCCCCTGCTCCGGGAGGGGGGAGAAGAGGTGACAGCGGCGAAGCAAAAAAAAAAAAAGGGGAGCAAATTTTGTTTTTTTTCAAAAGCGACTTACTTTTGGGATCTGTCAAGATCCCAAAAGTAAGTCGCTTTTGGACGCCGGCAAAACTTATCTTTTTTGCAGCCATCAGCCGGAACACGATCTGGCTCCCGTAGCTCCTCCCAACAAGATGGCCGCCTGCACGGGGAAAGCGTACAATTGGCCGCTGAAGACGTGACGTCACGACATCACGTCTTGAGCGGCCAATTGCACGCTTTCCCCGTGCAGGCGGCCATCTTTGTCTTCATCGGGAGGAGCTACGATCGCATGTGTTCCTGATGATGGCTTCAGAAAAGTAAGTTGCTTCATCGTTGCTAGTGTCCCCCCTCCTCCCGGAGCAAGGCGGCTTTTCGCGCCCTGCTCCGAGAGGAGGGGGGACACTGAAAAGTCGCTTCGCCGCTTTCTTCGTCGTTGCTTCGCCGCTGTCAGTGTCCCCCCTCCTCCCGGAGCAAGGCGGCTTTCCGCGCCCTGCTCCGAGAGGAGGGGGGACACTGAAATGTCGCTTTGCCGCTGTCTTCGCCGTTGTCAGTGTCCCCCCTCCTCCCGGAGCAAGGCGGCTTTTCCGCCCTGCTCCGAGAGGAGGGGGGACACTGAAAAGTCGTTTCGCCGTTTCTCCGCCGCTGTCTTCTGGCTTCGCCGGTGTCCGGGCTGGGGGAAAGCTTCGTCGCTGTCAGTGTCCCCCCTTCTCCCAGAGCAAAGGCGGCTTTTCGCGCCCTGCTCCGAGAGGAGGGGGGACACTGAAAAGTCACTTCGCCGTTGCAGTCTCCGTGGCAGCCCCAGTCCGGACATCGGAGGGGGGCTGCAACGTTTTTTTTCGCTTTTTTTTTTTTGGCTTCGGGAGCAGGGGAGAGGCCCGGGGCTGCCACGGAGACCGGCACCCATGATCGCGGCCGGGGCAGGTGAGCGGGGGCTGGGGGAAAGCTTTCCACCTACCCTTACCCATGCCTCTACCGCCTGGGTCAGGGTAGGCGGTAAGTTTGCAGGTTAAACGCGCGACAAAACGGCAGGGAAAGGTAGCGTTAGTCGGGGCGCAGGTTACGGGATGCTAGGTGAATAGCTAATTCGCTCGTTTGCATGCAATATCGCGCTAATTCGCTCGTTTGCATGCAATATACATGCCGCGGGCGGAAGGGGTTGCCCAGGGAATTTAGGCCGCGGTAGGAGTAGGTTAAAGGGGATTCGGGATTGCAGGAAGGGCTAACGCGGCCGAAAACGAAGTTAAAAACGGCTTAGGAGCAGGGTAAACGCGGCCGCACTTTACAGGATAGGCCTGTATGTGAACTAATGAGATGTGAATAATTATTGCTTTTATTGTTACACAGTGTTAATGGTATACCCAATTCTATCTGGTTTCCTGTATGTGAAGCTGCTATGATTTTTCACATATATTTTCAAGTTTAGACAGCTGTGTTTAATCTTTTGATTCAATTTGATTTTAGAGGTGCTCCCTTTTTTAATGTATTGGATACTATGAATAAAGTTTTGATTTTTACTTAGAAACATTATTACTCTTTTCCAGTCCATCAATTAAGCACTTTATACTATATACATATTGCCTAATTTCTGTTAGAGAGAGAAAAACACTGTGTGTGTGTGTGTGTGTGTGTGTGTGTGTGTGTATATATATATATATATATATATATATATATATATATATATATATATATATATATATATTTATTTATATAAAATACAATGTACTACAAACCAAATGTAGATCAAACCAAACATTCCACAACCCCTAGGGAGGATCCATCCCCCTTTTCGAAAACCACTGCTCTTGTCAATGCTATATTGTTTTCCTTGTGCACTTGTCATATAAGAATATAAGAAATTGCCATGCTGGATCAGACCAAGGGTCCATCAACCCAGCATCCTGTTTCCAACAGAGACCAAACCAGGCCACAAGAACCTGGCAATTGCCCAAACACTAAGAAGATCCCATGCTACTGATGCAATTAATAGCAGTGGCTATTCCCTAAGTAAACCTGACCAATAGCCGTTAATGGACTTCTTCTCCAAGAACCCATCCAAACCTTTTTTGAACCCACACTGCTGATTTACCATGCTTAGGAATGATGTGCTTTTGTTTTTTTTTGTTTTTTTTAGATGGTGCCTTTACAATCCTACAGCCCTGTGATCAGCTTGCAACAAACTCCGTAAGTATAATGCTGAAGCTAGCGGGGAAGGCTTGATGGTGGTTTATCTTGAAACTAAACTAGTGCATTCTACGTCCAGGATATGCAGATAATCTTTATTTAAACCAGGTGTATGCAAATATATTTTTAAATAATCTTTGTGAGCACCTTTAAAACCAAACCTGTTGGGGGTTCTCAAGGTCCAGAACTGAAAACTACTGCAGAAAAATGGAAGATTTCTTTTCCTGCCAATATCACAAATGCAGACTTTGACTTTAACCAAATGTTTGTTGATCTGTGATCTCCTACTTTTTTTTTTTAATTTTTTAAATTCTTTATTTTCAAATTTTGAAATTTTAGACAGGAATAAAACATTCCTATACAGAAAATCAATGTCAATAAAGTAACAATACAACTAATATTATATTCAATATAATAATGACATTTAGATTATAGGTAAAATAATAGTAATTAGGGGCACAATGGAGCATACTTTCAATGCAAATTTCATTTCATTACATATAATGATTGACTCGCCAGGCAGTTTACCATCTTTACTCTACTCACACCGGGACTGGGGGAGTTATAACTGGGGATCGTCCAGCTAAGAATGATCTCAATTGTACTGGTTCATAAAAAATATAATTTTCATTCAAATATCGAATACAAGCCTTGCAGGGGTATTTCAGGACGAAGCGAGCTCCAAGTTTCTAAACCTCAGGTCGCAGAAAGGAATTCCTTTCTGCGTACCTGAGTAGATTTAACCACATCGAGGAAAATCCATACGGGGCTGCCATAAAAAAAAGATTGTCTATTTCGGAAAAAAAAAATGCCTCACATGATTTTTCTCTGAAAGAACAGTGAACAATACTAACATTGATCTTCTTGAATTAATTTGAAGTTCTGAGGACATTTCTAATATATTTTTCAAATTCAACGATTGTTCTTGCTCCATATTTTGTACATTTTGCTGCAAATAATATGCTTTAACAACCACAGGAAGGGCATTCTCTGGGATCTTAAGTATTTGAGTCATGTATGTTTTAAATAAATAGTTAGGAGAAATTAATCTCACAGAGGGGAAATTTATGATCCGTAGATTATGCACCCGTAGAGCATTTTCTATAGACTCTAATCTTTTAGTAGTATTATCTGCTTATTTTCAATCAGTCATTCTTTTATCTGTTTCTTCCATTTTATTTTTTTGCGTAGATATCAATTTATTATTTTCAGTCGTTTGAATTTTTATCTCCACAGTCGCCACCGATAGAATTTTTATAGCACTTTCAATAGAGCTCAACATCGTCCAAATTCTATCCAAGGTTACTACATCAGGTTTTGGGGTTGGTGGGGATACTGTGAGCACTCTCAGCCATTCTATCCCCATAACTTCCACAGTTCCAGTATTCCCTTTGGTACCTGTAACCGATGACGAGACCACCATCTCTGGAGCCAAAGGTGAGGAAGCCATTACAGGACTCTCCATTTCTCCTTCTCCTCCTGGGTTTTCTTCCTCCAGCTGTTATAAAACGCTATCACTCATGGCTCCCATCCGAATGACTTCAGGAGTTTTGTCCCCGGCCATTATCATGGCCGCTCCTGCCTCTACCTGTAACTCCAGGGTGTGCTGGCTTCCACGGTGAACCGGGGCTTAAGGTTGTATCCAGGGTCAAGGGGGACGGCTCATGATCCATAGCAGTTCCCCCAGCGACCAAGCTTCCTGGCTCTGTCGATGGTACACCCGTGAAGAACCCAGCGATTTGTGGCTGTCGAGGGTCTACTGAAGGTGAGCTAACATTTTCACCCCTCAGGCAACCCTTTCTTTTCGTATGCGGCATTTTTGTCTAGTAAACAGGCCGATACAGTAAAGTGCGGCCGCGGTTACCCTACTTCTAACCCGCTTTCTACTCACAATTTGGCCGCGTTAGTCCAACCCGCGATTCACTATCCCTTTTAATCCATCCTTACCGCTTCTTTAAATCAACGGGTAACCCTTTCCGCCCGCGGCATGTATATGAGATGTAAACGATCGGATTAGCTATTCCCCCCAATTCAGTAACGTGCGCCCCGACTATCGCCTTTTTAACCTGCAGTTTAGCCGTGCGTTTAACCTGCTAATTTACCGCCTACCCCTACCCCTGCGTTAGAGGCAGGGGTAAGGGTAGACGGCAAACTTTCCCCCAGCCCCCGCTCACCTGCCCTGGCCGCATCCATGGGTGCCGGTCTCCGGGGCGCCCCAGTCCTCTCTCCCCTCCTCCCGAAGCAACTTTAACCAAAAGAAAACCTAAAAACCTAAAATCCCCTCCTCCCAAAACTACTCGACATGTAAAGTATTGTGAATAAGTGTAACCAAAGTTAACTTACTTTTTCTTTCTTTCAGCCCTCTCTGCCCTCCTCCGGAGGCGCGCACGGTGGCTCCCCTGCCTCCCGGGGGCAGCCGGCGGCGAAAGCGGCTTCCAGAGGCCCCCGCCGGCAAAGACAGACGAACGCACGCCCGTAGTGCACGGGCGCTCAAGCCAGCGAAAGCACATGAACGGGCGTGCATGACATCACGGTGCTCGTTCATACGCTTCGCTGGCTTGAGCGCCCAAATTGACGGGCCCCCAAGTCAGCAAAAACGTATGAACGGGCGTGCGTGACGTCACGGCATACGTCACGCACGCCCGTTCATGTGCTTTCGCTGGCTTGAGCGCCCGTGCACTACAGTTTTTAGGTGCTGTTTTGACAGAGGGGACAGTTAGTAGAGCCTTATTAGCAGATCTTAGGTTTCTTTGTGGGACATGTACGTGCAGAGCAGTGTTAAGCCAGTCAGCTTTTTCATCATGGATTAGTTTATGTATTATGCATAAAGCCTTATATTGAATTCTTTGTTCAATTGGGAGCCAGTGTAAATCGGCGAGTGTTCCTGTATGTCATCATTCTTTTTTTTGCCAGTCAAAATTCTCGCAGCTGAATTTTGTAATATTTGTAGTGGCTGAATTGTGGATTGTGGTAGTCCTAAAAGTAGGGAGTTGCAGTAGTCTGTACTTGCGAATATCATTGCCTGCAAAACTGTGCGGAAATTGTTTAGTGTTAATAGAGATTTAAGTCGTCTCAGGATCATTAGTTTCGCATATCCTTCCTTTATTTTCAGTGAGATGTGTTGTTTCATGTTTAGCTCAGGGTCAATTATTACTCCTAGATTTCGTACTTTAGTTGCTAGCTCAACGGTTTGGTTATTTTTAATTGTGAGTGTTGGTTGGATGTGGTGTATGTTTTTACGTTCAAGGTGTAAGAATTCAGTTTTGTCTATGTTTATTACCAGTTCCATCTGATTTAAGAGTTGTTTAATTATCTCAAGATACATATTGGCAAGTTTCAATGTTTCTTCAATGGTGTTTACAATTGGTAGCAGTAGCTGTATATCGTCTGCGTATAAGTAGTGTATGATTCCAAGTCCTGCTAGTAGGTGACATACCGGGAGGAGATAAATGTTAAAGAGTGTTGCCGACAGGGCTGATCCCTGTGGGACACCGGTTAGCAGTGTGACTTTGTCCGAAAGTGAATTTTTAATTTGTACTTGGAAACATCTATTTTTAAGGTATGACTCAAACCATTTTATTGTTTTATTAGCGAGACCTATTTCTTTCTCTATTGAGTAGTATATACATTTCTCCCAAATTGTTCTGTTTCTTTCTTCATTGGTGGTATTTGAATAAGACTTAAGGTTTTCTGTCCAATTCCCTGTAGAACTACTGTAAGTTTTCTCTAAATATTTTATTTTGGTGCCTCTCCTGTCGTCTTCATAACGTCACATCTTTTGTGCTTCTGCTGTTATTTTCAACTTATTGAAGGATGTGAATTTAAGGTCATCTTCCATTAGTACAGCATATCTTAGCTTTATGTTTTGGATTTTTCTCATTACTTTTCCTTGATCTGTCAGCTACACCTCTGTATTCAGTGATTTAATTTTCTTTTCTATATGGTTTTTCCAATGAGGAGGAGTTCTCTTCTATTGTTCTAACCTTGAGTCCTTGTTGGTAAGATTCTCTCAGTAATAATTTGTGCTGCACAGTATTGTATCCAATTTATGCCTGTGATGTCAATAGATGGCTCTTTAATATCGATTATGACTTTGTTCATCTCACTTATCATGATTTTAATTTTGGGTGTCAGATTTACCTTAGAGACAGGTCGATACTGTAACGTGCGGTTGAAGATTTCCCGTCTGTAACGTGCTGGGAGCGCACAATTCGGACGCGTAAGGAGATTCAGCGATACAGTCTCCAGTTTCACGCGTCCTTAGCGCTTTTTAAAACAGACACATAACCCTTTCCGCACGCAGCATGTATATGCTATGTAAATGAACGAATTAGCTGAATAATGAAGGAATTAGCTATTCCCCTCCGATACTGTGACACGCGCTCAGATTATCTCCTTTGTAACCCGCTATTTTGCCGCGTCCTTAACCTGTTAGTTTACCGCCACCCTCTACTTGGTGTTAGTGTGGTGTTAGTGTGGTGTTCGAAAATTAAAATGGGAATAAAGTGTAAAAAATGGTGTACAAAAAGTGTAAAAACATTGCTTACCTGCCCTGGCCCCGTCCGGTCTCCGGTGCGGCCCCAGTCCTGTCCCCTCCTCCCGAAGCAAAAAAAAAAAAAAAACCCGAAAAAGTAGCAAGGCTCGGGCCTGCTACGATAGTCCCTTCTCCCTTCTCCTCTCCTCCCGATTTCGGCGCTCAAGGCGGCCGGGTGGGCGTGCATTCATCCAGGCAGAGGGAGCCGGCGGCGAAAGCGGCCTCCGGCTCCCTCTGCCTGGATGAATGCACGGCCCCCGCCGGCAGTGAATGAATGCCCATGCGATTTCGGCGCTCAAGGCATGAGCGCCGAAATTGCACAGGCATTCATTCACGGCCGGCGGGGACCGTGCATTCATCCAGCGGCCCCCGCCGGCCGTGAATGAATGCCCGTGCGATTTCGGTGCTCAAGGCAGTCACATGACGTGACGTCACGCCTTGAGCGCCGAAATCGCACGGCATTCATTCGCGGCCGGCGGGGGCCGGGCATTCATCCAGGCAGAGGGAGCCGGAGGCCGCTTTCGCCGCCGGTTCCCTCTGCCTGGATGAATGCACGCCCACCCGGCCGCCTTGAGCAGTTTTGTTTTTTTTTTTTGCTTCGGGAGGAGGAGACAGGACTGGGGCTGCACCGGAGACCGGACGGGGCCAGGGCAGGTGAGCAGGGGCTGGGGGAAAGTTTGCCGAGCATCAGGGAACATAACTGTCCACTTCCTGGTACCTGTCATTTCAAATGTCATTTGAAATGACAGGTACCAGCGCAGCCGTGAAGCGTTAGGCCCGCGAACCCAGGATACTGTATAGGTGCTCTATACAGTAAAATGGGTTGCGCGGGCCTAACGCTTGCCTAAGGCTTCGCAGCCGCGGCATGCATTTGCATGCAATTAGAAGAGAGTATAGAGCGGTAGGTGAAGAGAACTGTGCGTGCGGGGAACGAGGGTGCGCCTGACACTGCCACACTGTTTCTACCGCGGCCTTAGAGTATCGATCTGATAGTCTTTCTCTCTTCAGGGCCCCCCAGCAAACCTATCCCTCTGCCAGTTCTTCAATCTCCTGATTCGTTTCATCTTTATTCTCTTTCCTGGCCTGTTTTACCCTGCTCACCATCTCCTGTGATGCGCCCTTATCTTTCATGGCTGTCTCACCAGTTGTCTCTTCCAGTTCTTCTGGCTGCTTGGGTGTCTTTATTCTCAAGGCCCTTGTTTGCTTGGGTGCTTGGTTCCTTTCCTTTTCCTTCTGCTTCCTGGCCTGTCTTTCACTGCTTTCATCTTCCAGCATTGCACCCTTTCACTGGTGGTATAATAGTTGCCTTATCCAATTGTTCTGAATGTTTTGGCATCTTATTTTGGTGATCCTAGCTTGCTCAGGCACCTTTACTGTAGTGCAAGTTAACTACTTAGGCAACTCTCCCCTGGGTTCCTTTTCTGCATATCCTTCTTCTCTTGCTATCTGTCTTTCAGCATCATCTTTCAGCTATTTTAAGATGTCATCACAGGTATTTCCATTTTATAATTTCTCTCATTAAAGATCTTAAGTTATCATCTGTTGTCTTTGCAACTTTTCCTGTGATACTTTTCTCTTTCTTCCAAATTTTAACGGACTCTCTTCATGTCCTACAGTTTTAAATACCAGGTTTTTGGCATAAAAATAGCAGGTCTTTTACCTTCAGGGATCCATTTAACTGTAGGTAATCTGCTTAATATTTTTCATTAGCTTCTATCTATTGTTGCAGTAGGTCCATGAACAGGTTCGCCATGGCCTATAGCTGCAACAAGGTCAATATCTTTACCTGAAAATTCAGCATTGTCTGTACCACCATCATTAGCCCTAGTGCTTAGGTTAAGGGTAAGCACTAGGCAACATTGAAGCCATTATGAATTTCTCTTTTTGCCTCCTCTCATACTTCAGTAGTAACTACCTGGCTGAAATTTAGTCTAGATATTATGCAACAGGGTCACCATGTAAAGGTATTCCTCAAGACTTGGTGAGACTACTTAAGCCCAGGGCTTTTCTTCAGGAGGGTACTCATCAGTATTTTTCCTCCACCTCTTTGATTTGCCATGTAGTACCTAAAAAAAACAAACAAAAAAACAAAAAACAACCAACTTTTCCCCAGGTTCTGTGCTGAAAAACTCAATCTCTCTTCCAGTTCGCCTCCTCAGCCATCTGTTACCTTTATTCCACCCTCCCCTGAAAATGCTGGAGGAATGACCCCCAAAAATACAACAGTCCTGATTGGACTTCATGGAATGTGTACCAATTCACCTAGTAGTTCATTCTCCACCTGTTGGGGTTGGGTTGTTTTTAAATAAGAACTTCCAAAGTGCAGCCCCTGAGGTTGATTCTCCATGCATAATGGATAATTCTTGCTTACTTGTCAATGGAGAAAACACATTTGCTTAACTGTAAACAAGGTTCTCCATGGACAAAAGGATGAAATAACCATTCTTAATTCCTGCCTGCCTCCCTAGAGAGTCAGCTGCCTAACTAAAGCTTAAGCTCTGGAAGGGACTGGGGGGATTCATGAGACAGTTTGCGCAGGAGCTGGGTCCATCTTTGTGCGATTGGATGATGTCACCCATGTGTAATGGCTAATTCATCCTGCTGTCTGCGGAGAGCCCTGTTTACAGTTAAGTTTGGTGTTCTAACAGTTATACATGCTGTGTATGTGTGATGTACTGTGGAATAGCATTTGGAAAACAGCAATAATTACCACCGCTGACAAAGGTATATACTGTATTGTACTTGTCATTTTTTCCTTGCTTCTAGCTGAAGCAGTAAACATAGGAACACTGTGGGTAGAGACTGTGCCAAAGGGTTCTAACCCCGCCCATTAATCCTTTCAACGAGGATGATGTTTTCCTGTCATCCTGGTACATTCTTACAACAAGCTGTGGGTGACAGACCCTTGACTATTGACTTACATAGCAGAAAGGGGTTTTATGCATATGTGTGCAAGGAGATGAAAAGGGGGTCATTGGGTCTAATTAGTAGAATGGATATGCTTTGTAGGTAGTGGCTGTTTCAGGTTCCCTTTTGCTTGACCTTTGTATATAAAGGATTTGTACTGACTTTTATTTCAGAGCCCTAATGATTGACAGCACAGGAAATTACAACGCAAAGTCTATTCAGAAAACAGTGGACATCCACCAGGTAAACTATTTTGTTTTAACTTTTCAGCTGAAGGTTTGAGTTCTATACTTTTCCACATGCAGATTAGAAAATCATGTCTAAACGGCTCCCGTCTTCAAGCCAAAATTAGTTTATGAACAAACCAGGTAGGAAAAGGCCCTGTAAATTTGTCTGGGGATATATGATCTTGCTAGAAAACAGTATTGGGGCAAGAGGAAGGCTGATTACTACATGCTGTGATTGTCATTGGGGCCATTCAGTAAATGGCACAGTCCTTCTTCTCATGGATGAATCTCAGAACTGTGGATCGTAACCAATATATTTAGCCCGTTTTTTAATTTTCTGGTCTTAGACTTGTGCCATGCGGAGGGAACTGGGTTTTATTTCTGGCTCAGATCTTCCTCTCCTGGATTGACCAGGGCTGGGGATCCTATGGAGATAGCATTCACAGCCCTTGGTTGGGAGGGAGTACAACCATCATGCAATGACAATACATAAATGGTTGGAGTTAGAGCCCATAATTGCAGGGTACTAGAATGTGCACTGAACATCAGTGTTAACCAGCCAACTAAAGCCCTGCACCCCAGTCAAGCTTCTCCTCTCCTTCCCTACTTCAGAGAATGAAACACTTGTCCACTACGCCCTACCCTATCCCCTTCAATTGTAAAACAGAAAACAAAAAAACTTGTTGCTTGTGACATAAACCCCAAGCCCCACCCCCATCCCCTTCCCTTCTTCATAATACCCCCCCCTCCCAAATGCATGCATTTCTCCTCTGACCTTGACCCCCACCATCCAGACCTGTGCAGTACCTGCCAAAGACATTCTGAACCTAAGTGGAGGAAGAGATAGCTTTACCACCTCCCTTTCGGCATCCTGCATTGCTCTTGCCACAATCAGCAGTTGTTTTGTTTTATAAATAATTGAAGGGGGTGAGGATGGGTTTCAGGTGAGGACCTTTTGAAGCTTTCTTCTATTTGCATTTGATAAACACCCGGCACTGGTGTAGACGTTAACTCTTTAACCCTAGCTTTTCTTTTGGTGTGTGGCATCATTAGGAAATCACAAAGAAAACACCAAAACAGACAGTATCTTCAAGTAGGTACTATGTGTTCTCTATGGCCGCTGTGGATAAATTCCGCAAGAAAAAAAAAAAGGCAAATACCTTGACGATATTTCCAGATTTTGTAGAATAGATCCGGGCCTTCTCCTGCCTTCTCCGGCCTAAGTTGGCCAAAGCCGCGCGCCCGGCTTAGGCAACGCACCAGCGGTGGCGTCGCGCCGCGGCAAAGATCTTTTGAGCTGGAAAAGTCCCTCCTCCCGTGGTCCAGAGTCCAATCAAGGTGCAGGCAATTTGTGAAGGCTTACCAGCCTAAAGTCAGAGTATTCCAGCGGCAGCGTCGCACCGCGGCAAAGATCTTTTGAGCTGGAAAAGTCCCTCCTCCCGCAGTCCGGGGTCCAATCAAGGTGCAGGCAATTCGTGAAGGCTTACCAGCCTAAAGTCAGAGTGTTCCGGCGGCGGCGTCATGCCGCGGCAAAAATCTTTTGAGCTGGAAAAGTCCCTCCTCCCGGGGTCCAATCAAGGTGCAGGCAATTCGTGAAGGCTTACCAGCCTAAAGTCAGAGTGTTATGACACGCTGTAGCGCCATGTTTGAATCCTTTTAGAAACGGGTATTGCTGTCCGGGATTGGTGAATATTTTGCCTATATGAACTTATGAACTTAGAAAAATTCCCCTGAAGAAGACTGATGTTCAGTTGAAACATGAATCATGTTGGGAACAGTTTTGAATAATCTAGCTTGATGGCATAAGAGATCTATTTCCTTGGGCTAAGTATTCCTTTTTTATTTGGTGATATTTGGTGGGATATTTTGAGTGAAGATGCATTTATAAATATAGGTTAGAATTGTGGATAGAATAAAGCATATTTTGTTGAGTAAATAAACAAGTGACAATAAATGATTAAATGAAAAATGCTCTAAAGGCTGGATATGGCCTGCGGCCCATTGCGTGGCGAGAGGCTGCAGATTAAAGATTTGTAGAGCTTAAACTTATGATATTGTCATTTGTTTAAATATAAAAATTGTTTCTTTTAACTATTTGTGGATATTTGGATTAGATCCTATTTCCCTCTCATTTTGTGCTTATTTAGTAAACAAATAAACATTACATGCAAAAGCTATATTGCACTCTATGTGCACTAATAATGCCCTTTTGAGGGAAATTTTCACCTGTGTGTAAGTCAGCATGAGTCAGTGTATCTAAAGTTACAGCAGGATTTTATAAATTAAGAGATCCATATTCAGAATTATTTATCCAAGTCCCAAACTTAGCCATACATAAGTAGTGTTTAAATCTATCCCATCCCACCCCACCCCACCTTGACAGGTCAAGTTTTAGCCAGATAAGTCTTCCTACAAGTTAGCTGAATAAAAAAAGTGTTCTGGGGGCATTCGAGTGGAGCAAAGTTATCCAGCTAATTTTGCTAATATTCAGATTAATCCAGCTAACTTAACAGGACAATTCTAGAACTACTTCAGAGCAGCCCTAAAGTTATCAAGCTGTGTATGGCCAAATAACTTGCTACTTCCTCTTCATCTAGTCCAGTGGTTCTCAACCCTGTCCTGGGGACCCCACAGTCAGTCTGGTTTTCATGATATCCACAAATAACATGCAAATTTTCTCTCATGCATATTCATTGTGGATATCATGAAAACCCGACTGGCTGTGAGGTACCCAGGACAGGGTTGAGAACCACTGATCTAGTCAGATCAGTCGAGAGGAACAGGTTATACACACTAACCAGCAGATGGAGACAGAGAACAACAGGTTTGCTGATGTCCCTCCTTGTATACCTCCGCACTGACCTCAGCTTGCCAGTATTCTTTGTCTCCAACAGATGGAAGGAAAGCATCCCATGCTGTGGATTCAGGCCTGGTAGGCTGAACAGGGGAAAACCTTTCAGAGCTCCTGAAGTGAAAAACTATTAGTCTCTCCCTCCATTAGTGGAGCAGAGCCCTGAGCTGCTAGAAGAAGAAAAGAGAAAAAGTCAGTGAAGACAGAACAGATCCAGAGGTGACAGCCTTCTCTCACTCCCTAGGTGGAGCAGGGCATGTCCAGGAGGCTTCCAGAGGGATTTGGTGATGAGTGCCCCTCCCAAACTCCTCTTTCCCCTTCTTGGTGTTTTTTCTCCTTCATGTCTGCTTCTTTATTATTAACCAGCAATTCAGATTTAAAGTAAAAAAAAAAAAAAAAAAGGCCAGACTTTTGAAGCTGTGGACATTGTTCTGCAGATTTCAGCGTGTTGTATCGTGACACGATTTTGGTCGCGTATGGCGCAGAAATACGCAGGAGAAGTTTGGAGATGATTCCCCACCTTTAGAACCAGGAGCGGCATATCTGGCAGATGCTGGCTACGATTTAGTGCATGCCTCAGCCAGAGGGGTGGCATTTATAATAGCAGCTCAGAAACTTCACTGGCTTCATAACTGGTTAGTGAGTAAATCCTATGGAAACTTCAGTGGCATATATTGTAGCAATTTTCAAAAGCCCACTTACAAGGGTAAAGTGGATTTGCATATGTAAAATCAATTTTTAATCTTGGAAATGCTTTTGAAAATCAGGCCCAGAATAGATTCAAACTACAGTTACAAAGGTTGGAGAATTGTTTTATTCAAAGTTTGGTGAAAATTTCTGTGCTATTTCAGGGTTAAAAGAGGAGGGCAGGTGATAAATAAGGTATTTTACTGAAAGGATGGAGAACGGGGGGAGGAGGTGTTATCATAGGCTCAAACTCCTTCAAAAGAAATTGGCAGCTTCAGTATTGTGAAGAGCTGCACTCAGGGATTGAACTGAAGGAGATTTTAGGTGAACATTGTTTCCCTTGTTTTCAAAAATAAATAAAGCATCGCGATGTTTTATCCCATAAGATATCAGTTATGTCTAGGGTTCCAAATTGAAGACAGAAGGCACCACATGGTGGGGAGATAATGACTGCTGATCTGCTAGAGCTCAGGATATGCAGGTGATGGAGTGTCTTATATGGACTCTGCAGGAATGGGACTGGCTCTGGCCTGGAGTCTGTGAGGGAGAAGTGCTGTAGGGGGAAGGGAGGCAGGAGAAGTTCCAGAAAAAAAAAGTGCCTGTGCTTAAGGAATGCAAGGAAGTGATCCAAGCCTGTAGAAAAGGGGGAATCACAAATTGAAAGGTGAGCTGAGCCTGCCAATGAAGAAGGAAGCCTAAAATACTGATGAGGGGTTGGGTGAACCAAACCTGTAGAGGTAGGCAGCTGGCTAAAGAAGGGTGAGAAGGAACCTGCTGATGAGTGGAGAGATGAAAAGAGGAACTGGGAGGGGAACAGAGAAGGATGGGTCAGTGGGAAATGGGGAGCGCAGAACAGGCTAAGGGGATGTAGGGAGTGGAGCTAGAAGAGGGGTATTGAACCCCCTCCCCCCAATATAAAAGTCAAAGCATGCCCATGCAGGAGGGGGAGAATTAAGAGTGCAGATGGAGAAAGGAAGCAAGGGGGAAAAGATAGAGAGAGGAGATAAGGAGAATGAGAGAAGACAGTTGTGAATGGGCTTTGGAAGGGAAGGGAGGAGATTGGTGAGGATGAGCTGGGGTTGGAGAGAAGAATCAGTAGTGGAACTTTGTCTTCCCTAGGTCTGTTTTGGCCTGGCCACATAAGTCTTCCCCATGTCCATATTACTTGCTCCACTCTGGTCATTTAAATACAGTCACACTCACAACCCACTGTGTTCTGTTTTTTTTCTTTTTTGCTGCATGCACTGTAATTTGTGTTGACTTCAGCATCCCCAACTATTTTCAAAAGTTGACTGCTATGGCCACAGTTTTATGTTAAAATGTGCAACAAGCCAATCAAACATGCCATAAATTGCTCAAACTTGTTGAGACTCAAAATACGTTCAGTCCTCCATTTTAAGCCATTCCAAACTGGATACTGTATGCAGGATGAGAAACTCTGGTAGGTCTGTTTCTCATGTGGGGAGAGCCTTGGAGGACTTATGAGGATAGACAGAGTTTGTTCAAATTGTTGGGTATTGATAATGAATTTGTCAAATTCCCTGGATCGAGTTAGGCAAGTGTGTTTAAGGCAGGGAGAGAGGAGAGCTGAGGGAGTAAGCAGCCACCATGTTGCTGGCTCTTTAGCACCCCTGTAACTTCCAATTTCATGTGCCGAAAACTTGAAAATTCCCTCGTTTATTATCAATTGTATAGCAGTAATAAGGTAGGACAATAGGGGTTTTAGGGTTGAGGGTTTTTGGTTTTTTTTAATATTGCACTTCTCTCTTTAGTATCTAGAGCTAGCAGATCGCCTCCTTTCCTTCAGCTAGGTAGGACATTATTGTGTGAATGCTAAGTAAGTCTCTTCCATCCTGGCATGATGAGGTGATGGAGCAACCTGTACCATGTGTGGTTAAATTCCCATAAGACTCCAGCTTGGAAAGCTGCTGTTACAGTAGCATGGAGGATTAGCCTAGTGCAATGTTTCGCAAGCTTTCTGATGCCAGGGACCAGTTGGCTGACTTCCTAAACTGACGTGGACTGGCTGGCTGGTAAGAGTTGAGAGAAACTCTTAAAGAGTAGGAGAGAAGGAGTTCCCTCTATGGCTAAAGAGCATGGGGATCCCCTCTGAAGATAAAGTGCAGCGGAAGGAATGGTTATACCCCCCCCCCCCCTTTCAGGAGTCTCCCTTAGTCTCAACCCAGTCATCTACAAATGTTTTAATTAAAAGAACTATGACAAAGTGGCTATGCTTCTTGTACCAAAGTAAGAGAGGGGAAAAATCAGGTCTCTTCAATCCAGAGGGTATACTTAGATTGGTTGCAATGGGGGTTGATGCTGCCCCTTTAAGGAGTCTGATGCTTCCATCAGCCTTTTGTGACTGCATAGGTAGCAACCCTTTGGGGGTTTTTGTTTTGTTTCTAGAGCTGGAGTGGGGGCAGTCTGGGGGTTCAGCTATGCCCAATGTTCATGATTAGACTGCCAGCCCGATCAACTGCTGAGTGCCTGCAGTAGTGAAAAGTCTGAGAGTGCCGTCAGTCTGTCCCCACAACTGGAAGCAGCAGCAGGGGTAGCGCTGTAGAGCCCGGAGTGAAGGTGTTACCAGGACATTTTGTCTTGATGGTTTAGGGCAGTCGAGAAAGTCCCACTTGTGGCTAAAGATGACCGGGTTGGAACCAGTATCTGGGAGATTGCAGCATGGGTCTGCTTCCTCTTGCAACGACTGCCACTCCATGGACCAGCAAAAGTGCTGCTGGGGACCGCTGCTGGTCCATGGATCACTGTCCTAGTGGTTAGAGCTGCAAGATGAGAACCAGGAAAGCCAGAGTTCAAAACCCGATGATACTCTGTGTCCTTGAGCAAATCATTTCACCCTTCATTGCCTCAGGTACAGAATTAGATGTAAGCCCTCTGAGGACAGAGAAATTACCTATGGAACCTGAACGTAATCTCTGTTGAGGTGGCTGACCGGTCAAGAAAGGTGGAATATAAATCAGAAATTAAAATATATAAAACCCCAATTTTCAATATCACTTGAAAGCTATCTGTTAACCACTGTTTTCTTTATTCTGCAGGTATTTGGTAACCGACCTAAGAGAGCAGTAAATGGAGACAAACCCTCGGAGCTGAGGAGCGGTGTTGCCATAAAAGAGGAGCAGCCAGAAAGTTCAGAGGAGGACAAAGCTCGGATCAGCACAAGAGAGTAAGAACGGCGGTGTCGCTGTTCACATTTCACTCCTCGCCCCAGCTCTTCTGATTGTTGCTCTGGGTGAGCTAAAAATACCCTGCTGGAAAAGGTGGTGGCCCTTGATGGTGCACAAACAGCTCTTTCTCTCCAGGGCTGGAGTGAGCCGCTTTCACTATAGACTTAAAAGGAGCCTCTTTTGTGATGAGGTGCAGTCCTGCCACCAGGGAAAGAGAACACCTTATAGATAGATATTTTTTAAATTTTATTTTTATGTTTTTCACACCACCTATTAAAGTTGTTGGGCTTATATCATCTGATCTGCGTAACCCTACACGTCGTCATTTTTTGGCATACAGTGAAGGACAAACTTTTAGCTTCTGAGATTGTGAGGCCTGACCGAGGTGTGGATTAGAAGGATCTCAGTGCTATAATTTTCCAAATCCAATGATCACAAGAGCCTAGTAAAGGTTCCAAAATGATGTGTAAATTCCTCATCTGAGATGTCAGATAGCTTGAAAAGTAAACAGGGTATATAAATAGTCTTGTTCCACAATGGAATTGGTTGTTCCCTGTACGTACCAGGAATCAGTCCAAACCGCTGGGTTGTGTCTCCCTTCCAACAGATGGAGTCAGAGAAAAAAAACCGAAAGGCACCCCCTCTTACACTGGTGTGCCACCTGTGATCCTTCAGTATTTTCTCTGACTCTAGCAGATAAGGGTGACAGAACCATGCGGTCCTGATCCTGTAACAAAAAAAAGAAAGAAAAGAAAGGGGTTTTTTGACTTAAATTTACCAGAAAGCCTGTTCTTTCTGAAGGATTCCTTGGCTACATCAAGCTAATTTAAAAAAAAAAATAAAAATTAGTTAGTTACTTTTGTTCTTTGCTGAAGTCTGATATGCCTTCCAAGTCACCTTGGTAGAGGCTTGGCTGGGGTGGGACGCCCCGATAGCCATATTCCCGAAGCCCCACCGACTGGTAAGTGGAGAGATTCACTGATGGGCCGTTCCCTCTCCTCCCTTCACCCTGAGATGTACGCATTCCTCGGGTGTGCCCTACAGTGTTAGTGGTCCCAGGGATGCCGGTTTTCCCCTGGGTGACAGCGATTCCAAAAAAAAAAAAAAAGAAAGAAACCTTTAGAGGTTTAAATTCTTGCCGTGCAGGTTCCAGGGGCTCCGGAGGGGCGTTTTTGGCGCCGGATTGCTGACCTTACCTTCTGCCATGCCGCGGGGTACCTCGTGCTCCGCTTGCGGAGAGCCGGTCCGACGGCTCTCCCGCGATGGCCTCTGCGCTGGATGTCTCCCCGGTGGTGAAGGACCATCGGGGAGTGCCAGGGGAAGCCTGTCAGCACGTTCTCGAGGGGCGGATGCAGGGTTGCACTCCAGCCGCGCTCAGGCCGGGATGTCCCCTTCTAACACGGGAACAGCGGCCATTTTGCCTTCTCCACGAGGGGAGGAAGAGGAGCTGGCTGCAGGGGGGAAGGGAGATCCCTCCTACACTGTCGCCTCCTAATTTGAGCTCTGTGCGGCCTGCTGACCTAGGGGCCTGCCTCTCCTCCCGATATGGCCCCTCCCCCGGGGGGTGGGCCTTAAAGAGACAGCAGTCCTTTTCTTCTAAGTTTGTGCTTCTAATGCACAAAGCTTTTTTAGAAGCGGAAGCTGAGTTGCAGGAGCCGGTGCCTCCTTCACCCAAGGTCCCCAGGCCCTCAGGGGGGTTTGATACCTCTAGGGGGCAGGAAAGCAAAAGAATAGATGCCACAGTCTTTATCAATTCTTTATTGTGGTGGAGACGTGTAAAAACAAATGCCCAACTCAGGCCGAGTTTCGCTGCTCTAAAAGCAGCTGCCTCAGGGGCTATGAATAAATCATAAAAACATAGTAAAACACAGATGGAAACAAATTAATAAAGCATTGAAATAATAACATGCAAATTATTAGTGACATATAAAAACAGTACTAGTAACATCCAAAAAAATGTTTTGGTTAAAATTCACCCATAAATATATAAAAATATTTAAAAATATTAACCATTTAAAATACACATGGAATACAATATAATTATATCTTAAAATCATTATTTTAAAAAAATAAAAAAATATTTTTAGAAACAAACTATATTAATATATTTAAAATCATTGTCCCATGTTGATAGGTCAAATGACTATTCCTATTACCTTAGACACTCATTTGGACTCAAACCCATTAATGGCTTCAAGCTTATGGTGTAATATCATTTAAACAGTGATCCGCAGTGGAAACGTATCTGTAAAAATACATCGTGGACAGCGATTATTATTAATCTCTTCACAAACAACCAGCCGGTGTGAAAAAAGTTTTTATGTAAAAGAACATGACCATACCTTTAATGATATGTGACTGGTCACAATTTTGTAGAAACCATTGTGCCTAATGGCATGAAAAACGCAGGAGAAACTAAAAAACTGTCAATGGTGTCCGACACTATGCTGTTGCCTAATGTAATGTATGCTTGTGTTTTGGTATCGCTAAATCAATGTTACTGACTAATATGTAAAATTAGTGTGCCACCTAAGACATGCATTTTTAAACAAAGGGATTGAAAAAACAAATACTATCGTTAGGTATACGATAGCAATGTCTGTTTCACTTCTGAAAGTAGGTTCTTCAACGCTTATTGTAAATAACAACCAAAAAACATCTTATATAGGCAAAATAATATATTATTACAAATAGTGAATACAAACTTAGACGAGCCATTCCTCAGAACACTAAAGTATTACTTCATGAAGACTGATCACAAAACAAATTTTAAAGGTAGAAGACACCTTGGTCAGAATTCAGGAACAACACCTTTCTGCTCCACACCGGGATATATCATCTCCACTTACATCAACGAAAAAGTGAACGCTAACCCTGAAGTCCATTTAAAAGGAAAAATGGCGCCAAAATGCCTTTCTTTCTTAACAAGGCATATTTTGGAGGTAAAACTGGAGGTAAAACGTTTGCTGGTTGAATCCCATCTTACAAAAATAATATCTATATAACTAAATAAAAATTATAGATCATTTTTATTTTATTTAAATAAATATTAAACTTCTGTGGAATTTCATGAAATGGCGCCAACCCGAACTGTCAGTCATTAAGTGGCGTGTCTTGCATTGTTTTTGCGTGTACGTGATTGGAGACTATAGAATTTTTTATATAGCCGAGGTTCTCGCTAAGGTTCACTCTAACCATTCTGATTTTATCACCATACACAGCCGTTCTAAGAACTTTAAATCTGACGTTTCATTCATATCCAGAGTTTATATAGATTCAAAGTCTAATCGATACTTAATAGAATATGAACCCCATGCAGAGAGTAGTAGGGATTGTCAGTAATTGTCTGCGAAGTATATTTAGAACTGATAAAGAACAAAACTTGTCTAGTAAAAAATAGTTTTTACGAAATCATGCAAGACACGCCCCTTAATGCCTGACAGTTCCAGAATTCTTTCAGAAGTGACACAGACATTGCTATCGTATACCTAACGATAGTATTTGTTTTTTCAATCCTTTTGTTTAAAAATGCATGTCTTAGGTGGCACACTAATTTTACATATTAGTCAGTAACATTGATTTAGCGATACCAAGACACAAGCATACATTACATTAGGCAACAGCATAGTGTCGGACACCATTGATAGTTTTTTAGTTTCTCCTGCGTTTTTCTGTTTTAGACGCCATTAGGCACAATGGTTTCTACAAGATTGTGACCAGTCACATATCATTAAAGGTATGGTCATGTTCTTTTACATAAAAACTTTTTTCACACCGGCTGGTTGTTTGTGAAGAGATTAATAATAATCGCTGTCCACGTTGATGTATTTTTACAGATACGTTTCCACTGCGGATCACTGTTTAAATGATATTACACCATAAACTTGAAGCCATTAATGGGTTTGAGTTCAAATGAGTGTTTAAGGTAATAGGAATAGTCATTTAACCTATCAACATGGGACAATGATTTTAAATATATTAATATGGTTTGTTTATAAAAATATTTTTTTATTTTTTTAAATAATGATTTTAAGATATAATTATATTTTATTCCATTGTATTTAAATGGTTAATATTTTTAAATATTTTTAAATATTTTTATATATTTATGGGTGAATTTTAACCAAAACATTTTTTTGGATGTTACTAGTACTGTTTTTATATGTCACTAATAATTTGCATGTTATTTCAGTGCTTTATTCATTTGTTTCCATTTGTGTTTTATTATGTTTTTATGATTTATTCATAGCCCCTGAGGCAGCTGCTTTTAGAGCTGCGAAACTCGGCCTGAGTCGGGCATTTGTTTTTACACATCTCTATCACAATAAAGAATTGATAAATACTGTGGCATCTATCCTTTTGCTTTCCTAACGGCTTTTCTAGATCGCCTACATTCTTGTTTTGTGGGTCCATACCTCTAGGGGGCAGTCTGGCTGGAACGCCATTAATCCCACGGGGTTTTCAGCTCCAAATCCACCGGATCTTGGGCGCAGGACCTTCTCCTTGGGAATGGAGACGGGGATGTTGATGAGGCAGCCCCAGTGGAGGGGGATGATCCCAGGGTTCTTAAGCTGTTTCAGAAGGAAGAGCTGGAGCATCTGATTCCCAAAGTGCTGGAGGAGCTGGATATTGAGGCACCGCAACCTAGCGCTGAGGTCTCCAAAGAGGATCCAGTTCTCTCGGGACTTAAAGCTCCACCAAATGCTTTTCTATTTCACCCGATGTTGATGCAGCTGGTGACACGGGAGTGGGAGACTTCCGAGGCCGGCCTCCAAGTGGGACATGCTATGGAAAAGTTCTACCCTTTACCGGGTGACGCCTTGGCAGTCCTTAAGGTGCCCAAAGTGGATGCGGCAGTCTCGGCTGTCACCAAACTGTACAACCATCCCGGTGGCAGGGGCGACCGCCCTTAAGGATCTTCAGGATCGGAAATTGGAGGTCCTTCTCAAGCGCATCTGTGAGGTCTCGGCCTTATGCGTTCGGGCGGCGGTGTGCAGTAGCCTCATGCAAATGGCGACCCTTAGATGGGTACAGCAGATGCTTACCACGCAGCAGTTGCCTCCGTCGGAACTGAGCAAGCTGATAGTATGGAGGCAGCGGTGTCTAATACAGCGGATGCCTTGTATGATATTCTGTGTCATCGTCGCGCAATATGGCGTCTGCGGTTTCGGCCAAAAGGCTCCTGTGGCTATGCAACTGGTTGGCTGATGTTTCCTCCAAGACTCAGTTGGGTAGTCTCCCATTTAAGGGGAAATTCTTGTTCGAAGAGGGACCTAGAGGCCCTTATTAAGTCCCTAGGCGAAAACAAAGTGTACAAGTTACCGGAGGACAAGCCTAGAACTCCTAGGACCTTTGGTTTGGCTCGCCCTAGGTTCAAGGGCCAGCGCCGGTGTCGTCAGGGCAGGGCCTTCTCTTCTTCTTATACGTTCTGGCACAAGTTGCAGAGATCGCAGGCTTGGCCTTCTTCCTTTCGAGGCTGCAGGCCTTCCCGGGACGGGGGTCCTCAGGGATCTTCTGGGGGTAAGTCCTCACAATGAAGGTGTGCTGGCCCACTCCTCTGTCCCTGTGATAGGTGGCCGCCTCTCTCTGTTTCTCGAAGAATGGGTCAAGATTACTTCGGACCAGTAGGTGCTAGGCATCATCAAACATGGTTATGCTTTGGATTTTGCTTACCTCCTGCGGGATCTGTTTTTGATGTTGCCCTGCAGGTCTCATGCGAAGCCAGCAGCGGTAACTCAGACTCTGCATCAGCTGGCAGCCCTGGGGCCATTGTCCCGGTTCCTCAGGAGGAGATCGGAACCAGCAGATATTCCATATATTTCGTGGTCCCCAAGAAGGAGGGCTCCTTCCGCCCAATTTTAGATCTCAAGAAGGTGAGCATGGCATTCCGGGTGCCTCGTTTTCTCATGGAGACCCTCCGCTCAGTCATTGCAGCCGTCCACTTGGGCAAACTTTTGACTTCTTTAGACTTGACAGAGACCTACCTTCACATAGGGATCAACGAGCAGTATCGCCGGTACCTTAGGGTCATGATTTCAGGCGAGTATTACCAGTTCCAGGCCCTTCCATTCGGATTGGCCACGGCTCCCCGCATATTCACCAAGGTGATGGTGGTTGTAGCGGCGGCGCTACGGAAGGAGGGGATTTTGATACATCCCTACCTGGACAATTGGCTGATCCGGGCGAAGTCGGAGGAGCTGTGCAAAGCGGCGATTCAGTCAGTGCTCCGCCGGCTACAATTTCTCGGGTGGATTGTCAATTACGCCAAGTCAGTTGATTCTGTCCCAGATTCTGAACTTCCTTGGGGCTTGGTTCGATACGACAATAGGCAAGGTCTTTCTCATGGAGGAGCAGGTCACCAAACTGGTGGCACAGGTTCGTCGGCTATTGTCTCTACCATTACCCCGAGTGTGGGATTACTTGCAGGTGATTGGTTCTATGGCGTCTACTCTGGAACTAGTCCCTTGGGCCTTTGCCCATATGAGGCCTTTACAAAGAGCGTTGCTTTCTTGTTGAGATCTGAAGTTGGAAGAGTTCCAGATCCGATTGCCACTCTTGGAACCTGTCCGGTCCAGTCTCCAGTAGTGGTTGATTCCGGCCCACCTGCAGCGCGGTATGGACCTGGAGGAACCTCAGTGGGTGATAGTGATGAAGGATGCCAGCCTCTGCGGTTGGGGAGCGGTTTGTCAATTCCAGGCAGCGCAGGGCAGTTGGACGGGGCAAACAGGCGAAATGGTCCATCAATCGCTTGGAAACCAGGGCAGTGCGTATGGCGTTGCGCCATTTTCTTCCTTTGGTTCGCCGTTAGTCGGTACGGGTGTTGTCAGACAATGTGACAGCGGTGGCTTACATCAATCGGCAGGGAGGTACCAAGAGTCATCCCATAGCCGCAGAGGCCGACCGTCTGATGGTTTGGGCAGAGCGCCATTTAGTCAGTCTGGCGGCTTCTCACATAGCTGGAGTCGACAAAGTTCAGGCGGATTTTCTCAGTTGTCAACATCTGGATCCCAGAGAGTGGGAGTTGTCCAAGGAAGCCATGGGACCTCCTGGCTCATCGGTGGGGTGTGCCTCGCCTGGACTTGATGGCGACCCAGAGAAATGCAAAGGCGGCTCGGTTTTTCAGTCGCCTAGGAGCACGAGTCGGAAGGAGTCGATGCCCTCGTCCTCCCGTGGCCTCGTGACATCCTGCTTTATGTGTTTCCTCCCTGGCCCTTGGTGGGCAAGGTTCTAAGGCACATAGAGATGCACACGGGCCAGTTATCCTCATAGCGCTGGAATGGCTGCGGCGCCCGTGTTTCGTGAATCTGGCGGTTGATGGCCTGCTTCGACTCCATCATCTACCAAATGTTCTTCGACAAGGTCCAGTAATCTTCGATCGAGTGGATCGCTTTTGTCTAGCGGCCTGGCTTATGAGAGGCGGCAGTTGAGGAAAAGAGGCAACCTAATACAGTTATTTCAATCCTCCTGCAGGCACGCAAAAAATCCACTTCTCTTGCTTATGTTTGGGTCTGGAAGGTTTTTGACACCTGGTGTAGCGGAGTGAATGTGTCCCCGTGGCATGCTTCCGTTGTACATATTCTAGCGTTCTTGCAGGAGGGACTGAAGAAAGGGTTAGCATGCAGTTCTCTTCGGGTGCAGGTGGTGGCCTTGGATGTTTGCGGGGAAAGATTGACGGCATCTCCCTCACAACTCATCCGGATGTGTCACGTTTTTTGAAGGGCATGAAGCATCTGCATCCTCCGGTTAGACAGGTCTGTCCTTTGTGGAGTTTGAACCTGGTTCTCCGAGGCTTGTGCAGTCTTCCCTTCGAGCCTATCAAGCGGGCTACCTTGAAAGACATGACTCTCAAGGTGTTTTTCTTGGTGGCTATCACGTCGGCTAGACGCATATCGGAACTTCAAGAATTGTCCTGTCGGGAGCCCTTTCTCTGGATTTCGGACTCGGTAATTTCCCTTCAAACAGTATCCTCCTTTCTGCCAAAGGTAGTCTCGGGGTTTCATTTGAATCAGACAGTGGAGTTACCTGCGTTTACTCATTTGGATCGCGATTCGCCTTAGGCTCGCGAATTACATAGGTTGGATGTGAAGCGGATCCTACTTTGCTATCTGGAGGTTACCAATGCCTTTCGATTGTCTGATCACCAGTTTGTCTTATGGTGTGGCCTGAAGAAGGGACAGAAA
This sequence comes from Rhinatrema bivittatum, assembly GCF_901001135.1. NCBI lineage: Eukaryota > Metazoa > Chordata > Amphibia > Gymnophiona > Rhinatrematidae > Rhinatrema > Rhinatrema bivittatum. The sequence continues at coordinate 543,236,772 of NC_042617.1, read as the reverse complement.
GCTTCTAAAGCTACCATTGCCAGGTGGCTGAAGGATGCCATATCCTCGACTTACATCGGGCTTGGGCGTTCAGTACCGGATGGTTTAAGGGCGCATTCAATCAGGTCTCAGGTGGCGTCTTGGGCGGAAAGTCAATTTGTCTCACCACAGGAGATTTGCAGGGCAGCTACCTGGACATTTTTACATACCTTTGCGAGGCATTACCATTTGGACATCCGGGATTCGGATGTCGACTGCTTCGGCAGCAGTGTTCTCCAAGCGGGACTCTCCAGGACCCATCCCATTTAGGGTAGCTTGGGTACATCCCAGCGGTCTGGACTGATCCTGGTACGTACAGGGAAAGGAAAATTCGTTCTTATCTGCTAATTTTCATTCCTGTAGTACCAAGGATCAGTCCAGATGCCTGCCCTTGGAGTCTGGAGAGTCCGCTTGGTATCGTTTTCCTTTTGCAGAATATTCTCAATGAGGTAGCATTCAGGTTGCTTATAGACATGCTCCCTCCATGTACATAAGTTCCACATTATACAGTTTCCTTTTTTCTTAAGTGGTTTGATACAGCCATTGGTTCTTATGTTAAAGGTTATGATATTTTTCATTCTGCTATGGTATGGGTTATACTGAAGGATCACAAGTGGCACACCAGTGTAAGAGGGGGTGCCTTTCAGTTTTTTTCTCTGACTCCATCTGTTGGAAGGGAGACACAACCCAGCAGCCTGGACTGATCCTTGATACTATAGGAACGAAAATTAGCAGGTAAGAACCAATTTTCCTTTAATCTGTGTATGAAAGGCTTTGCCAAGAGTGTATATCACTTGTTTGGTGTGTATATATGTATATTTATATATATAGGGAGAGAAATACTGAGAGAGAACTATGTAGAGAAAGTGAAGCATGTAATATGACAGCCAATATGGACCATAAGGCTCATCCTGTCTGCCCAATGTGTTTTCTGGTGCCTACAATAGACCCCGATTGATCTCTGGCTTTCCTTTCACTTCTACACAACTATCTATGCTTATCCTAGGCTTTCTTGCATTCTCTTACTGTGTTTTGCCTCACCTGCAAGGACTTTCTATAAAGAAATATTTTTTAAAGTCACTCTTGAGTTTACTCTCTTTGAGCTTCCATATCTTGACCCCCTTGAATTAGAGATACCATGCTCTCCAGATATTTCTCTGTGTATGTACATGTATCTTTGTGGTATATGTACTGTATATTAAAATATTGCCAGTGCTATAACCATGACTAAAATAACTCTGTCTTTAAAATGAGCTGTTACCTTTTGTGCTGATTTATTTTTATTTATTTATTTGTATTTTTCTATACCGGCATTCACGGAGTTCGTATCATGTCGGTTTACATAAAACAAGGGGTGAGAAATACATTATAACGTAAATAACTAATAACATAAGAGTATACATTAAAAAGTAAAACAAGTGCATGGAAGAAAAAGTTACAATAAAACGGGGGTCATTCTAACTGGGATTAGAGTTAGAGGAAAGATAAAAAGTTTAACAAGAAGTAAAACATTGTAGTGATTGGTAGATAGTGACTGTTTCAGTTTAATAGCAAATGTTCAGTAATGCTGCATTTGATGGTAGTGAATCTTTAAGGGTCTGGAAATGCTTTCATGAACAGCCATGTTTTCAGTCTTTTCCTGAAGGTTGGAAGACATGGTTCCTGTCTTAGTTCTAGGGGGATGGAGTTCCACAGTGGGGGACCTGCTGTGGAGAAGGCCCGATCTCTCAATGTTATATGTTGTGTGGTATTGTTGTGTGGTACCTGTAGATATTCTCTATATGCTTCTCTGATGGGTCTGTTGGAGGAGTGTTTTTTAAGAGCTATTTGTAGATGAAGTGGAGCCAGTCCATGGATATTCTTGTGATTGTGGTGAGGGATTTATGAATTATTCTGTAGTGGATTGGTAACCAGTGTAGGTCTTTAAGGACTGGTGTAATGTGATCTCTTCTTCTTTTGTTTGTTAGAATTCTTGCTGCGGTGTTCTGTATCATTTGGAGCGGTTTAGTATGTGATGATGGGAGGCCTAGTAGGATTGAGTTGCAGTAATCAATTTTCGCAAATATTATTGCTTGGAGCACTGTTCTATAATCATGGAAGTGAAATAGGGGTTTTATTCTTTTTAATACGTGCAGTTTGTGGAAGCAGTCTTTGGTTGTTTGGTTGATAAACGATTTCAAATTTAGGTGGTTGTCTATGGAGACTCCTAAATCTCTTACTTTTGAGGTTTGCAAGTTGGCTGGCGGGTTTGTAGTGATTTTGCAATTATCTGGAGAGATTAGAATGAATTCACTTTTTGATTGGTTTAGGATTAGATTTAAGCTGGATAAGAGCTCGTTAATTTCTTGAAAGCAATTTTCCCAAAGTTCTAGCGCTTTAGTGATGGATTCTTTGATGGGGATCACAATCTGGACGTCGTCGGCAAAAATGAAGTGTTTTAGGTTCAATTTGTTTAGCAGTTGGCAAAGCGGGAGAAGGTATAAGTTGAAAAGTGTTGGTGAGAGAGAGGAACCCTGAGGAACTCCTTGTGATGATGGATATCTGGAGGATTCTTTGTTGTGGATTTTAACTTTGAAACCTCTGTTTTCTAGGAATGTTTTGAACCATGTTAGTGCTGATCCTGCAATACCGATGTTCGCTAGTTGATTTAGTAATATGGCATGGTTCACAGTATCGAACGCTGCCGATAGATCCAATAAGCTGATGAAGCTGAATGAGCTAGACGTGTCATTCCCTGCATCGTTTATGCTGTGAATTGATTTTTAAAACAGCATTGACTGTGTGTGTACTTGGTTCTGTGCAATTAAAGGTAGATTTTTAAACCGACGCTCACACATGGGTGCACTGATTTTATAACATGCGTGCGCCGACACACGCATGTTATAAAATCGGCTACCCATGCGCACCTTATTTTATATTGGTGCACGCAAGGGGGGTTCTTAGAAGCCTTTCCCCAGTTCCCTCCCAATCCGCTTCCTATCTACCCTGCCTCCCTTTTCCCCTCTCTGCCCCAACCCCTAAAACCCTTCTATCTTACCGTACTTTGAGTTTTTGGGGTTTTTTTATTGCCAAACTTACCTGTTCTGATCGGTAGTAAGCTGCGCGGGCCGGCCGGGTGCCTGTGCACGCTTCAGTAGGACAGCGCCTAATGGCACTGCCCAGACCCTGGCCCGCTCCTTTTTACTTTGCCGGCTCTTCTGTGCATACCGGGAAATTACACGTGTGACTGCCAGCCTTTGAAAACGCCCGCGGCACGCACACGGCCCAACCATGCGTGTATCTTCCGGTATTGTCGCACGCCAGCCTTTTAAAAGTAGGCCGTTAGTAATTAGTGCCATTCAGTTCCAAAGACCTAGGCATCCTTTGGCTTCAAGGGCAGTATGTATTGTGCTGTCAAACACAGCATTTGTGCAACTGCAGGAAGAGTGACCTGCTAGTCCAGAATAGCCTGTCCTTTGAGATCAAGATGTTCATAATCAGTTTCCAACTGTCTCCTCTGGTTATCCTGAGATATTGATTTGGTGGGATTGGGGGGGGGGGAGGGGGGGGGGCGGGCGGGCAGAGGCTAAGATTGCCTTCCTGACCCCCTGAAAAAGCAGAAGTGACTGACCAACAAACTTATGTCTATACTGTGGATGCATGACATGATTTGGAAAGGTGAGTAATTAAATTGAAAATCCAAATCGCATTTTCCTCTGTCTTGTCCCTATAACAGGGCAGAAGGTTTGGGCGGGTGCTACCTAGATGGTATGGAGAATGATTCAGAGCTGGTTTCCAGTGAAACTGAAGAAATGGGCAGAGCAGATGCTGCTTCCAGCTCCATGTGCAGTAACGAGGCATGTGGGAACTCTGGGCCCGAATCCCTCCCTTCAACAGCCAAACTTAGCTCCTCCATCTCGTTCAAGTAAGTCTTTGAAATTACAGTCAGAAGCCAAGGTATGGCAGGTCAGAATTACATTATCTAGCTTTAAGCAGAACTTTTAAGAACATTTCCAGAGCTGCCAGCTAACTCCCAAGCTATCAGGTTCAGTCTGAAACAGTCCTAATCTCAATCCCCATCACTGCACATTCTTTGCTTGATAGTTTTCTTTTTTTCTTTTTAGATTTATATAAGGTCTTTCAATGAAACAAGGTCCAAACATCTGTCATAGATTAGCATTTAAGAATCAACTATGTCTGCTTAGGGATGAATAACATTCCTGTTCATACTCCAGATCAGTTCAGACAAGTGGGTTTATGCATCCCTACCAGCAAATGGAGGAAAAGAATAAAAACTTGGAGGCACTGCTACATAACCGAGAGTGCCATCTGCAGTCCCTCAGTATTTCTCTGCCTCCAGCAGATGGTAGAGGTGCAAACCTGCAGTCTGGAGTTTGATTAAATAAAAAAAAAAAAAAAGAAAAGGGAAGACAGAAAATTCCTGGAAGGCTCCTGGAGGTGTTAGCTTCCTTCGTGGGCCATCCCTTGGGTGGAGCAGGGCAAGCGGGGGGTTGTGACCCCTGAGCTAGCTCAGTCATTGTTGGTCAGGGGAGGTGAAAGCCAGGGGTCCTGGTTCCCTCACCTCAAGAGTCTGCTCCCTCCACATTCAGAAGCAGGGAAGTAGCCATTTTCTTTGTGCTTTCCTTGTTTTCTGGTTATTTCCTTTATTCGGTGTCTTTGCCTTTAAAAAAAAAAAGACACTGTGAAGGGAGCCCTCACTCCCCCGGGAGGCAGGGCCGGGGGAGTGAGGGCAAAAACCTTCAGATGACTGGGCAGGGGGCTCGCTTAGCATCAGGGACGTGCCGCCGGCAGGATTTCTTCAGCGGCAGGGGCTGTTTTTAGACCCTATCGTGATTCAGGCCGATGCTTGCTTAGCGTGGGAAAAGTTGCCATGGCTACGGTGTGGCAGGCGTTTGACTCAGTATAACTGTGTTGTGTGCAGAGGGTGCCTCGGAAGGGGCTGGGACCTCTGTGGTCCTGTCGGGGGTGGTCAGACCATGCAGTCGGCCAGGCCAGTGCTGCAGGCCCCGGGGGGGTTTGGAGACACCGGCAACCATTTTGAGAGCACATGGCAGGAGCTAAGAGGCTGCTTCAGAGCCTCGGGACTACTCTCCCCCACTTTTGCCTGTCAATTTAAGCCATGCTGGAAGCAGAGAAGGGATGGGGGGGCCAGGGGGACGATGGGCAGGATCGGTCCTCTTCAGATTTGGCGCAGTTTTCAGTGGATCTTGTCCAGCTTCTTCACAAGGCCTAGTTGGCTGAGAAGGAGGCAGGATCCAGGTGGCTGCTTCCCAAGAAACCCCTTGTGACTAAAAAGCCAGGGAGGGGGGAAAGCAGGCAGGCTCTGGAGGGATCCTACATCTCCTTGGGCTGGGAGAGTCCACGGCTGAGGGCGGGGACACATCAGGTGAGTCGGATGGGCTCAATCAGTGGCAGGGTACCGCGGAGGAGTCTGACAAGGTCCCAGTCAGCAATTTAGTGGATCCTTTTGGATGAAGTCCCAGCTGCTGACTGCCCTTGGGTAGTTCGGTTTTTCCGCAAGGAGGGGTTAGGTCTGCTGGTTCTCCAGGTGTTGGGAGATTTGGGGATTAGGGGGTGAACCCGGTTCTGGAGGGACTGTGGAGGCCTCCTAAGGCAGATTTTCCTTTACCCAAGAAGATGAAGAAGTTAGTACATCGGGAGTGGGAGTCTCCCGAAGTGGGCCTGAAGGTAGCCAGAGCTATGACTAAGCTATATCCCTTGCTGGAACAAACCTGGGAGGACTCGGATAATTAAGGGGTGACCCGATCCTGGGGGGATTAAGGAGGAACCTCGCCCCCCCCCCCCCCAAAGGCCTTTCTGTTCCTGATGACAGTGAAGTTGATAGATCGGGAGGGGGAATCTCCCGAGGCAGGCCTGGAGGTAGCGGGAGCTATGGCCTGGCCGGAGCAGATCTTTGAGTTCTGGAGAATTCCCAAGATGGATGCAGCCGTGTCAATGGTTGCTAAGTAAACATCTATTCTGATAGCTAGAGCGACAGTTCTAAAGAAGTTCAGGCTCAGAAACTAGAGATCCTGCTCAAAGAATGTTTGAGGTTTCGGCTTGGAGTCTTTGTGCCGTGTTTGATGCACTTTGTGCGGAAGTTTGATGCAGAGAACCTGTGTGCTGGGTGCAGAAGGCATATGGCAAGCGGTAAAGGACTGTGGCTGAGGCAGCACAGGCAACCCGCTTGGAGATGGGAATATTGGAGTATATTATTTACTGTGTTCGTTTGTTTTGTTTTAAATAGTTAGTCAGACAGGCAACAAACAGAAGAGTGGAACCAGACTGTTGGCGCTAACCTTTAAAAAGGAGATAGAGCAGCTTTCAAAACTAGAACAAAGGGGAAAGCCGACAGTCGCTCAGCAGCGCATGGTTCAGAGGGAGGTATCTTCAAAGGATACTAATGAAACAGAGTTAGGGCATCCCAACAGAGAAGTTCTGATATTAAGAAAAGTAGTCCAAGAGCTATAATTAAAAACTCAACTGAGCTAAAAGATTCCAGTTTATCTATGTCAACTGAAAAGCACAATGTAAATACAAACAAAAAACTCACTTTGAAATGTTTGTATGCTAATGCCAGAAGTGTAAGAAGTAAGATGGGAGAATTAGTGTATAGCAGTGAATGGATGGAATAAAAGATAGTTTTATGGAGCAAGTGGTTCAGGAGCCGATGAGAGAGGGACCAATTTTAGATCTAATTCTCAGTGGAGCGCAGGATTTCGTGAAAGAGATAACTGTGCTTGGCAAAAGTGAACATAATATGATCAAATTTGAATGAATGACTAGAAGGGGGGACAGTATGTAAATCCATGGCTCTAGTGCTAAACTTTCAAAAGGGAAACTTTGACAAAATGAGAAAAATAGAAAAAAACTGAAAGGTGCAGCTGCAAAGGTAAAAAGTGTGCAACAGGCGTGGACATTGTTAAAAAAAAAAAAAAATCCTAGAAGCACAGACCAGATGTTTTCCATGCATTAAGAAAGGTGGAAGGAAGGCAAAACGATTATTGATATAGTTAAAAGGTGAGATTAAAGAGGCTATTTTAGCCAAAAATTCTTCATTCAAAAATTGGTGTTGCGCCCGTCGGTCGCAGACGACTACACCCACTATTGCTCACCTTTCTTTTGTCTGCTTCAACTCATATTGGGAGAATGGCTGTCACTGCTTTATCTCACCGACACCTTCTATAGCAAGTATCTCAAATTCCCCATTTCAGCACCAACAAAAGCACTGAATAACAATGAATAACAAATATTTTTTTATTTTAGAGTAAAAACTTATAAGGCTTTTGTAACTGTTTTGTTTGTATGTACACAGAGCAGAGCCATTGGATAAAGGGCAGGTGACCACTAAACGGCAGGATAGGATTTCTGAGGTTCCAGCTCATGTAAGTGATTAAACTCAGTCTGTCAGACATTGCACAGTGTGGCTATTATCTCAGTCTTTATGTCTGAGGGGGAAAAAAATCCTGTGAAATGTTCCATAATAACGTGAATGTCGCTTAATGAACTTCTTTATTCTGATTCATTCTGATTCATGGCTTAAAAACTTCCTTCAGTGACCTTTAAACTTCATCCTTTGTTTTCTGGTCATAATTGTACCTCGTCTTGGGTAACCATTGAAAAAGTGAGCAACAAATATAAGCTAATTAAGAATATATAAATATATACGGATAATATTTTGCTGTACTTACTCAATCTGAAAACAGTTTTCTACTTTATTGTTGCTTTTAGATAGATATAGTACTTTATCTAGTTCAAAGATTAATTACACTACTGTTTTCCATTAGACCCTCATTTGGCCCTCTGAGAAATATTGGTAATTTTTCTTTAAACTCTGGTCTAAAATATTTGGGAATTTTTGTTTCTTCCAACCTTAATGATCTTTATCAGTTGAATTATCCAAAGATTCTTAAAAAAAACATCAGTTGGACTTGGCCAGATGCACTGAATTCCCTTTATCGCTTTTAAGTAGCATGTATTTGATTAATATGGTGGTACTCCCTCATCTTTTATATATCTTTATCAACATTTACCCTGTAATGTTCCACAGAAGGCTTTTAAAGATCTTAACAGTGCAATTTTGTCCTTTCTCTGGAGGAGGAATCCCCCCACATTGTTTAGACAATATAAGAACATAAAAAGGAGCCATACTGGGTCAGACCAAGGGTCCGTCAAGCCCATTATCATGTTTCCAACAGTGGCCAATCCAAGTCACAAGTACCTGGCAAATAACTAACATTAAATAGATCCCAAGCAGAGTCATAAAACAAAGAATTGTTTTTCCACATAATCTTAAAAATACCGTGTTTCCCCGATAGTAAGACACCCCTGATAGTAAGACGTAGTGGGAATTTTAGGGGGGTCGGCTAATGTAAGACATCCCCCGAAAGTAAGACGTAGTGTTCAAAAAAAAATTATTTTTAAATACCTGTCGGAGGGCCGCGAGGGTCCAGGCGGCCCGCGGCGGGAGCCAGGTGGTCGCGTGTTAAATCTAGGCCGCGGGCGGGTGGGCGCTTGTTCCCGGGGGGGGGGGGGGGCGGGTGGACGCGCGTTAGTTCGAGACGGCCGGCGGGCGGCGGGTGGTCGCGTGTTACATCTAGGCCGGGTCGCACAGGCGCACATTCATTCACTGCCGGGGGGGGCTGCCTCGGCAGCCCCCCCCGGCAGTGAATGAATGCGCGCACAGGCCCACAGCGCCTGTGCGACCCCTGCGATTCGGCGCTGGGGGCTGCCGGTGGGGGCTGCTTTCGGCGCTCAAGGCAGTCACATGCTGTGACGTCACGGCATGTGACTGCCTTGAGCGCCGAAAGCAGCCCCCACCGGCAGCCCCCAGCGCCGAATCGCAGGGGTCGCACAGGCGCTGTGGGCCTGTGCGCGCATTCATTCACTGCCGGTGGGGGCTGCCGGGGGGGGCTGCCGAGGCAGCCCCCACCGGCAGTGAATGAATGCGCGCCTGTGAGACCCGGCCTAGATGTAACACGCGACCGCCCGCCAGCCGTCTCGAACTAACGCGCGCCCACCCGCCCGCGGCCTAGATTTAATACGCGACCACCCGGCTCCCGCCGCCGGCCGCCTGGACCCACGCGGCCCTCCGACAGGTATTTAAAAATTTTTATTTTTTTTTTAACACTACGTCTTACTTTCGGGGGATGTCTTGCAGGTTTTTTCCAATATAAGACATACCCTGAAAGTAAGACATAGTGGGACTTTTTGGGGTAAAAAGAAAGTAAGACGCTGTCTTACTTTCGGGGAAACACGGTAGCTGGGAATTGTAGGACAAAAGGCACCTTTTTGGGGTTTTTTTTGTGCTAATTTTGCACAGATTGGTGCGAAGGCCCTGCTTTGTGCCGTTACTAATGGCGAGTAATCCTGAAAAATAAGAATCGATGCATCTTCAAAGAGAATGTTTCGGCTTTTCCTACACGCTTGGAGGACATCCATCTTATGTGCTAAGTTTAGGAATTTTGCGATAACAGGACATGATTTATTATGGTCAAGCCCAAATGGTGGACCTGCTCAATTCGCAGAGCTCCATGGTTTACAGGCAAGTCAAATACATGTGGCAACCAGCTCTCCAATAGTTGGCCAAGTCTATCTCGCAGATGGACTCAGCGAACCCTATGAACCTTAGGTTCCCCCGGTGTGATCTATTTTCTAAATCATCGAGCTTCCAAGCATGCTTTTCCATCTCCGTTTTTAAAGTGAGAAACTGTGTTTCAGCAGTCTCCGCGCAGTCCTCCACTACTCCTATATGCATCTCTGTCTGGAAAATGCTGTACTGATTTAGCTAAGAGCTGATTTATGTCCTCAAATTTTTCATGGAGCTTATCGAATTTAACATTCAACGCAGCTACAACTGCCTCCACTACCTCTGTTACCTTCAAATCGTGGATTTCCTAGCGTGTAGCAGATGGACTCAAAACAAGTGGGTATAGTGTGCTCGTGCTAGCAGTTGGAGACGGATCTGACGTCAGCACAGGGTACATATATCCCCACAGGAAGTGCAGCAACTCAGTAATTTCCGTCTCCAAAGCAGTTTGGAGCTCCCTTATGCTCACTGAGCATTTTTCTAACTTATAACGACTAAATTCGTAGAAGAAATCCTACCTGAAGACGAGCCCCGCACTCCTGCAGTGATTCCCTCGGGTCTCTCCCCCAGTTGAGTTTCCCGAGGTGATTTCCGTGGTCCCTCGGAGGTGAGCGCCTCGGTCCGGTGGCCGGATCGCGGCAGGGACCTAGCCCCCGAGTGAGAAGGGCTCGGGCGCGGCATAGTGGCAGCCTCGGTCCCGGTGAGGACTTGGCCCCCGAGCGAGATGAGTTCGGGCGCGGCTTAGAGGCAGCGGGTGCACTTCTTCGAGCGTGGCGGTGACGGTAATTACCCTCTCCCCCCACAGCCGGAGACCACCCGGGTCGCAGCCGGGAAGGGCCGAAGATCAGGTAAGGTGTACATCTTTCTTACTGGTCTCCGAAGAGAGAGGATTAGCAGGGTCTGCCTACGTGGCAGCCTGCCAAGGAGGTCGCCATTTTACCCGTTCGCCGTCGCTAGCCCTGGTTCGCCGCCTCGTTTAAGCGGGGCGACTGGCGCGCATGTTAGGCGCCCGAAGGAGATTTGGGCGCCCATTACTTGAGTTACGCGCATGCTTACATTCATAGGCGCACATTGTTAAGACTGATACGCGCCCACTGATACGCGCACGTTGATACGCGCCCGCTGATACGCGCACGTTGATACGCGCATATTGTTACGCGCACGCTGATAAGCGCACATTGCTACGCGCACGCTGATAGGCGCACGTTGATAGGCGCACGCGGATACGTGCATGCTGATACGCGCACATTAATACGCACACGTTTAAAGGCGCGCGTTCATAAAGCACTCATTGAGAGGAGATCAGACGCGATGGAGCGTATGAGAGCCCATGCGGCCGCAGAGCCGGCACCTCCAGACTCAGGCATAAGAGCTCTAGGCCTCTGCTCAGCATGCCAACTCAGAGCCACATAGAGCGAGGAAGCAGACTCCCTATGTGTCCAATGTGAGGAGGCCCTGGGAGTTCCAGTCCAGGGCCGGTCTCAGCCCAGTTTGACTGCCAGTTCCTCAGGGAACACTCCGAACCTAGCAGGCCGCAATGAGCAGCCAGGGAATCCCACAGACCTGGTGCCCCTACGGCTAGAACCTGCTTTCCCTCTCCTGGGTGGAATTATTCAAGGGGATTCATGCCTTCGTCAAGATGCAGTCTGATCCCCAACCAGACCCATACTTACCGGATGACCCTGCCCCGGGACCCTCGAGGCCTACGCATGGCCACCCGCCACCCGGAAGCCCCACTTATGGGGACTCTGATTATTCTGAAGAAGATGGCGAGCCCCCCGAGGAGGGAGATCTCCCCTCGGGGATAGAACCATATCGAACCATGAGACGCTTCTTTCCTAAGGAGGATCTTCCAGGCCTGGTCTCTCAATGCCTGTCGGAGCTGGCTATCCCGGGCCAGGGCACCCCAGGGGAACCTAGAATGAACCCCCTGCTAGAGGGCCTGCGTCCCACGTCTCACCATTTTCCCCTCCTACAAGCAGCACAGCAGTTAATTGATCTGGAATGGAATGCGCCAGACGCTTCATTCAAAGGGGGTTGGGCTTTGTCTAGCATGTACCCCCTAGACCCGGCAACCAAGGAGCTGCTGGCGTGCCCGATGGTAGACGCCATAGTTAGCGCAATTGTGAAGTGCACCACCATTCCGGTGGAGGGAGGGGCGGCTCTCAAGGATGCACATGATCGGTGCATGGACGCCATTCTGAAACACGCCTTTGAGGTGGCAGCCATGTCCCTACGAATTGCGACCTGCTGCACCGTGGTGACGCGCTCCTGCTTATCACAGGCCAGGAACAACATCCCGGGAGAAGAAATGGAATCAGCCCTCTCGTTCCTCACTGACGCTGCCTCCGACTTAGTCCGTATAGCAGCCAGGGGAGTATCATCCTCAGTGGCAGCCAGAAGACACCTCTGGCTCCGAAATTGGTCGGCCGACGACTTCTCCAAGACTCGCCTTACAAGAATGCCCTTAAGGGATCCCTCCTGTTCGGCAGCGACCTCGAGAAGCTGGCTAATAAATGGGGCGCATCTCCATTACCCCGTCTACCCGAAGACAGGTCAAGGAGGACCCAGCGCCCTTTTCCTAGACCATCCAGAGGTAGAAGCTCTCAACGCTTCAATCCTTACAGGGCTCGCTACCAAGCTCCTCGTTCTCAGACCAGGAACCAGTCCTTTCGGACCCGGCACAACAAGAGGGGAACCAGCTCGGGGTAGGGTCCCGTCCGCACCCCACAATGAGAATCAGCCGACCCATCTGGGGGAAGAGGCCATAGGGGGCAGGCTAACCCTATTTTACCGCAGGTGGGTCGAGATTACTTCGGACCAGAGGGTCCTCGCCATTGTCCGGGAAGGGTATTACCTGGACTTCCTTCATCTCCCTCCGGACAAGTTTGTGGAATCGCCTTGTCCGCCCCTCAAGAAGGCGGCGCTGGCAGCTACCTTGGAGAGACTCCTGTCCCTAAAAGCCATAATCCCAGTGCCTGCATGGGACATAAATTCTGGGCATTACTGCATTTATTTCATTGTCCCCAAGAAGGGGGGGGCACCTTCAGACCCGTCCTGGACCTCAAGTCTGTCAAGCAGCCCTTACGGGTCCCAAGATTTCGCATGGAAACTCTGCGGTCCGTCCGAAGTGCAATACAGCCAGGGGAGTATCTCACATCCTTGGATCTCTGAGGCCTATCTACATATCCCAATTCATCGGGATCACCAGCGTTACTTACACTTCAAAGTCCTGGATCAGCACTTTCAGTTCCGGGCTCTACCCTTCGGGTTAGCCACTGCGCCACGGACCTTTACCAAGGTAGTAGTAGTGGTGGCGGCGTCACTCAGGAAGGAAAGCATTCTCGTCCATCCCTACCTAGACGATTGGCTGATCAGGGCAAAGTCACCGGAGGAGAGCCACCAGGCAACCAACAGAGTTATATCTCTTCTGGAAAGCCTAGGATGGGTAGTCAACATACACAAGAGTTCCCTACAGCCTTCGCAGTCGCTGGAATACCTAGGTGTCCGATTCGACACTCAGGAAGACATGATCAGCCTGACCTCCAGGAGGAAATCGAAACTCCGGGATCGCTTGCAGAATCTGCTAAGCACCGCTCGGCCCACAGCTTGGGATTATCTACAGGTCCTCGGCCTAATGGCCTCCACTCTGGAAGTGATACCATGGGCATGGGCCCATATGAGACTATTACAACGCGCCCTCCTATCTCGGTGGCGCCCACGATTACAGAACTACACCGTGCATCTACCTCTACCGGCCAGAGTACGGAATCAGTTATGGTGGTGGCTGCAGCCCGGCCACATGAGCCGGGGGTTAAGGATGTCCTCCCCAACCTGGACCCTGCTCACTACAGATGCCAGCCTGAGCGGCTGGGGAGCACACTGCGAAGAGCTAACCGCCCAGGGGCGGTGGAACAGAGAAGAGTCGGGGTGGAACATCAACCGACTAGAGCAGGGGTCAGGAACCTATGGCTCGGGAGCCAGATATGGCTCTTTTGATGGCTGCATCTGGCTCACAGACAAATCTTAATAAAAAAGTAAAAATCTAACAAAATCCCCCACCCTCCTGACGCCCCCCAAGACCTCCAAAATTAATTTACTACAACCCCCACCCTCCTGACCCCCCCCAAGACCTGCCAAAAGTCCCTGGTGGTCCAGCGGGGGTCCAGGAGCTGTCCGGGAGCGATCTCCTGGACTTGGGCTGTCGGCTGCCAGTAGTCAAAATGGCGCCGACGGCCCTTTGCCCTCACTATGTCACTGGGGTCGACCAATGGTGGCGGTAGCCCCTGTGTCATAGTGAGGGCAAAGGGCCGTCGGCACCATTTTGACTACTGGCAGCCGACAGCCCAAGTCCAGGAGATCGCTCCCGGACCCCCGCTGGACCACCAGGGACTTTTGGCAGGTCTTGGGGGGGTCAGGAGGGTGGGGGGTTGTAGTAAATTAATTTTGGAGGTCTTGGGGGGCATCAGGAGGGTGGGGGGTTGTAGTAAATTAATTTGGTAGGTCTTGGGGGAGTCAGGAGGGTGGGGTTGTAGTTAGTATGGCTCTCATGGAATTACATTTTAAAATATGTGGTGTTCATGGCTCTCTCAGCCAAAAAGGTTCCTGACCCCTGGACTAGAGGCACGGGCGGTCAGGTTAGCCTGCCTACAGTTTGCCCGCAGACTTCGAAACAGAGCAGAGTGATGTCAGACAACGCCACCATGGTGGCATACATCAACCGACAGGGCGGAACCAGAAGCCGACAGGTATCCTTAGAAATAGTCCCCCTGATGGCTTGGGCGGAGGCGAATCTTCAGGACATCTCCGCCGTCCACATCGCTGGGAAAGACAACACCACGGCAGACTTCCTCAGCAGAGAAAGCCTAAACCCAGGGGAATGGCAGCTGTCGCCCACAGCTTTCCAGAGGATTGTGGATCAGTGGGGGACTCTGGACATGGACCTACTAGCGAACAGGTCCAACGCTCAAGTACCCAGATACTTCAGTCGCAGACGAGATCCTCTCTTCCACGGGATCGACGCTCTAGTACAACCATGGCCTCGGGATTCTGCTATATGCTTTTCCTCCATGGCCCCTGCTGGGCGCCATTATACACAAGATTCAGTGACACAGACGCCTAGTTCTTCTAGTGGCCCCGGACTGGCCAAGAAGATCCTGGTACGCAGACATGAGAAGACTGCTGGCAGAGAATCCACTACCCCTGCCTCCACACAGGGACCTGCTGCGGCAAGGTCCCATTCTCCACGAGGATCCAGCTCAATTCTCTCTTACGGTCTGGCCATTGAGAGGGCTAGACTGAAGAAAAGGGGATACTCGGGGCCGGTAATAGATACACTCCTCCGAGCACGCAAGTTCTCCACATCACTTACATATATAAGGATCTGGAGGGTATTTGAAGCCTGGTGCGACACTCACAGCACCAATCCACATGCCACCAAAATCCCTATCATTTTGGATTTCCTGCAAGATGGACTTCAGAAGGGTCTGTCCCTCAATTCCATCAAGGTTCAGGTGGCAGCGCTATCCTGCTACGGTCCCAGGAGTGAGGGCAACAGCATTGCCACACACCCAGACGTTTCACGTTTCCTGAAAGGAGTCAAGCACATTCGCCCGCCACTGAAGTGGCCAGTGCCCCTGTGGAACCTCAACCTAGTTTTGGAATTTCTAGCGGGACCCGCCTTCAGACCCCTTCGAGGCATGTCCCTCCGGTTGTTAACCTTGAAGATGGTGTTCCTGCTGGCCGTATGCTCAGCACGCCGCATCTCAGGGCTACAAGCGCTGTCCTGCCATGATCCGTTTCTCAGAATCACTCCAGAGGCTATCCATCTTCGCACGGTTCCTTCCTTCGTACCCAAAGTAGTCTCTCACTTCCACCTTAACCAAACCATATCCTTGCCAACCACGGAAGGTTTGAAGAAGTCGGAAGATGGTCGAATACTGCGCCATCTTGACATCGGCAGGCTGCTGTCCAGATACCTGGAAATGTCGGAAGCGGTACGAAAGACGGACCACCTGTTCGTCCTTCACAGCGGGAAGAAGCAAGGGGAAGCGGCTTCACGGGCAACCATTGCCCGCTGGATCAAAGAAGTTATCAAGGCGGCTTACGTAGAAGCGGGAAAACTACCACCTCTACGGGTCAAGGCTCACTCTACCAGAGCGCAGGCGGCCTCCTGGGCAGAAACTAGGATGTTGTCGCCGGCAGAGATATGTAAAGCGGCAACGTGGTCCTCCCTCCATACCTTCTCCAGATTCTATCGTCTGGACGTCCAGGCCAGGGAGGACACAGCATTTGCGAGGGCAGTCCTAAACGGACCTCGGGCAGCCTCCCGCCCAGTCCGGGAGTAGCTTTTGTACATCCCACTTGTTTTGAGTCCATCTGCTACACTCTAGGAAATGTAGAGATTACTTACCTGATAATCTCGTTTTCCTTAGTGTATGCAGATGGACTCAGCATCCCGCCCGGCTGCCGATATACATGGGCATGCACCGACTAAAGGTAAGCCATGCTTTCTTATATAGGGCATCCACCCTGCCGGGTGTCGACGCCTTCCGGTTGAGAACACTGGCAGTCTCCAGCTACTATCAATCGGTCAGGGGAATCATGTTCATTTAATCGATCGGTCAGTCACACATATAGCCATAAAGCTTTTGCAAGGAAGATTACTGAGTTGCTGCACTTCCTGTGGGGGTATATGTACCCCGTGCTGACGTCAGATCCGTCTCCAACTGCTAGCACGAGCACACAATACCCACTTGTTTTGAGTCCATCTGCATACACTAAGGAAAACGAGATTATCAGGTAAGTAATCTCTACATTGTGGGAAATGGAGGTGCACTTGACATCACTGCCATTTTGAGTTCCATCTGCTTCGTTTTCTCTATGCCACGGTGTGGTGTCTTCACTGCCATTGAGTCGGAAGAACGGAGCAATCAAAGTAAAAAAAATAACTATGCTAGAGCCACTAAGAGTGATAGCTCTGAAAAGAAAAAAATGAAAGAAATATAGAAATTAAAACAGTTCTGGAGGGAGGGAGTGTGAAGCTCAGTGAGAACACATCCTGCTGCTCAATCCTGTCACATGACCCTCATGTATTTATTTATTTATTTAGACATTTTATATACCATCATTCCAAATGAAGATGACAACGGTTTACAAAAGTTACATTCATACTGCTGTTCAACACCATAGGAATATCTCTAAATCTACATTGATGTTCTGGAACATGTTGGCTAAGGTTTAGGGCATTAGGCTGACATACAGAGGATCTAATTAAACAATTTTCACATAAGTTGTCTTGAGATACTTGTAATCTCTCGTTACTAATCATTATCCTTACCCCTGTTGTGGTAGTCTCTGCATGCAATTGTTTTTAGGTTAGGTTATATGCATTCTTGAATAACC
The DNA here is from genome assembly GCF_901001135.1 of Rhinatrema bivittatum. Taxonomy (NCBI): domain Eukaryota; kingdom Metazoa; phylum Chordata; class Amphibia; order Gymnophiona; family Rhinatrematidae; genus Rhinatrema; species Rhinatrema bivittatum. The sequence continues at coordinate 543,219,761 of NC_042617.1, read as the reverse complement.
AAGTTTTCAGTTCACGTTTGAATCTTTCTGTCTGGTATCAAGCGAAGTGTCTCTGGTAGTGAATTCCATAGTTGTGGGCCTGCTTCGTAAAACATTCAATCTCTTATTTGCGTCAGATCATGTACACGCTATGGGCTTTCAGAGATCAACTGTCCAACAAAGTTGTCCTGATCCAAACAGACAACCAAGTAGCAATGTGGTATGTCAACAAGCAGGGAGGTATGGGATTGTACCTCCTGTGTCAGGAAGCGGTGCAAATTTGGTCATGGGCCCTGTCCCATAGGGTGGTTCTTAGGTCAACATATCTGGCATGTGGAGAATGTGGTGAAGGACAGACTGAATCATGCCTTCAGACCTCATGAGTGGTCCCTGAACCAGGAGGTAGCAAATCAAATCTTCCACCTCTGGAGGAGCCCAGATGTAGATCTGTTTGTGTCCCCCTGGAACCAGGAAGGTAACTCTGTTTTGCTCCCTATATAAAACAGATGGCAAACCTGCCTCAGATGACCTTACCCCTCATTGGGGCAAGGGTTTTCTCTACGCGTATTCTCCGATTCTCTTGCTGGTGAAGACTCTCTTGAAGCTTTCCGAGTACAGAGGGACTAGGATCCTCATAGCCCCTCACTGGCCGAGACAGGTCTGGTTTCGGCTCCTACGGGAGTTGTCCATCCGGAAACCAATCTGCCTGGGGACTTCCCCAGATCTCATCACACAGGATCGAGGGAGGTTGTGGCATTCAAATTTCCAGTCCCTGTCGCTTACAGCCTGGATGTTGAGAAGTTAATTCTGCAAACACTCGATCTCTCAGAGGATGTGTCTCGGGTCCTGGTGGCTTCTAGAAAGCCTTCCACTAGGAAGTCCTGCGGACAAGTGGAGGAGATTTTCCATGTGTTGTGAGCAGAAGGCCCTAGATCTGTTCTCCTGCCCCCCCCCCCCCCCCCACACACACACACACCCCACACACTCAAAAATTGCTTGATTACCTTCTATACCTCTCAGAAGCTGGCTTAAAGACCAACTCCAACAGGGTTAACCTGAGTGTGATTGGTGCTTACCACCGGGGTGTGGAAGGCATGCCCATCTCTGTACAGCCTATAATTGTACTTTTCATGCAGAGCATGCTTCAGTTGAAGCCTCCCCTAAGGCATCCTTCTGTGTCTTGGGACCTCAGCGAGATACTAGTTCAACTGATGAAAACTTCTTTTGAGCCGCTGCACACCTGTGACCTGAAGTACCTAACCTGGAAGGTCATATTTTTGGTGGTGGTCACTTCAGCACACAGGATCAGCGACTTATCCACTTTATACAAACTTTTTTCATGACAAGGTGGTCTTGCACATGAACCCTAAGTTCCTGCCTAAGGTGGTGATGGACTTCCATCTTAACCAGTATATGGTCCTGCCAACTTTCTTTCCCAGGCCCCATTCACACCAAAGCGAATGAGCAGTGCACATTTTAGACTGCATGTGAGCCTTAACCTTCTAACTGGAGCCCATAGACATTCCACCCAACTTTTTATTTCTTTTGATAGCAATAGGTTGGAAGTTGCCGTTGACAAATAGAAACTATCCAATTGGTTAGCAGATTGCATCTCCATCTGATATGCCCAGGCGGGACTGCATCTTGAGGGTCATGTCAAGGGTTATTCTGTCAGAGCAATAGCAATGTCGGTGGCCCACTTGTGAGCAGTTCCCATGGTGGAGATCTGCAAGGCTGCGACATGTAGTTCTCTCTAGACATTCGCATCTCACTATTGTCTGGATTGGGATGGCCGACGTGACAAGTTCAGCCAATCTATCCTTCGGAATCTCTTCAAAGTGTAGTACCCAACTCTTCCTGCCTAGGGACCATTGTTTGTGTTCAGATTGTCTCCCCCTCTGTTATCAACAGCACAGTTGTTGTTGTGCCCATTGGCTCCTGGTTGGTGTTGGTTGGTCCCCTTTTGTGTTGGGGAGCAGCCTGTAGCTAGGGTTCACCCATGTGTGAGGACTAACATCCTGCTTGTCTTCAAAGAAAGCAGTTGCTTACCTGTAATAGGTGTTCTTCAAGGACAGCAGGATGTTAGTCCTCACGAAACCTACCTGCCATCCCGCTGAGTTGGTTTTCTCCTTTTTGTTATTTTCAATCTAATTGTATATTATAAAACTGAGGAGAGACCCCACGTGGTATAGGGCATGCTAGGTATGCCAAGTCAAAGTTCTGGAAACTGACAGAAGTCTTCCATGCCAGGCTCCATCTGATGTCACCCATGTGTGAAGACTAACATCCTGCTGTCCTTGGAGAGCACCTGTTACAGGTAAGCAACTCTGCTTTCTGACCACACTCATTATGTTCTCTTATAATTGAGAAGAGTTATGTTTAGGACTAGTCTTACGTATCCCAGTTTCTATTCCAAGATGATTTTTCATTTATACAAATACTTATAAAATGGAATCTAAGAGCTGGACATATGTCCCTCTCTTATACAAAAAAAGGAGTATGGATTTATCGTTAACTCTAGATGAAGATGATTAGAGGGAAATATGGAGTCCTACTCTTAAATTGCCTAAATGTAATAAGATTCAAGAATTGATGTTTTGCTTATTTCATCGAACATACAGATATCCTTTGTATTTTGTTTGATTTAATATGACCAGACTATTATGTTGGAGGGGCCTCTTATTTGCATATATGATGGGATTGTGCAATAGTAAGAACTTTTGGGATCAGATACTATCTGCTATACAGGATATAACCAATTTTTCTGTGCAGATTACAGCTCCTGTATATCTCTTGAGTAAATGGGTTGTGCAGGACTTGATCAGATAATTAAAAATACTCATTATAAATTTGATACATGCTAACCGCATTACCAAAGCATATTATTGGAAATCCACTCCTAAATTCAATTATTGAAAAATTGTGGTGATTATATTGCAATAAAGAAACGTGTATCATTTGCTCTTAAGGATAAAATTGAAAATTGAGACAATATGGGGAGGGGGCCTATTGGCAGTGGAGACAAGTACACTCATAATTGATTTATGACATTCAATGTTTTCTGCTTCATGTACCGATTGTTTCTTTGTAGACTATATATTCTGTTTCTTATCTTAATCTGGCAAATCCTGCTATCTGTATGTTTACTGCTATGTATTTATATATATATATATATATACAAACCTTTACCTCGTTTTTTATAGAAAAACCAACCATTCTCCCTCATACGAAACTCAGTTCCAAGTATTGACAGTTAAAAAATAATACTGTAATCATTGATTAGAAGAGAGATCAATTGGAAGGTATATATTTTTCACATAAGTTGTATTTTTGATGCAGCAGAAACAATTTAAGAAAAGAAGGTGAATGTTTACAGTTTAACTTGTCATATTGTATGATTGAGTATGGGTTATGAATGGAGTTTCGTATGAGGGTGAATGGTTGGTTTTTCTATAAAAAAAAAAAAAACAGGTAAAGGTTTTTAGGTAAATAATTAATGATTTTTGGATCATAAAGTGATAGATATATGTAATGCATTTTGAATATTAGTACATTATTGGTTAACAATTATTGTAAACTATTTTTGTAATAAAAAACTTTTGCGATATAAATGTCTGTTTAATACAATTGAAAACTATTTGAAATATAGAAAGTGCTTGTATCCCACTCTCATTATAGTGTATTTTTTTAGTGTATACATACATACATACATACATATATATATATATATATATATATATATATATATATGTGTGTGTGTGTGTATGTAAACTGGGTATTATAACATAAATAGCAGGATTAATGCGTTAGAAACAGGGCCTCTGGCCTCCCATGATGCTGCGGGAAGGACCACAAAATTCCCTTGTGCAGATTTTGCTAGTCCCAGTGGAATCATCGCGGGAAACCAGGTAGATAGGACCAGCTGCATATGATCCAGCTAGTGAAGGGTGGCTATCCCATGGTGATATGTTTCAACTCCCTCCTGCAAAATGATATAGATTTGCCACATAATTGATGCAGGATTTAGTGAATTCTGCCACAGAATTTTCTCTTTCCGCAGAATCTTGAAAAGTCTGCTTTAGGAAAGTGGCTGCTCTAGTTTATTTAGTGTATTTAGCTCATGCCTTTTCATTGTAGTGCAAGGTGAGTTACATTCAGGTACAGTAGGTATTTTCCCTGTTCTCAGAGGGCTCAAGTCTAAGTTGGTGCCTGAAGCAATGGAGGGTGAAGTGACTTGCCCAAGGTTACAAGGAGTGACAGTGGGATTTGAATCCTGGCTTCCCTGGTTCTTAGCCCACTGCTCTAACCACTGGGATACTCCTCCCTCCATACTGTGTGTCCTCTTAACTTGACATTTGGACTAAGTACTGTAATCGTTCATTTACATAGGGTCTTAATTTCAGTACAGTTTAGATTTCAGATGCGCATAAATTCATTTATGATTTGCTGACTTGCATATTAATTTGTGTATTCTCTGTCCCTCTGTGTGAATTGTAGCAAACTGAACGTGTAATGGACAACAGTGGACCAGACTCGGAAATAGAAGATTGCTGGATTACAAATTCCGATTCTGGTAAAACATTTTATTCATATTCCCTCCACCTCCCCCATAACAAGTCTTCTCTCCATATCTCTGCTGATCCTTGCTCCCATTGGCAAAGCATCACACTCTGCCTGCAGTATTTCCCATTCTCGTCTGTATAGCCATGCAGAGCATAATACTATAGTGGCCCATTGTGTCAGCGAACAGGATGCAGCTCCTCTCGAAATCATGAGGAGAGTGGCCCTAATGACTGAAGAAGCCCAAATCTCTGAAAGCTGGAGGTCTAGTTCAAATTTTAGTACTAGAATCATGTCACCTTCCTGTTCTTAAGCTCTTTATCTTGTACAGTACTGCATTCTTGTAAGAGTGTCATTCTAGTTCATCTAAGAAAAGGAATACTTGTTAGGGGTAAATATCCATTTCTTAGCGTCCAGACAGATGAATCCAGAATCAGTGGGTTTTGCACCTCTGTCAGCAGATGATGGCAGAGCAAACTGACATCAGAGTATATATACTCCTGCAGTGACATCAACCTACCAGTATTCTCTGTCTCCAGCAGATGGCGGACATGCATCTCCTTACTGGGAATTGCTTCAGATTTTAGAAGGAGAATTTGAGAATTTAAAAGGAAAATGTATTGCCCTGCTTTCCTGCAGTGATAACAGATGCTCTCTTCCCCAGTTGAGAATTCCTGAGGTGATTTCTGTGATCCCTCAGAGGTGTGCCTTGGTCTGGTAGCTGGTTTTTCAGCCAGCGTGGACTTCACTGATTGTACAGCTTAAAGGCGGGTGCAGGAAGCTGAGCGCAGCGGTGACGGCATATGCCCTCTCCCACCCCCACCCCCACAGCCGGAAACTGTCTCTGAACTCAGCCAGTAAGGGCTGAGCTCAGGTAAGTTTAAAAAAAAAAAAAGAAGAGAGATACCTTACAGAGTCAGTGAAGGAGGGTTGTGCTGGGATTCCCCTTTCCAGTCTCCGAGCTCAGCATGCCGTTCCGATGTTCATCCTGCCCCAAAGGAGGTTCAGGGACAGGGCCTGGTGGGTTGAGAAGCCTCTTGTGGCTAGGCCCCACTCCAAGGCTTTTTCACTGCATGCCGTGTGGAAGTTTGTAACAGTTGTTTTCATATGTTTTTTCCCTATGCATTTGACTGCCCTCTAGAGGATGTCATTTTTTCAGCAGTGTGTCCTGGTATCATCCAGGTTGTGCATCCAAGTTTTGGACACTTAGCTGAGAGAGTCAGCTTGGGCACCCAGATTACGCGGTGCTTGGCTTGGAAGCATGCTTATCCTGTGCTCACATTTAGGCGTATGTTTGTGTGCGCTTAAGTTGAGCGGTGCCTAGTCTTGGAACTCCTAAATTTTGGATGCATATGTATAAAAAAAAATTGGTGCCTATAAAAAGCCTAAGCATCTTGCCTTGTATGCCTGATGTGCCCTCTAACTTGTGCCAGCGCTGTTTTGAGGCTCAAGGAGAATGGTTTTCCTCTGATTTTACTAAGCCTGGTTCTTCCCAGCCTGATGACGTTATGGATAAAGATATGTCAGGAGAAATGCCTGATACTGGAACTCCTTTTCTGATTCCTTAGTAGAGTGCCTCCTGTTTTTTGGCATGGATACTTCTGCCTTTTCTTGGGTAGAATTTTTCAGGGATTGCAATCCTTTCTTCAGGCACAGTCCTCCATCCCGTCCAGTCCTCTCATCTCAGTTTCTCAGGCGGTGGCCTCTCCCTCTTCTAGGACTGTGTTTAAGTGCCGAAGTACTTGAGTGGCAGGTGTCCTTGACATGAATCCGGTGGGCACTACTGATGAAGCAGATCCTAACTCTAGAGGATGGTGAAATTTCTCTGAGATTAGAACTGTATAGGACTATGTTTTGGTTCTTTCATAGAGATGAATTGCCGGCCATGATTTCCCAGATGTTGAAGATGCTGGTATTTCCTGGAGCATATGCCATGTCTGAGCCAAAGAAAAATCCCATTTTGGTTTCTTTGTGTAAAGCCTCTTGTTTTTTCCCGGTTATGGAGGCTATTCAAGAATTGATTGATCTTGAATGGGATGCCCCATAGGCAAATTTTAAAGGGGGTTAGACCTTGGAAGGCCTGTACCCCCTGGATCCAGTGGCAAGAAAGCGTCTGCATTTCCTAAAAGTGGATGCGCTTGTCTGTGCCGTCTCTAATCAGACGACTATTCCTGTAGAGGGAGGAACAGCCTTAAAAGATGTGCCTGATAGGAGAATTCAGTCCATCCTTAAGCAAGCATTTGAAGCAGTGGCAATGACCTTGCAGATAGCTTCCTGTTGTTCCCTGGTGGCTCGCTCTTGTTCACTTCTCTCTCACAAGGTTGATGATGCTGGAGTGACTTTGAGGGCAGTTATGGAACCCGCTGCTGCTGCCTTAGCAGATACGAGCTACGATTTGGTCTGCACCTCGGCCAGAGGAGTGGCTTCAGTAATAGCGGCCAGAAGCCAGTTATGGTTGAGAATTTGGTTGGCCAATGAGACATCTAAGACTAAACTTATGAAATTGCCTTTTTAAGGTTTGCTCTTGTTTTAGGAGCGAAACGGAGAAGCTGGCCAGTAAGTGGGGCGAATCTCTGGTTCCTCAGTTGCTGGAGGATAAGAAGCAGTTGCTGCGCTCCTTTGGTATGAAGGGTCATCTCGGAAGTTCCAAATGTTTTCGGCCCTACGGAGGAACGATCGTTCAGAGGACTCTGCCTTTTGGCAGGTTTCAGGTCTTTTGTCCCAGTCAGCCTAGGCAAGGCGGGGGGCTTGGGTAGTACAGTCTCCTGACTCTTCAAATGAAGGTTTGCCGATCCATCCCCGGGAACAAGAGATGGGGGACTCCTCTCTCTCTTTTATCAGAGATGGGTTGAGATCACATCAGATCAGTGGGTCCTGGAAGTGAAACAAGAAGGATTTTATTTATTTATTTATTTATTTATAAGCTTCTAAATATACCGACATTCGTGGGTACATCATGCCGGTTTACAATGTAACTGAAAGGCGAAAAATACATAAAGCCAGGGAGGGGGGAAGGGAGAGGCAGCTGGAAGGAGGAGGAGGAAGGAACAGGAAGAGAGCAAGACAGGGGGAAAGGACAGTGGCGAAAGGGGGCCACCGGAGAGTTTAAGAACTGCAGCATTGTGGAGTGCACACTTGGCGGAGGCACTACCGTCAACTTTATACAGATTGGAAAAGTCTTATACATCTATGTGAAAAAGTGGGTTCACAAAACGAACGGTACTATGTACACAGTGAAGCGTTGACTTGACTTGGGGGGGGGGGAAGGAGGAAGGGCCAAGTTTTAACCCCTGTTTTGAACTTCCTGATACATGCGCTGGAGCTTCGTAATGTTCCTCGGGATGTGTTCATGGTGTCTTCCTGCCACTCCCCACAGAAGATGCAGGTAGTAGAGTGTACACTTTCAAGACTCCTCAGTTTGAGGGCTGCGGTTCCAGTACCCACGCATTAAGAAAATTCAAGTCTATATTCCATCTATTTCGTTGTGCCCAAGAAGGAGGGCTCCTTTCTCCCCATCCTGGATCTCAAAGGATCATCATTTGCAGGTGATTCATTTTCGTATGGAAATATTGCGTTCTGTCGATGGAATTTCTGATTTTCTTGGATCTGTCCAAGGCATACCTCCATATTCCTATATGACTAGAGCATCAACGCTTTCTGCATTTTGCAGTGTTGGGGTGCCATTATCAGTTTCAGGCTCTGCCTTTTGGTCTAGCCACCGCTCCCAGAACCTTTACCAATGTTATGGTTGTGATGGCAGAGCTAAGATAGAATGGAATCCTTGTACATCCGTATTTAGACACCTGGTTGATTCAGGCCAAGTCTCTAGAAGAGGGCCATCTGGTGACCTGCAAGGTGATCTCCTGGTTACAGGAGCTCGGTTGGGTGGTAAAACTAGCCAAGAGCAGTCTTCGGCCATCTCAGTCATTGGAGTATCTAGGTAAGTGATTCTACATGAAGCAGGGCAAAGAATTTCTTCCAGAAGCTCGTATTTAAAAGTTGATGGCCCAGATACGTGTCTTGGTGAGCACTATACACCCGACATTGTGGTCCTTTCTACAGATACTCGAGTTGATGGCAGCAACCCTAGAAGTAGTACCGTGGGCGAGGATGCACATGCATCCACTTCAGTGTTCCCTGCTGTCTCGATGGAACCTGCAGTCTCAGGATTATTCAATTCGGCTCCACCTGCTGATAGAAGTAGGCTCTCACTTCCAGTGGTGGTTGCAAGCGGATCATCTGAGAAAGGGAGTCTCCCTGACATCATCGGATTGGTTGGTAGTCACGACAGATGCAAGCCTCCAAAGTGGGGAGCTCACTGTCAGGAACTAATGGCGCAAAGGCGTTGGAATACAGAGGAGTCTCTCTGAAATATCAATTGGCTGGAAGCCCAGGCAGTCCTGTTGATGTGCTTGCAGTTCAGCAACAGGCTGCAGGGTCAATCAGTCCGAATAATGTCAGACAACAAAACAATGGTGGCTTGCATTAATCGGCAAGGAGAAACTAAGAGATAGCAAGAATTGCAAGAGATAGACCGACTTATGGAATGAGCGGAAGTGCATCTTCAGTAGACCTCAGCCTCGCACATTGCAGGAACAGACAATGTAAGAGTTGACTTTTCAGCAAGGAGAGTCTGGATCCAGGAGAAATGGGTATTGTCGGACAAGGCATTCCAGCTGATAGTGGATCACTGGGGCCTTCTGTTTCTAGACCTGCTGGCGACTTCTCGCACTGCGAAGGCTCATCGATTCTTCAGTTGTAGGAGAGATCCAAAGTCCTTGGGTATTGATGCTCTCATGCAGGTCTGGCCGGAAGACAAGCTGCTATATGCCTTTCCCCTCTGGCCCATGTTGGGCAGAATAGTTTGAAGGATCGAAGGCTACAGTGGATCGGAGCTTCTGATGGCACCGGATTGGCCCAGAGGACCATGGTATGCAGATCTGCGAAGACTCCTGGTAGAAACCCCCCTTTTTCTTCCACCACACAAGAATCTGTTGCAGCAGGGGCCTGTTCTTCATGAAGATCCGATTCTATTTTGTCTTACGGTATAGCCCTTGAGAGGGCTCACTTCTTGAAGAGAGGATATTCTACTGCAGTGATTGCACCTTGCTCCAACCACAAAAGTTTTCTTCTTCCTTATCCTATGTATGGGTTTAGCGGGTGTTTGAGGCTTGATGTGAAGATCAAGGTGTTCTTCCCCATTCAGTTAAGATCCCGCTCATTTTGGAATTTGTGCAGGATGGGTTAAATAAAGGTTCAGGTAGTGGATCTTACCTGTTTCAGGGGCCATTTGAATGGTGAATCCTTATCGTCTCATGCTGCTGTGGCCTGTTTCTTGAGGGGAGTGAAACATCTTTGTCCTCCTTTGCAGTTACCGGTTCCTTTATGGAGTCTTAACCTGGTGTTGGATTTCTTGGCGGGCTCTACATTTCGACTGCTGCGTAGCCTTTCCTTGTGGTTACTGACCTTGAAAACAGTATTTCTGGTGGTGATTTGTTCCGCGTGTCGAATTTCCGAGCTGCAGGCCTGGTCTTGCTGGGAGCTGTCTCTTCGAGTGACTCCAGGAACAATACAGCTGCGTACAGTTCCTTCCTTCTTGCCTAAAGTGGTCTCAGGTTTTCATGTGAATCAGTTCATTTCCTTACCATCCTTGGATAAGGGAAGAGATGCAGAGAAATATCGCCTGTTGCATCCCTTGGATGTCAAGAGACATGTCGTGAGGTATTTGGAGGTTTCTAAACCTTTCTGAAAGACAGATCGCCTGCTTGTCCCTCATGATGGAAGAAAACAGGGTGAACCAACTTTGAGGGCTACAATAACTCGCTGGATTAAGGAGGTGGTCATGGCCGCATATGTGGCTGCTGATAAGCCATTGCCTACTCAGATTAGGACTCACTCCAATCACTCGGCACCACTCCCTAGAAACGGGAGTGGTGCCGAGTGATTGGAGAAGAGTGGTGGTGGTCCCTCTTCACAAGAGTGGGAACAGGGAAGAGGCAGGCAACTACAGACCGGTTAGCCTCACTTCGGTGGTGGGAAAAGTAATGGAGTCACTGCTGAAAGACAGAATAGTGAACTATCTACAGTCTGGAGAATTGATGGACCAGAGGCAGCATGGATTCACCAGGGGAAGATCCTGTCAGACAAATTTGATTGACTTTTTTGACTGGGTAACCAAGGAATTGGATCAAGGAAGAGCACTAGATGTCATCTACTTGGATTTCAGCAAAGCTTTTGATACGGTTCCGCACAGGAGACTGGTGAATAAAACGAGAAGCTTGGGAGTGAGTGCCGAGGTGGTGACCTGGATTGCAAATTGGTTGACGGACAGAAGACAATGTGTGATGGTAAATGGAGCCTTCTCTGAAGAGAGAGCAGTTTTAAGTGGTGTACCGCAAGGATCGGTGTTGGGACCGGTCCTGTTCAATATCTTTGTGAGCGACATTGCGGACGGGATAGAAGGTAAGGTTTGTCTTTTTGCGGATGACACTAAAATCTGCAACAGAGTGGACACGCCGGAAGGAGTGGAGAGAATGAGACGGGATCTAAGGAAACTGGAAGAGTGGTCGAAGATATGGCAGCTGAGATTCAATGCCAAGAAGTGCAAAGTCATGCATATGGGGAGTGGAAATCCGAATGAACTGTACTCGATGGGGGGGGAAAGGCTGATGTGCACGGAGCAGGAGAGGGACCTTGGGGTGATAGTGTCTAATGATGTGAAGACAGCGAAACAATGAGACAAGGCGATAGCAAAAGCCAGAAGAATGCTGGGCTACATAGAGAGAGGAATATCGAGTAAGAAAAGGGAAGTGATTATTCCCTTGTACAGGTCCTTGGTGAGGCCTCACCTGGAGTACTGTGTTCAGTTCTGGAGACCGTATCTACAAAAGACAAAGACAAGATGGAAGTGGTACAGAGAAGGGCGACCAGGAAGGTGGAGGATCTTCATCGGATGACGTACGAGGAGAGATTGAAGAATCTAAATATGTACACCCTGGAGGAAAGGAGGAGCAGAGGTGATATGATACAGACTTTCAGATACTTGAAAGGTTTTAATGATCCAAAAACAACGACAAACCTCTTCCGTAGGAAAATAATCAGCAGAACCAGGGGTCACGATTTGAGGCTCCAGGGACGAAGATTCAGAACCAATGTCAGGAAGTACTTCTTCACAGAGAGGGTGGTGGATGCCTGGAATGCCCTTCCGAGGAAGTGGTGAAGACCAGAACTGTGAAAGACTTCAAAGGGGCGTGGGATAAACACTGTGGATCCATAAAGTCAAGAGGCCGCCAATGAAGAGTGGGTGACTCGCCAGAATGATGGCTATTGACACAATACCCTTATTAAATAAACATACACATGCTTACTGTGACTCCTACATCGCTCAAAGCTTCAACAGCAAGAGGTAATGGAAAAAAGGATTTGCACTCACAAAGAGGGGAGTAGCTGGCTTGTTACGGCGGTTACTACCCCAAACCAAATATGCCTGATACTTCACTTTCAATGCATATACAGCATAGCTCTCTGCTTCAATGACAGGGGAGAAGAATAACTGATACTTCACACATCCAGCAGAGCTCTCTGCTACAACGGCAAGGGAGAAGAAAAAGGGTTCGCACTCAAAAAGCGGGGAGTAGCTGGCTTGTTACGGCGGTTACTACCCCAAACCAAATGTGCCTGATACTTCACTTTCCATGCATATCCAGCATGGTTCTCTGCTTCATCGGCATGGGAGAAAGACTGATACATCACGCATTTCCAGCATAGCTCTCTGCTTCAACGGCAGGGGAAAAAAAAAAAAAAACAAAAGCAAAAAACTGATGCTTCACGCATATCCTGCATAGCTTCAACGACAGGGGTGAAGAAAAAAAGGATTCGCAATAACAAAGCGAGGAGTAGCTGGCTTGTTACGGCGGTTACTACCCCAAACCAAATGTGCCTGATACTTCACTTTCAATGCATATCCAGCATGGTTCTCTGCTTCAACGGCAGGGGAGAAGAAAAAAAAACCAACAAGGGCTGTACAACATAGTCTAGGTAAAACAAATAAGCATGGGTGTAGCTTGCTTATCGCGGCGGTTACTGCCCCTACTACCCCTAACTAATCAAGCTAGATATTTCACTTGGATGCAGCTCCATCACTGCTCTCTACATTAATGGTGGGGGTGGAAGGGGAATAGAACAAGGAGCTAAGAGAAACAGATAAGAATGAGAGAAAAAATGTGTGAGGCTTGCTGGGCAGACTGGATGGGCCATTCGGTCTTCTTCTGCCGTCATTTCTATGTTTCTATGGTTCACAATGTCATGGGCGGAGGTTAGATTGTTGCCTCCCGTCGACATATGCAAAGCTGCAACATGGTCCTCCTTACACACTTTTTCCAGGTATTATCATCTGGAAGTGCAAGTCTGGGAGGACGCAGCCTTTGCACGTGTGGTTTTGACTGGACCACAAGCAGCCTCCCGCCTTATTCGGGAGTAGTTTGGGTCCACCCCACTGGTTCTGGATTCATCTGTCTGGATGCTAAGAAATGAGAAATTACTGCTTACCTGATAATTTCCTTTTCTTTAGGACAGACAGATGACTCCAGCTTACCGTCCTTCACTGCTGAAAGATTATGCTGTGGTGGTCCTGCATGGCCTCATGTTTCCAGGGATTACTGGTGAATGTTAATCCAGTCCCTAGACTAGTGTTAATACATTTTTTGTCTCAGCTCATTGTTGTCAAATACAGAATTAGTTGTCTATTTTTAATAGAGCTTTTTTGCTAGTCTGTCCACAGTTGCTTTTAAAGAGAATACTGGCAGGCTGATGTCACTGCAGGAGTTGTTAGCTCACTAACGGATCGATACTGTAAAACCGCGGGAGAGCGGACGAACGCCCGCTCTCCCGGCGCACGCACCGGCCCTTCGCCGGTGCGAGCGATCCAGTATTCAAATGAGGTGACGCGGTGCAAACGGGGAAAAGGAGGCACTAGGGACACTAGCGCGTCCCTAGCGCCTCCTTTTGGCCTGGAGCGGCGGCTGTCAGCGGGTTTGACAGCCGACGCTCAATTTTGCCGGCATCGGTTCTCGAGCCCGCTGACAGCCACGGGCTCGGAAACCGGACGCCGGCAAAATTGAGCGTCCGGTTTTCGGCCCGACAGCCGCGGGCCGAATTCAAATTTTTTTTTTTACTTTTTTTTACTTTTGGGGACCTCCGACTTAATATCGCCATGATATTAAGTCGGAGGGTGCAGAGAAAAGCAGTTTTTACTGCTTTTCTGTGCACTTTCCTGGCGCCGGAAGAAATTAGCGCCGACCTTTGGGTCGGCGCTAATTTCTTAGAGTAAAATGTGCGGCTTGGCTGCACATTTTACTTACTGGATCCCGCACGCATACCTAATAGGGCCATCAACATGCATTTGCATGTTGAGGGCGCTATTAGGTGCCGCGGGTGGGCCACGTGTTTTCCTCCCCTTACTGAATAAGGGGTAAGGGAAAACGCGCGTCCAGAGCAGGCTGACAGTACGCTCCGACGGAGCACACTTTACTGTATCGACCTGTAAGCTGGCACTGTAGAGATATATAGAGCATTACATGTCTAAATTGTGGACTAGGGTCAAGCAGTGTGGTCAGTTGATTGACTAAAAAATGTAACTAAATGTCGCTCACAGCAATTGCATGATAGGAGTTAGTGACCCAATCCATTTGCCAGAGAACAAATGGGAGCCTGAGCTAAGGGAGTTAATTGACATGGAATGTGAAATACCCTGTCACCTATACAAATGCTCCTTCCAAGTAAAGTAGCAGGGTACATTTACACTGTATAGCACTAATTTGTAATACTATATAAACCTATGGTAGCAAAGTTTATGCTCCTCCTCTCTTGTTATCCTGGAAAATAAGTGTATTTGGTTAGTTGCACATGACAACACATTTTTATATGAAAATTTTCAATGGTCTTTTCCTGTTCATAAACCCAAATCAGTCCAAATGCCTGGGTTTTGCCTCCCTACCAGAAGATGGAGACAGAGAAGAAAAGCTTTACTGATACTTATACTTAATCTAGAGTGCCACCTGCAGTCCCTGACTCCAGCAGATGGTAGAAGTGTAAAACCTGCAGTCTGGGGGGGGGGAGGAAGGAAAGAGACAGACTTTTCAACTGGAATCATACACCCTGGAGTGTTAGCTATGTTAGCAGGGTTTGGTGACCCTAATTTGCTGCAGCCTCTGGAAAGGATCATCCCCCAGATGGAGTAGGCTAGCAGGGTTTGGTGACCCTGATCTGCTGCAGCCTCTGGATGAGGGGGGAGTGGATAGCCAGTGGTCTGGTTCCCTCCTTGTTACCCTACTACTCACACTTGGATCTCCGGTAATTGTGGATGTCAGTGACAGGAAAGTATCCCTTTGTTTTTGTTTTTAGTTGCTAAACTTTAAAAAGAAAAAAAAAAGTTAAAACTAAGGAACAACTTCTGAGTCAGATGTCCAGGAAGCAGGCCAATGCGGTTCAAGGGAGTTGTGTGAGGCAGTAGCAGTATTCGCAGGAGTGCTGGGGATTGGCTAAGGCACTGCGGGGTGGCAGCAGGGTGAACGACAGTGAGTGCCAACAGCGCGTGCAGGAGCAGGCAGACGGCATGGCAACTGTGAAGGCAGGGAAACGTTGCCGTGCTTGTAGGGCTAAGAAGAAACGTATATTCCTCATCAGGGCTGCAAGACCGGAGGGAAAGACTGTTTCAGCGCAATGCAGGGAGGATGTCCTGATCAGCTGGGTCAGATGAGGCAGCTCTCCCCTGCAGCATGGGAATAGCAGCCGTCTTGGAGTCTGTTCCCGCATCGCAAAAGTCAGGGGGTGGGGCTGCCTCTTCTCCCTCTTTATCCCCTGCCGTGTCTGAGAAAGTACTTGAGAGAGCTCAGGGGAAGCAGAGGAGCCCTCAAGAGAGGACTCTCTCTCAGAGCAGGCTTTCCCAATGGAGTTTGTGCTTTTCATGCATATGACTTTACTGGCATGGAAGGGAGTTGGCTAGGAAGCAGCCCTCCTCTCTGAGCTCCAGTTCCAAATCATAGAGGGGTGCAAAGAAAACCAGCTAGAGTGATCAGCTTGGCTGGGCAGTAAGGCGACCCAATGGAGGAGTTGGAGGACTACGAAGGCAAGGATGGAGTGCCAAATGGGACTCCAGGGGTGGAGTCCCCTCAGGACATTTCAGATCCAGAGTAGGTGTCGTGGCCGAAGGGGATGATCCTGAGGTGGTCCATCTGTTTCGCAGGGAAGAGTTGTGGCCCTTGATACCACATGTGCTTAAAGAGATGGGCATCAAATTTCCTCAGGAGGAGTCGGACCGTGAAGAGGGAAAAGCCAACAGAAGCACATGGTTATGAATGATGTATCTCTAATACTAAGAGAACAAGGAAAATAGGGCATCTCAGTGCAATAAATGCTAAAGTGGATCAGGTGTCTTTAAGTAAAGTGCAGAAAGATTCCAAATTACCCCTGTCAAACAAAAAACATACTTTGAAGTGTCTGTATACAAATGCTAGAAATCTAAAAAAATAAGATGGGAGAGTTAGAGTGCATATTACTGAATGAAGAGGTAGATATAATTGGCATCTCAGAGATCTGGTGGAAGGAGGATAACCAATGAGACACTGATACCAGGGTACAAATTATATCTAAATGATAGGATGGATCAAACTGGTGGAGCAGTGGCAGTATATGTTAGAGAGCATTGAGTCAAACAGGATAAAAGTTCTACAGGAAACAAAATGCAATGTTGAATCTTTATGGATATAAATTCCAGGTAAAAAAGGGAATACAATAGTAGTGGGGGTATATTACCATACATCTGGTCAGACTGAACTAACAAACAAGGAAATGCTAAAATAAATTAGGGAAGCTAACAAAATCAGCAGCACAGTAATAATGGATGACTTCAATTACCCCAGTATTGATTGGGTGAATGTTACATCTCAGGACATTATAGAGAAGTAAAGTTCCTAGATGAAATAAATGGCTGCTTCATGGAGCAACTGGTACAAGAACCAACAAGAGGGGAAACTATTTTAGACCTAGTCCTAAGTGGAACACAGGATTTGGTGCTTGAGGTATCCGTGTTGGAGCCACTTAACAATAGTGTCACAACATGATCAAACTTGACTTAATTGGAGAGAGCACAAAAAAGAAATCTACTGTGACAGCAATCAACTTTCAAAAAGTGACTGAGAAAATGAGAAAAATGGTTTGGAAAGAACAAAGGAGCAACTACAGAGGTCAAGAGTTTAGCTCAGGCATGGATGTTGTTTAAAAATACCATCTTGGAAGCCCAGACTAGATGTATTCCTCACATTAGAAAAGATGGAAAGAAAGCTAAATGACTACCAGCATGGTTAAATGGTGAGGTGAGAGAGGCTACAATAGCTAAAAAAAAAACATCTTTCCTGAAATGGAAAAGGGATCCAAATGAAGAAAACAGGCAACAGCATAAGCACTGGCAAGTCAGATGCAAAGCATTGATAAGGATAACAAAGAGAGAATTTGAAAAGAAGCTTGCCATGGAAGCAAAACTCATAATAAAAACTTTTTCAGATACATTCGAGGTAAAAAGCCTACAAGGGAGTCATTTGGACAATTAGATGATCAAGGGAAAGAAAGGGGCACTTAGGGATGACAAAACTATAGCATAGAGACTAAATTAAGTTTTTGCTTTGGTATTTACTGAGAAAGATGTAAGAGATATACCCATGCCAAAATGATATTCAGAGGTGATGATTCAGAAGAACTGAAACAAATCTCAGCGAACCTGGAAGATGTATTAAGACAAATTGACAAACTAAAGAATAGCAAATCATCTGGACCAGATGGTATACAGTCCAGAGTGCTGAAAGAATTAAGAAATAAAATTGCGGACCTTCTGTGGGAAATTTGTAAACTATCAGTAACATTATCTATGATACCTGAAAACTGGAGGGTTGCCAATGTAATGCCAATTTTTAAAAAGGGATCAAGGGGTGATCCAGGAAACTATAGACCAGTGAGTCTGACGTCTGTGCCAGGCAAAGTGGTAGAAGCTGCTATAAAGAACAAAATTGCTGAACATATAGATAAGCATAGTTTAATGGGACAAAGCCAACATGGGTTTAGCTAAGGGAAGTCTTGCCTCACAAATTTGCTACATTTATTTTGTGGGCATAAATAAACATGTGGATGAAGGTGAGCCAGTTGATATAGTGTATCTCGATTTCCAGAAAGCTTTTGACAAAGTCCTTCACGAGAGACAACTTAGGAAATTAAAAAGTCATGGGATATAGGGGACAGTGTCCTATTGTGGCTTGCCAACTGGTTAAAAGATAAAAAACAGTCGGGCTAAATGGTAAATTTTCCCAATGGAAAAAGGTGAATTGTATCTATTTTGGTACCACTACTTTTTAATATATTTAATATATTTATATAAGTATATAACTTAACGACAGTATAGAAAACATTTTAAATAAAATAAATAAATAAATTTATAAACGACCTGGAAATGGGAAAAACAAGTGAGGTGATCAAATTTACCGATGACACAAAACTATTCAGTTAAATCGCAAGAGGATTGTGAGAAATTGCAAAAGGACTTTGCAAAACTAGGAGACTGGGCATGCAAATGGCATATTAAATTTAATGTGGACAAATGCAAAGTGATGCACTTAGGGAAAAGAAACCCAAATTATAGCTACATAATGCAAGTTTCCACATTAGAAGTCACTACTCAAGAAAAGTATCTAGGTGTTATCATTGAAAATACATTGAAATCTTCTGCTCAGTGTGCAGCAGCAGCCAAGAAAGCAAATTGAATGCTAGGGATTATTATGAAAGGAATGGAGAATAAAACAGAATATCATAATACCTCTGTATCACTCCATGGTGTGACCTTATGTTGAGTTTTGTGTGCAGTTCTGGTCACCACATCTCAAAAAAGACATAGCAGAATTAGAAAAGGTACAGAGACGGGCAACCAAAATGATGAAGGGGATGGAACAATTCTCCTATGAAGAAAGGCTAAAGAGGTTAGGACTCTTCAGCTTGGAGAAAAGACGGCTGAGGGGGCGATATGATAGAGGTCTATAAAATCAGTGGAATGGAACGAGTAAACATTAATGTGTTTACTCTTTCGAAAAGTACAAAGACCAGGGACACACAATGAAGTTACTAGGTAATACATTTAAAACTAATAAGTGAAAATATTTGTTTACTCACACACAATTAAGCTCTGAAATCCGTTGCCAGAGGATGTGGTGAAAGCTATTAGTGGCACTCCGCATTTAAAAAAGATTTGGACAAGTTCCTGGAGGAAAAGTCCATTAACCATTATTAAGGTACAGTTACAGAAATCCACTGCTTATTCTTGAGATAAGCAGCTTGGAATCTATTTACCCCTTGGTCGCCGCATTTCAAAAAAGATATAATTGCGATGGAGAAGGTACAGAGAAGGGCAACCAAAATGATAAAGGGGATGGAACAGCTCCCTTTTGAGGAAAGGCTGAAGAGGTTAGGGCTGTTCAGCTTGGAGAAGAGATGGCTGAGAGGGGATATGATAGAGGTCTTTAAGATCATGAGAGGTCTTGAACAAGTAGATGTGACTCAGTTATTTACACTTTCGAATAATAGAAGGACTAGGGGGCATTCCATGAAGTTAGCAAGTAACACATTTAAGACTAATCGGAGAAAATTCTTTTTCACTCAACACACAATAAAGCTCTGGAATTTGTTGCTAGAGGATGTGGTTAGTGCAGTTAGTGTAGCTGGGTTCAAAAAAGGATTGGATAAGTTCTTGGAGGAGAAGTCCATTAATGGCTATTAATCAATTTTACTTAGGGAATAGCCACTGCTATTAATTGCATCAGTAGCATGGGTTCTTCTTAGTGTTTGGGTAATTGCCAGGTTCTTGTGGCCTGGTTTTGGCCTCTGTTGGAAACAGGATGCTGGGCTTGATGGACCCTTGGACTGACCCAGCATGGCAATTTCTTATGTTCTTATGATCCTGCCAGGTACTTGTGACCTGGCTTGGCCACTGTTGGAAACAGGATACTGGGCTTGATAGATCTTTAGTCTGACCCAGTATGGCACCTCATGTTCTTATGAGTGGACCCTGTCAAGGAAGGCTTGAAGAGGTCCTGCTATGGCTTTTCCCTTCCACAAGTTGGTAAAGAAGCTGGTCATCAGACAGTGGGATACCCCTGCAACCGGTCTAAAAGTTGGAAAGGCAACGGCAAAGTTGTTCCTTTTACCAGAAGGTAGATGCTTCAGTCTTGGAGGTGACCAAGAAAACCACCATTCTGATGGGAGGGTCAGCCACACTGAGAGATTTGCAGGACCAGAAGCTGGAAGATCACCTCAAGAGGATTTTTGAGGTTTCGGCTTTGGGTTTCCGGGCTGCGGTATGCAGTAGTTTTATGCAGAGCTTGTTTGCGCAGGGTTCAGCAGTTGCAAGCGTAGGAGACGTCTTCATCGTCCTCCAAGAAACAGAAAGCTTGGAGGCTGAGGTATGCTATGTGTTGGATGCCTTGTATGACTTGTTTAGGACATCTTACAGAATTTTGATGTCTGCGTTTTCAGACAGTTGCCTGCTATTGTTAAGAAACTGGTCTGCAGATGTTTGGTCAAAGTCGCAGCTAGTATCCACAGGCAAAGCTCAGGCAGGTCCCAGCCCTTTCAAAATGGATGAAAACCAACCTGAGATACCCCTGGTCAAAGAACCACGGGGGTCTTAAGTCTTCACAAGGAAGCAAGGCTTGTCCATCTTCTCTTCCAGTGTTAGGGGGCGGTTAGTCCAACTTTATGAGGCGTGAACCAGAATCACAATGGACCAGTGGGTCTTGGAAATGATAAAAGATGGCTACATGGTAGAATTTGCTCGTCCAGTGCAGGAAGCCTTCATCATCTCCCCTTGCCCTCCTTATGCCAAACAGGTAATGGTTCGCAACACAGTGGATGACAGGAGCAATAGTACAAGTTTCCCAGAAAGAACGGGGAAAAGGTCTATATTCCTTTTATTTCGTGGTCCCGAAAAAGGAAGGGTCGTTCAGACTGATTTTGGATTTAAAGGTCAATATAGCTCTTAAGGTACCACATTTTCATATGGAGACCCTGCGTTCAGTCATAGCAGCAGTTCACTAAGAGAGAGTTCCAGGCATCACTAGACCTCTCAGAAGCTTATCTACGTATCCCAGTCAGGCAGGAATGCTAGAAGTTCCTAAGGTTTATGGTTCTGGGAGACTATTTTCACTTTTGTGCCCATGCCACATACATTCACCAAAGTGATGATGGGGGTGGTTGCAGCTCTTCAGAAGGAAGGAATGCTAGTGTATCCATATCTGGATGACTGGCTTATTTGGGCAAAGTAAACTGATCTCTGTCAGCTGGCGGTACAGCGGGTTCTAGAGAGGTTGAGGGCTGTGGGCTGGCTGGTGAACCTAGCGAAGAGCCATCTAATGCCATTTCAGTCTTTGGAGTACCTAGGGGCTTAATTCGACATCTGGACTGGCAAGGTGTTTCTCCTGGAGGACAGGATGGGGAAGCTGCAGAGTCAGGTTCACCACCTGTTGTGACTCAAAGTGCCCAGAGTATTTACATGTCCTGGGCTCTATGGCATCACATCTAGATCTAGTCCCCTGGGCATTCTCGCATATGTAGCTTTTCAAACAGCGTTCCTCTCCCGTTGGAACCCATTATTTATTTATTTATTTATTTATTTAACATTTTTATATACCGACCTTCATGAAAGAAATTCATATCAGATCGGTTTACAAATAACATGAGGGGAATAACAAAGTCAACCATATAACAAGAAATGAAAGTTACATATAACAAGGGGTATTAACCTGGGGGGCTAGAATAGCCGGAGCGATAGAAGGCATAACTGAACAAATTAGATAATACAATAATATGATGAGAAGAGACTTAAGTGTATAGGCTACACTTGTCATAGAGTTTAGGTAGGAGTCAGTGTCTGAATTAGTGAGGGATTGCTGGAACTGTTGGTTAAGTGAAGGCCTGGATGAAGAGCCATGTCTTAAGTTTTTTGCGGAAGGTAGACGGGCATGGTTCTAATCTGAGTTCTGTGGGCATCTTGTTCCAGATGGCTGGGCCAGCTGTAGAGAAGGTTCGTTCTTTGGTAGATGATAGGCGGGTAGATTTCGTTGTAGGGGGTTGCAGGGTGCCTTTATATGCTTCTCGAATCGGTCTGTCTGATGTGTATAATTTGAGGGGAATCTGGAGGTCTAGATGTTGTTGGTTGTGAATGACTTTGTGAATTATAGTGAGAGCCTTGTGTAATATTCTATATTTGATTGGCAGCCAGTGCAGGTTCTGTAGTATGGGGGTGATGTGTGTTCCTCTGTTGGTATTAGTCAGGATTCTTGCCGCAGCATTTTGGAGCATCTGTAATGGTTTGATAGATGAAGTAGGGAGCCCGAGGAGAAGAGAGTTACAGTAATCTGTTTTGGAGAAGAGTGTGACTTGGAGCACTGTCCTGAAATCTTGGAAGTGGAGGAGGGGTTTGAGCCTTTTCATGACTTGTAATTTATAAAAGCAGTCCTTGGTAGTGTTATTGATGGCTTTCTTAAGATTCAGACGGTTATCAATGATTACTCCAAGGTCCCTTACTTGCGTGATCTGGGTGTTGCCTGCTGGTGGATTGATTAAGGCCGAGTGGTCCGAGGAGATGATTAGGAGTTCAGTCTTATTTGCGTTCAGAACTAGATTCAGGTTGGTGAGCAGACTGTTTATAGATTTGAGGCAGATTTCCCAAAAGGCGAGAGATTTAGGGAGAGATTCTGTAATGGGAATCAGAATCTGTACGTCATCTGCATAGAGATAGAATTTTAATTTTAGGTCCGTGAGCAGTTGACAGAGGGGCAGGAGGTATATATTGAATAGTGTGGGTGACAAGGAAGAGCCTTGTGGTACTCCTAATGTTGATTTGACATCTGGGGATTCGTTGTTATTGATTTTTACTTTGAAGCTTCTGTTACTTAGAAAGGAGTTAAACCAGCTGTGTGCAGATCCTGTTAATCCGATTTCTGCTAGGCGATTTAGTAGGATGGAGTGGTTCACGGTGTCAAATGCGGATGAAATGTCCAGAAGGACTAGGATAAAAGATTGACCTTTGTCTAGGCCCATGAGGATGTGGTCGGCAAGGGAGATAAGTAGGGTTTCTGTACTAGCTGCTTTACGAAAGCCATATTGGGATGGGTGAAAGATATTGTGCTCTTCCAGGTATACGGAAAGTTGTGTATTAACAACTTTCTCCATGATTTTTGCTAAAAAAGGGAGGTTGGATATGGGGCGGAAGTTGGAGGGTTCACTTGTGTCGAGGTTAGGTTTCTTCAGGAGTGGTTTGAGGGATGCGGTTTTCAGCCTGTCCGGGTAGATTCCTAGGGAGAGTGAGCAATTTATAATGTTGGCCAATGCTCTGGAAATAGTATTCGGGATGAGAAGCAGTAGTTTAGTTGGAATGTGATCTGTTGGGTGGTTTGATGGTTTTAGTTTCTTAAGTATAGATTCGATTTCCATTGGTGTTGTAGGTTCAAAGGAATCAAGGATGGCCCCAATATTAGTCCTGGAATTGAAAGTTATGGAGGGTGGAGTTGCATTGTTCGGTAGGCGTGCTAATGTGTCTGCAGTTTTTTTCTGAAAGTAGAGTGCTAATTCGTCTGCTTTGGTTTGTGCTTGGTCGTCTGGAATGGTGGGTGTAGGGGATTTTGTGAGTTGGGAGACGTAAGAGAATAGGGTCCTGGCATCAAATTGAAGGTCGTGTATTCTGTGGGCATAGAAGTCTCTTTTTGTCTTTAAGATGGTGATCCTGTAGTTGTGGAGGGTGCGTTTGTAATCAGATAAATTAGTGGAGTTGGGGATCTTACGCCATTCGTATTCTTTGTGTCTGAGGTTTTGTTTCATCTGCTTGAGTTCTGGGGAGAACCAGGGTTGTTTCTTCTTCTGTATTGAGTTGATTATTTTCACCGTTTTAGGACATAATTTATTTGCTATTGCCTCAGTGATATTGTGCCAAGAGAGGAAGGCTGCATCTGGGCTAGTGGTGTCCAGGTTGGGGAGTTCTTTGGTGAGTTGATCACTGAGTGTGTCAGAAGTGCAGGTTTTCCTAAATTGGATGGTGGAAGGTGGTTGAGGAGGTTTAGGGTTTTCTTGAGTCATGAGTGTGGTTGTAATTATTGAATGGTCTGACCAGGGAATTGTGGTACAGATAGGATCATTTTTATAAGATATATTAGAATTGATGAAGATGAGGTCCAGAGTGTGTCCTGCTTTATGGGTAGGTTTTTCTATGATTTGTTTAAAGCCCATTGCACCCAGGGTGGAAAGGAGTGCTTCACAGTTAGGGGTGAGGGGAGAGGCGTCTACATGGAGGTTGAAGTCCCCCATTATTATGGCTGGCGAGTCCATGTTGATGTATTTGGCTATTGTTTCTATTAGGGGGGAGATATCTGAGTCCAGAAGTCCTGGCGGAGCATATATTAGAAGAATTTGTAGGAGTTTAGATTTGAAAAGGCCTAATTCGAGTTTTGTAGGTGTGATGATTTTGATTGGAAGTGAATTAAGTTTGAATTCCTTTTTGGAGGCTAGAAGAATACCACCTCCTCGTTTCTTTTTTCTGGGGATCGAGATGATGTCGTAGAGGTGAGTCGGTAACTGGTTTATTAGGGCTGTGTCTGAGCTTTTAAGCCAGGTTTCTGTGATAGCACAAATATCTGGCTTTGAATCTGAGAGGAAGTCATTGAGGACGTGTGTTTTCTTTGTCAGCGATTGTGCGTTGAGAAGGGTAAGGGAGAACATGGTGAGACCTAGCATCTGCGTGAGCGGAGACGTCATGATTGGAATGAGAGATCTGGTAGTGTGTCTTGATGGTTGTTGAAAGGCTTTTGTGTGATGGAGGTGGCGGTGGTATATGATAGGAATAGGGAAGATTTGCATGTTGACTTCTCTAGGAAGGAAGTGGGTCGTGGTGGAAGGCTAGTCTGACTGTGGGAGGAATGTTATAAGAGCTTAGGTCAAATTGAGAGTGAAGCATGAGTCTGTCTGCTGAAGAGCTGGATGTTTGAGCGAGCTGTTTGAGTCTGTCTGGATGGGAGGGCTGAGCGTTGTGCGCTTCGGGAGGGTAGGGGGTGATGCCCTTTGCATGGGGTCTCAGAGGTGGCTGGAGAGTTGTTGGAGAGGTAGACTTTAATTCCACACTGCTGAAACGGTCTGTTCCATAACTTTGCTGGCTGTTGCCTATGTTGGGGGTTTAGGTTGTTCCGCAGGTATGGCTCGAGCCTCCTCGGGGCTCTACGAAGGGGCGAGACAAAGGGGCAGGCCCCTTTGTCGCGCTCCTTCGGCGCGCGGCGCCTGGCTGAAGACTTTTTAAATCCCCTCTGGGCTGGCTCCTATTGGAGGGCGGGCGGGGCTTCCGATCGCGGCATTCTCGGCGCGTTTTTTTAAATGTGGGCAGCTGTTTTTTATCTGCCTTGCTGCTGAATGAGCCGCGCTGTCGGCGAGGGACTGCCTGGGGGGAGAGAGTTTATTTCCTTACCTTCCCCCGGCGGGGCTCGGCGCCGAAAGCGCAGGCTTTCCCCGATGGCAGTAGCAGCGTGAAAGAGAAATGGCGCCGGGCTGAAGACTTTTTAAATCCCCTCTGGGCTGGCTCCTATTGGAGGGCGGGCGGGGCTTCCGATCGCGGCGTTCTCGGCGCGTTTTTTTAAATGTGGGCAGCTGTTTTTTATCTGCCTTGCTGCTGAATGAGCCGCGCTGTCGGCGAGTTTCAAATTCCTCCCCTCAGGGGGGGGAGTGCATGTCCAGTCTTTACTGGTGGCTTGGTCGGGTCAATCTAGAATGGGGGCTGGAGTGATAGTGACCACCCAATACCAGTCTTTCTGGTTAGGGAGCGGTGTATCAGGGCAAGACCGCACAGGGTCAGTGCTCGAAGGAGGAGGCATTGTGGCCTATCAGTCAGTTAGAAATGACATCTCTGCACTTAGCCTTGCTATCTGTTCTGCCACTGTTATCAAGGTCGGGCAGTGCTAGTTCTATCGGACAATGCAGTGATGGTGGCTTATATCAACCTACAGGGAGGGACCAAAAGTCAGATGGTTTCTCAGGATGCTCAGTTGTAGGTTCACTGGGCAGAGTATCCCCAGGCAGTTCTGGCAGAGGCTCACATAGCCAGGGTAAACAACGCATAGGCGGATTTTCCCAGCATGCAAAGGTTTTACCCTGGAGAAGAATAGGTGTCAGAAGAAGCAATTCCTCTTGTTCAGACATGAACTTGATGGCGACAAAACGAAATACCAAGATGGTGTATTTTTACAGTCACAAGCGAGAACATGAAGTGGAAAGTATCTATGCTCTGGTGCTACCATGGCCACTGGAAATTCTTATTTGTCTTTCCCCATGGTCATTGATGGGAAAGGTGCTATGGCACATAGAGAGATACCCAGGCAAAGTGATTCTCATGGCTCTGGAGTAGCTACCTCGGCAGTGGTTCATGGATCTAATAAACTTGGCAGACAATCTGTTGAGGTTCAGGTACCTTCTGAGACTCTTGTGCCAGGTTCCATATTTTTTGGATGAGGTAGATCATTTCTGTCTCACGGCTTGGCTTTTGCAAAAAAAAAGCTTGTGTTCGAAGGGGTATTTTGAAGATGTCATTGCCACCTTACCGTAGGCCAGACGGCCATCCACATCTTTAACTTATGTTAGGGTGTGGAGGATTTTTGAGTCTTGGTGTGTTGAACAGGGCATGCGGTCTACTCGAGCTTCAATTTTCTGTATCTTGTTGTAAAAAGGTCTAGTGAAGGGACTGCCTAAATTCCCATTGGGTTCAGATGGTGGCTTTAGGCTGTCTTCGTGGTAAGATTCAGGGATTGTCCCTGGTCTCGCATCTGGACCTGATTCATTTTTCTTTGAGGGGCAAAATACTTGTGGCCCCTAGTGCAAAAAATGGGTCCTTCGTGGAATCTTAATTTGGTGCTGAGGGTGTTGTATGAAGCTCCATTTGAGCCATTCCAGTGAACATCTCTCATGGATTTAACCCTGAAAGCATTGGGTGTTTTGGAGGCATTTTTGTGGTGATTTGTTCAGCCAGAAGAATTTCAGAGCTTCAGGTGGTGTCTTGTAGAGATCCCTTTCTTCAGTTTGTGGAGAATGGAGTATCCTTGCGAAAGGTGCTCTCATGTCTGCTGAAGATTGTTTTCACCTTTCATTTTAGTCAAACATGGAACTTCCCACCTTTCCGAATTTGAATTTGTCTGTGCTGCACGTGAAGAAACTTTGTGTGTTGGATGTACAGTGGATGTTGTTAAGGTATCTCAAGGTGACTAATAGTTTCTGGAGATCAAATCATCTTTTTCATGCTTTGGAATGGGCCAAGAAAGGCATACAAGGCTACTATTGCATGATGGCTGAAGGACGCAATTAGTTCGGCCTATATTTGTAAAGGCTGACCGGTGCAAGAGGGTCTAAGGGCTCACTTGACTAGGATGCAGGCAACCTCATGGGCCAAGTGTTAGCTGGTCTCTCCATAAGAAGTCTGTCGGGTGCTACTTGGAAATCGTTACACACTTTCTCCATTACCTGTGGGATGGTCAGAGATTTGGACTCTGCGGGGTTTGGAGAGAGTGTATTACGAACAGGGCTATCGTGTTCACGCCTAGTATAGGGGAGCTTGGGTACATCCCAGAAGTCTGGACTAATCTGGGGTATGAACAGGAAAGGAATATTGGTTCTTACCTGCTAATTTTTGATCCTGGGTACCACAGATCCATCCAGAATCCCACCCATTCAGTAAAGCCCCCTCATCATGGCAGTATATAAATGATGCAGAGTGAGTTTGGTTAGATAATCTTATTTTATTTTATTTATTTAAGGTTTTTTTATACCGGCATTCATGAACTCGTTCACATCATGTCGGTTTACAGATAACAGGGGTGCGAATAATACAACCAAATATAAATAACGTGATGAAGAGAAGCAGTTACAATTAACAAGGGCTAATGAGCTGGGAATATAAGAAATAGAAAGAGATAGAGGAGGTTAATTATATACAAAAGTACAATATAAATATGAGAGCCTCTAAGAAAACAAGTTTTCTTAGAGGCTCTGCCTTCCTGCTGCTTGTTGAGGGGAGTTGAGGGTTTTAGTTGTTGCTATAGTTATTTCATCTTGGCTTGACTGCAGGTGGCACTCTAGGTTAAGTAGCAGTGTCAGTAAGCTTTACTTCTCTGTTTCCACCTGCTGGCAGGGAGACAAAACCCAGGAATCTAGACTGATCTGTGGTATCCCAGGAACAAAACTTAGCAGGTAAAAACCAATTTTCCTATTTTGTTGCTCCATCCCCCAGCATGCATTTTGTTTTGGTAGCACAGTCATACAGTTCAGTTGCACAGAAAAAAATCTGCTGCTCAGAGGTCTGTGGCATTCAGTCCCTCCCATATACCTTTGACTATGCAGCATGAAGATCTGCTTTTATCCTATAAAATGTTATTCCACTAGCTAACTGGAACCAATTTATGGCTTAAAACCCAGAGATCTGCCATTCCTCTGGCAATGGGAAACTGAGATCAATTAATCCAATTTCTGTCACCTGTCCCATCCAATTCTGGTGCATAATGAAACACATCCTGAGCATACACAAATTGTGCATAATTTAAAGGACCTTTAGCAATAGCAGAGCTCTTACCTGATCAAAACCAGGCTGTTTAATGATAGTCTTATTTACCAACAGGGCACATGAGGAAGAGAAGAAAAATGAAGGAGTCCAGCAGCGGGAGGATTGGGCATCTCCTGAATCAGATGCACAAGGAGAGTGTTGGGCTAACTGAGCGCGTACTGGCTGTAGAAGAACAGTCCCTTCAGAAACTCTCTGAAATTTCTGCCACGCTGTCTGCATTAACTAGTTGCATCGTGAACTCGCAGCCTCTTCAGAAGTCATTTCAACTGCCATCACAGACCATGGGAGGGACACATGCTCCTCAGATTCCAAGCCAGATCCCTCAGGGCCAGTATGTTATGATATGGCCACAGAATAGTGCAGTTGCCCCTGAAAGGAGCATGCATCCAAACTGAGCAACAAAAAAATACTGAAAAGCTATGCCATGTGTGCCACACTACTGTGCTTTTGCTATTGTTAGCGTGCCAGAGCTGCTCACGCATCCTTGCTTAAAATCTGTGGCCTTCTTTCTCAGCCCCGTGGCTGTTAGCAAGCTCAGTGGGCTTCAATTTCTGCCTTCTTTTCCTTATTATGGAGGATGAAAACAAGCAAGACTTTTTTCCATTGGATTATGAAAAGTCACCTTTCCATCTGGTTTTACAGTGCTGGCCTCAACTTTTGCAATTCTATCTCAGTTGTGTGAGCTTCTTACAGACATTTAATGCGAGCAACCAATAAAAGACCCCACATGAAAAGATGCATGGTGAATATCTAATGAGAGAAAGTCTGCTGAGCGGCACACCACACCTCTCAGGTTCCAAAATGAACTACTCTATGCTTTGAGGGCAGTTGAAACATAAGTACCTCGAATGGTGCAAGCCAGGATACGAAATCCAGGAAGAAAGCAGGGATTTGGTATTTTTATATTAGAAACAGAATGCTATTTTAGTTTTGAGATTTTCTTTTTCTTTTTTTTTTTCCATTTGAGCAGACAGGACTTTTCTTTTGGTGTGGTGATACAAGGATTGCAGATCTATGTTTTAATGAACAAATTTCCTGCTGGCCTAAACTGTTGTTTGACTGTGGGTCAAATACCATGGACATAGACTTCTAACTAGTAATAAAAGCTGGGAAGGTATGACGAAACAGCCAGATTTTATTGTTTGGTGTGCAAAATGTTAAATGTGGTTTGGTTGAGCGCATGCTGTTTGATACCTGCCAGCTGGACACAACAGAACGGTTGTCAATGTCTGGATGATAGAGTTAACAAAAAGCTGCTGAAGTATAACGGGCTGTATGCCATTAATATTAATTCACTACCTATAGATTACATGTTATAATAAATGATTTTGTATATTGATCATATTGCCTTGCAATGAGAACTACTGGAAATTTTAAGATATTTTCTTACATTATATTGTTCATTAAACAAGGACCATCAACCTAAAAAAAGACATTGATTTTTAATATGACAGTGTCCATAGCTTTTCAGGAACTGAACCAGTAAAGGCATGACTTCATCTGCCTACAGTTTTTGTTAATAATAATAATGAATAATAATAAAAATGCCGCTGTGTGTGTTGGTTGGGATAGGGTATTTCCTAAAAGTTGGCATGCATCAATCTAAATTCTTGTTCATACCCCAGATCATTCAAGACAAGTAGGTTTTGCATCCCTACCAGTAGATGGAGACAAATAATAAAAACATTTCAGGCACTGCTACTTAATCGAGAGTAGAGATGCAAACCTGTAGTCTGAACTTGAGTTTAAAAAAAAAGGAGAAAGGAAGATAATTAGGAAAAGAGAAGAAAATAAGAAAAAGTGAAGACTGGTGCTCCCAGAGGTGTTAGGTTCCTTCGTGGGCCATCCCTATTCTTGAGCATGGCGAGCGGGGGGATTGGTAATCCCTAGCCAGGCTCAAACCTTGATTTCCAGAGGGAGAGAAAACCAGGGGTATTGGTTCTCTCACTCCCTCTGAGGCCTTCTCACCTGCCCTGTCGACTGGACCAGCCGGGAGTACCCAGATATAGGAACTTGCCAACGTTTATGTATTATCCTATTTTCTTCTGTTGGATCCTTCTTCCAATTTTTGAATGAAGATCTTTTGGCTAAAATAGCTTCTTTCACCTCCCCTTTTAACCATGCCGGTAATCGTTTTGCCTTCTTTCCACCTTTCTTAATGTGTGGAATACATCTGGACTGTGCTTCTAGAATGGTATTTTTTAACAAATACCACGCCTCTTGGTCATTCTTTACTTTTGTAGCTACTCCTTTCATTTTTTTCCTAACAATTTTTCTCATTTTATCAAAGTTTCCCTTTTGAAAGTTTAGCACAAGAGTCGTGGATTTGCATACTGTTCCTCTTCCAGTCAATTCAAATTTGACCATATTATGATCACTATTGCCAAGCGGCCCCACCACCGTTACCTCTCTCACCAAGTCCTGTGCTCCACTGAGAATTAGATCTAGAATTGCTCCCTCTCTCGTCGGTTCCTGAACCAATTGCTCCATAAAGCTATAATTTATTCCATCCAGGAATGTTATCTCTCCAGCGTGTCCTGATGATACATTTACCCAGTCAATATTGGAGTAATTGAAGTCTACACACTATGTCAACAGTTATGTTCAGGACATAACGAAACACAATTCTCACTAGAAGGACGGCATGTAACTATAATTTTTCTTAGTCAATGTGCTATTTATAGAGCCATCATAACACCTGCGGGCATACCAGCATATTTTAGCTTAAGGTCTTGCCACTTCAGGTCATGTTTAATCATTGGCCCAAGTCCTTTATTCTTTTTTGCATATTTTTTTGGGTATTTTTTAAGATTTTTGTAAAAGTCTGTATCGGGGTGATACCTTCCTTGGCGTAGCTCAAACTTTCAATGAAACGTGGTTATTTAAAGTCCAGTCCGACGCGTGTTTCGCATCGCTGCTTCAGGGACTGCAACTAGAACACTTCACTTCTGTATCAGATGATTGACAGGTATATTTATCACTGCCCAGTTATTTATTTACTCACTTTCCGACCTTGCCGCCGTTTCCTCTTACCGGCGTACTGATCTTAAAAAATACCCTAAAAAATATGCAAAAAAGAATAAAGGACTTGGGCCAATGATTAAGCATGACCTGAAGTGGCAAGACCTTAAGCTAAAATATGCTGGTATGCCCGCAGGTGTTATGATGGCTCTATAAATAATAGCACATTGACTAAGAAAAATTATAGTTACATGACGTCCTTCTAGTGAGTAATTGAAGTCTCCCATTATTACCACACTACCAATTTGGTTAGCTTCCCTAATTTCTCTTAGCATTTCACTGTCTTTCTCACCATCTTGACCAGGAGGACTGTAGTATACTCCTATCACTATAGTCTTCCCCGACACACAAGGGATTTCTACCCATAAAGATTCAATTTTGCATTTAGTCTCATGCAGGATGTTTATCCTGTTGGACTCTATGCCATCCCGGACATAAAGCGCCACACCGCCTCCCGGGTGCTCCTCTCTGTCATTGCGATATAATTTGTACCCCGGTATAGCACTGTCCCATTGGTTATCCTCCTTCCACCATGTCTCTGAGATGCCAATTAAGTCTATGTCATCATTCACTGCTATACATTCTAATTCTCCCATCTTACTTCTTAGACTTCTGGCATTAGCATACAAACATTTCAAAGTTTGTTTTTTGTTTGTATTTTCATTCTGCTTTTTAATTGATAGGGATAAGTTAGAATTTTTTTTAGCTCAGGTGAGTTTTTAGTTACATGCACTTGGACTACTTTTCTTATTATTGGAACCTCACTGTTGGGATGCCCTAATTCTAATGCATCATTAGTAACCTTTGAAGATACCTCTCTCCGAACCATGCACTGCTGAGTGACTGTCGGCTTTCCCCTTTGTTCTAGTTTAAAAGCTGCTCTATTTCCTTTTTAAAGGTTAGCGCCAGCAGTCTGGTTCCACCCTGGTTAAGGTGGAGCCCATCCCTTCGGAAGAGACTCCCCCTTCCCCAAAAGGTTCCCCAGTTCCTAACAAAACTGAATCCCTCTTCCTTGCACCATTGTCTCATCCATGCATTGACTCCGGAGCTCTGCAGCATTTCTTTGTTTGGCATATGTCTGGTTTTTTTTGTGGTGCTGAGACCATACTTGCCTATTTCAAGATGTCTTCAGGAAGCTGAGTGACTTTTCAATAGTTGGACAGTTATGTAATGCAATGCAAATTGAGTATTACTCATATACTGTTTCTTTTTCTTATTACCCCTCGTAGTCTAGGTACCTGTTACTTTAATAACCTGGTGGTGGGCATCTGGAATCTTTTGTAGGTATTGCAGCTCTTGGTTCATATGCTGCACATGACCATTTTCCCATTTTGTTTGTGGGTACTTTGAGTGTGTGTGGTGGTGGATGGAAGTGTTGGATGGAGACTGGGAGTTAATTGTGATGGGTATGATTGTCTGGGGACTGGGATTTGGTAGGTTTGCCTGGATGGGGGGAGGCGGGAAGTGAAGGGGTTGGGTTCTTTTGCGGGTTAGAAGCTCTTACTATTTAATATTCTGTATTCTCCTTCTCGGGTTGTAGGGAAGATGATGAGGACCTTAGCTGGGAGGGTCCTTGTCTTGGGTGGTTTTTGTGTCACCCTTCTTGGGAAGCATCACTTTTTAGGTTTTTTTAATGACTTGTTCTAATTTAAAGATAGTTTCCTGGAATGTGTGTGGCATAAGTACGCCCATTAAGCGCAATAAAATACAGCTTTAAAAAAATGTCTGCCGACATAATGTTCTTGTAGGAAACACATCTGAGTGATTAAGAGCACTTGAAGCTTAAATGATGGTGGGTGGGCCAAGTCAGTTTTGCCACTGCCACCACCAGGTCAGCAGGAGTGGCGATGCTGGTTCACAAAAATTCACCCTTCAAGATTTTGAATGAGTTTAAGGATTCTCACAAGCAATACATCATTACTGTGGGTGAGTTGAATAAGGAAAAGGTAGTTCTTTGCAATGTGTATGCCCCCAATAATTATGAGCACCAGTTTTTCACGAATTTTATTATTCAGTTACTTCCAAATTTAGATGACTTCATTATTTTGGGAGACAACCTTAACTTGGTTGCAAACCCTGCACTGGACAAGTCCCATGCACCTAAGGGGCAGCCGATTGGCGAGCATAAAGGCATTTCTCTTTTGCAATCAGAATTGCACCTTATGGATATCTGGTAGGTTCTCCATCCACTGGAGCACGATTACTCACATTTGTTTAGGGCTCATTCTACATTCTCTAGAATTGATTATTTTTTGACCCCCTTAAAAGACTTCTCCAAAATTGAGGCGACAGGTATTGGGGAAATCAAAATCTCCAATCATGCCCCATTTGGATTTTGAAGCGTAATTCTGAAGTGAGGGTTCTTGGCTTGCACTTGAATTTTCCGTATTATTTAGCCACTGATAATTCTTTTCAGGCTTATCTCTGCTCTAAATAGAATTTTCAGTTAATGCAGCTCATCGGGAAGCAGACCCTGTTCTAATTTGGTATACAGCTAAGGCTGTACTCGGGGGATATTATAGCTTTTCTCATTAAACGATGTAGAGATCTGAATAACACATCCTGGTTTTGGAATCCAGTTTGAGAAGGTTGAAGGCTGCTTTGGCTAATGCTCATACAGTTGCTAATAAGGAAGTATACCTCTCAGTACAAGTGGCCCTGAATACTTTATTACATCAAAGGGAAAAAAGAGCAATTCTATATTACAAATTCCAGTTGTATAGCATAGCAACAAAACAGGGAAACTTATGTCCACTCTGATTAAATCTTCTGCTGGATCTAGATACATATCTCATATAAAGGGTCAGGAGGAAACAGTATTAAGTACTACTCTGTCCGTATTAACTGCTTTTGAAAAATATTATGCTACTCTTTAAATATCTGAGGGGTTCAATAATGTTCAGTGTCAGTAATTTTTAAGGAAATTACCTTTGCATTCCTTTACAAATTGCCAATTGCAAAGGTTAAATGGATCCATTAGCTCTGAAGAAGTGTCCTTGGGTATTCATGCTGCCAAAGCCTTAAAAGGCCCTGGGCCCTGATGGATAATCTAGTTAATTTTATAAAATTATGGTGGACCAGTTTTCACCTTTGTTATGCTCAACTTTGAGGTGTTGCTTATTAAGGGCTAGTACCCCCACATGTGAATAAAACTGTTAGTCACTGTAATTCCTAAACCGGGACAGGACCCAAGTTTAGTTTCCTCATACCATCCATTATCATTGATAAACTTTGACCAGAAGCTGCTGCCTAAGATTATGGCAAATCAACTAGCCTTGATTTTGCCAGATCTTATTGGGCCGGGACAAGTTGGTTTTGTGAGGGGAAGACATGCCATTGTGAATGTTTGTAAGTTGTTACTGGCTATTGCTAAGGGTGCCAAGGCCAACATCCCTTTCATAGTGGTCAGCTTTGACACTGAAGAAGCCTTCGATAGAGTGGAGTGGCAGTATTTGTTTGCCCTTTTATCTCAGATGAACTTGGAAGGTTCTTTCCAGAATGGCCTGTAATTGTTATATGCATATCCTGTGGCAGAGGTTATGGCCAATGGCAGCAGCTCCTCCATATTTACTATAGGTAGGGGAACTCGACAGGGCTGCCCATTGTCCCTGTTATTTCTTTTAGCATTGTAACCTTTATTTCCTAGCATGTAGCAGATGGATTCAGGACCAATGGGTATAGTGTGCTCCTGATAGCAGTTGGAGACGGAGTCAGATTTCAATCTGACATCAGCACCAGTACATATACCTGTGCAGGAAGCTCTGCTCTTCAGTATTTTCTGTCTCCATAGCAGTTCAGGACTCTATACACGCTTGCTCAGGATTAGAGTATTCAAACCTAAAAAGAAAGAAAATTTCAAACAAAGAAGAAACCTTACCTCTCCAGACAAGCCCCGCTCTCCTGCGATGATACCTAAGGGTCCCTCCCTCAGTTGAGATTTCCTGAGGTGATTTCCGAGATCCCTCGGTAGACCTCTGTCCGGTAGCCGGTTCCCGGCATGGACTTAGCCCCCGGCAACGGGAGCAGCGAGTGCAATACCAAGCGCAACGGTGAAGGTACTTCCCTCTCCCCCGCAGCCGAAGACCGCCCGGAACGAAACTGGGAAACGCCAAGACAAGGTAAGATAGAAAACCTTTTTCTAAGTCTCCGGTCTCCGAGGCTCAGATAGCCGCACAGATCACCAGCTGGCGTCTGTACCATTGGGTTGATCAGCCCAGGCCGGGCTAGACCCCGATCGGATATGAGGGTCCTCCCACGTGGAGACCCTCTAAGGTTGTCGCCATCTTACTTGCGTGGTCACAGACGCCATTTCGCCGCTCTGTCCGCCTAACTGAACCATGCGCACAGAGACAAGCTGGGCGCACAAATTACTTGTGCGCACAACGGCGCGCGCATAGATGCCGTACACACAGCTACGCGCACATCTGTGCCGGGCGCACAAGTTAAGGCCCTTCGCCCAGCGGCACGTGCATCTCAGTGAGCGTGCATCCTGGGCTCCACGCACATCTTGGGCACACCCGGAGCGCATAGCTAAGCCTCCAGGCGCGCACATTAAATGCACAGACCGGGATTTCAATGACCTACGAGCACAAAACCATGGCACCACCAGCCAAGAAAACCAAGGCACAAGCCCTCTGCCCAACCTGCCACATAAGAGCTGCGCAGCACGAGGAGGCCACGGCTCTGTGTCTACAGTGCGAGGAGGCCCTGGGAGAACCTGGACAAAGGCCCTCCCCAGCCAGTACAGGAATCCGGATCCACAGAAAGTACCCCGGACCTCTCTATCCCCAGCACGACCCTCCCCCAAACGGGGTCCCTGGGTAACGCAGCTGCCTTTAATCTAGACCCAGGATCCTTCTCCTGGGTAGAATTCTTTAAGGGTCTACACACCTTTGTCCACATGCAACCGCCACCGATGGCACAGACACATCCAACCCCAGAGGACCCTTGCATCCCAGGGCCCTCCAGGCCTTCCAGTGACATGCTCCCCCCGGCCAAAAGCCTCACCATAGGGGATACGGATACCTCGGACGAGGATCAAGACTCCCTGGAGGAAGGGGAAATACCTCCAGGAACGAAACCTTACTGAGCCATGAGACATTTCTTCTCCAAAGACGAGATACCAGATCTCGTGGCTCTCAGCTTGAAGGAGCTCACCATTCCAGGCACAAGTGCCACAGAGGAACCAAAGACGAACCCTCTCCTAGAAGGGCTCTGTCAGGCCTCCCGCCATTTCCCCTTGCTGCAAGCTGTACAACAGCTGATCAACTTGGAATGGGATGCCCCAGAGGCAAGTTTCAAAGGGGGGTGGGCCCTGGAAGCCCTATATCCACTGGAACCCTCAGCCAAAGATCTACTAGTGTTCCCCGAAGTGGACGCCATGGTCTACGTGGTCACAAAGCGCACTACCATTCCAGTCGAGGGAGGAGCAGCACTCAAGGATGCCCAAGACAGATGTCAGGAATCCATTCTCAAACAGTCATTCGATGTATCAGCTATGTCGCTACAGATTGTTGCCTGCTGTGCCGTGGTAACACGCGCCTGCTTATCCATGACCAGGAACACAGCCACGCCTGGAGAAGCACTAGAACCAGCGGTATCCTTCCTCACGGTTGCGACCTCTGATCTGGTACGCACCTCAGCCAGAGGCGTCTTATCCGTAGTGGCAGCCAGAAGGCAACTCTGGCTCCGAAGTTGGTCAGCCGACGTGACTTCCAAGATGAAACTCACGAGAATGCCCTTTAAAGGAGCCCTTCTGCTCAGAAGCGAACTGGAGACGTTAGCCGACAAATGGGGCGAATCCCCAGTACCTCGGCTACCGGAGGATAAGAACAAAAGAAGCCAATGCCCCTCTCCCTGATTACCTAGGAGCAGAGGATCACAGCGCTTCAGACCCTACAAGAGTACATACCAAGCCCCTCGCCCCACAGGCAGGTGCCAGTCCTTTCAGAACAAGCACAACAAGAGGGGCTTTGGCACAGGCCCCAGCTGCACCCCACAATGAGAATCAGCCGACCCATCCACAGGAAGAAGCCATAGGGGGCAGGCTTGCCCTATTCTACCAAAGATGGGTCGAGATAACAGCGGACAAGTGGGTCCTAACCATCATTCGAGAGGGATACTATCTGAACTTCCACAACATCCTTCCGGACAAGTTCGTGAAGTCTCCTTGCCATGCACCCTCCAAGAGGACGGCAGTGGAAACCACACTGGCCAAATTGCTCGCCCTAAAGGCCATAACACCGGTGCCCATGCAACAAATAATACTGGGCACTATTCCATCTATTTTATCATCCCCAAGAAAGAGGGAACAATCCGGCCCATCCTGGATCTCAAGTTGGTCAACTGCTGCCTGAGAGTACCACACTTCCGCATGGAAACCCTGCGCTCGGTCATAAGGGCAATACAGCCGGGAGAATTCCTTACATCCCTGGACCTGTCAGAAGCCTACCTGCACATTCCAGTCCATCACGAGCATCAGCGATTCCTACGCTTCACTATCCTGGACCACCACTACCAGTTCCGGGCGCTACCCTTCGGGCTAGCTACAGCCCCCCGCACGTTCACCAAAATCATGGTGGTAGTGGCGGCGACACTGAGGAAAGAAGGAATCCTCGTACATCCATATCTGGACGATTGGCTGATCAGGGCAAAATCTCCAGACGAAAGTCACCAGGCGACCACCAGAGTCAAGACTCTACTGGAGAGCCTCGGGTGGGTCATCAACACAAACAAGAGCTGTCTGCAGCCCTCCCAATCTCTAGAATACCTGGGAGTCTGGTTCGACACCAAACAAGACAAGGTCGTTCTTCCCCCTACAAGGAGAAGAAAACTGATGAACCAATTGCGAAACCTGCTAGGACTACCTCCAAGTGGTCCCGTGGGCAAGAGCCCACATGAAACAAAGGAACCCGATGTCCCAGGACTACTCCGTTCGCCTCCAGCTCCCAGAGGAAGTGCAGAACCAGCTCCAATGGTGGCTACAAGAAGACCATCTAAGCAAGGAAGTAAGGCTATCTCCACCAACTTGGGTTTTGCTCACCACGGATGCGAGCCTACGAGGGTGGGGAGCCCACTGCCAGGAACTGACGGCCATGGGGCAATGGAACAAGGAAGAATCAGGGTGGAACATCAACCGACTGGAAGCCCGGGCGGCCAGAGTAGCCTGCCTATGGTTCCGTAACAGACTCCAAGGCAAATCTGTCAGTCATGTCGGACAACGCCACAACAGTTACCTACATCAACCGCCAGGGAGGAATCAGAAGCCAACAGGTGTCCCTGGAAATAGATTCCCTAATGGCGTGGGCAGAAGCAAACCTACAAGGGATCTCAGCTGCCCACATCGCAGGAAAAGACAACGTCACTGTGGACTACCTCAGCAGAGAAAGTCTAGACCCAGGGGAATGGAAGCTGTCGACCACAGCCTTCCAGTTGATAGTAAACCGCTGGGGAACCCCAGCCATGGATCTCCTGGCAACCCGGTCCAACACCCAAGTTCCCAACTTCTTCAGTCGCAGATGAGAACCACAATCCCAAGGGATCAATGCCCTCGTCCAGACCTGGCCACAGGAAGACCTGCTATACACCTTCCCCCTATGGACACTACTGGGTGGAATCATCCGCAAGGTACATCACCACAGGGGACTAGTACTTCTAGTGGCCCTGGACTGGCCAAGAAGGCTGTGGTACGCAGACATGCGAAGACTCGTGACGGGGAGCTCTCTCCCTCTACCTCCACACAGGGATCTGCTCCAGCAAGGCCCAATCCTCCACGAAGACCCAACTCGATTCTCTCTTATGGTCTGGCCATTGAGAGGACATGCCTGAAGAAGAGCGGATACTCGAGGGCACCTTGCTCTGAGCACGCAAGATCTCCACATCGCTAACCTACATACGAATATGGAGAATATTCGAAGCCTGGTGCATAGACCACGACATCCTTCCGCGGACAGCCAAAATTCCCACGATCCTGGAATTCCTGCAGGCCGGCTTACAGAAGGGGTTGTCCCTCAACTTCATCAAGATTCAGGTGGCTGCGTTGGCATGCTTCGAAACCAAAGTGGAAGGCATTAGCCTAACATCTCATCCGGCTGTCTCCCGCTTCCTAAGAGGGTCAAGCAGATCCGTCCACCCTTAAAGTGGCCGATACCCCTATGGAACCTCAATCTAGTACTAGACTTCCTAGCGGGAGCCTCCTTCACACCTATCCGCGGTCTGTCTCTACGACTACTAACCTTGAAGACTGCATTTCTAGTGGCAATATGTTCAGCCCATCGCATCTCCGAACTTCAAGCACTATCCTGTCGGGAACTCTTTCTCAGGTTCACACTGGGATCCATACAGCTATGCACTGTCCCCTCCTTCTTTCCAAAGGTGGTTTCTCACTTCCATCTAAACCAAACCATCTCGCTGCCATTTCCAGACGAGCACAAGGGCTCGGAAGAATCTTGCCGTCTCTGCCACCTTAACGTTGGCAGACTCCTAGTCCGATACCTGGAAAGGTCAGAACTCATACAAAAGACGGACCACCTATTCTTCCTTCGCAGTGGGAAGAAATAAGGGGAAGCGGCCTTACGGGCAACCATAGCTCGCTGGATCAAAGAAGTAAGGCGGCCTATGTAGAGGCAGGCAAGCCTCCACCGCTACAAGTCAAGGCCCATTCCACTAGAGCCCAGGCAGTGTCCTGGGCAGAAACAAAGATGCTATCACCCACCGAGATCTGTCGGGTAGCGACATGATCCTCCATTCACACCTTCGCCAGATTCTACCGCCTGGATGTTCAAGCTCGGGAGGACACAGCATTCGCAAGGGCAGTACTAAGTGGGCCACGGCAGCCTCCCACCCGGTTTGGGAGTAGCTTTTGTACATACCATTGGTCCTGAATCCATCTGCTACACGCTAGGAAATGGAGAAATTGCTTACCTGATAATTTCGTTTTCCTTCGTGTAGACAGATGGATTCAGTATCCCACCCACAGCTGCCGCTATGCACGAAAACCTCAGGAGTCAATTCCTGAGAGCAAGACAAACACAGTAAGCCATGCTTCCCTTCAGCTAGGACACCCATAGTTACTGGGTATCGGCGTTTCTCGGTTGAGGGCACTGGCGGTCTCCAGCTATAGTCCACGTCAACCAGTTCAAGTTGATTACGTTTCTCAAGATATTCAAGTTAAAAAAAAAGTTAACCAAGTTAATCAAATTATCCAGACATACATATATCCACAATTGCTTTGTGAGGAGAATACTAAAAAGCAGAGCTTCCTGCACAGGTATATGTACTGGTGCTGACGTCAGATTGAAATCTGACTCTGTCTCCAACTGCTATCAGGAGCACACTATACCCATTGGTCCTGAATCCATCAGTCTACACTAAGGAAAACGAAATTATCAGGTAAGTAATTTCTCCACTTTGACACATTACATCAATCTTCTCAAGTAAGTGCAACTCTCCTCTTATTTCAATTGTTAAAACTTTCAAGTACGCATGGGGAAAAAGAGGAAAGGAATTGTATGTGTGTTTCCCTCCAACCCTACAGTACCACCTTTAAGTTCCCAGCCAACTATTGAAGGTTTTATGCAACCAATTACTACCAGCACACCTTCAGGAATGTTGGGAATTGGCCTAGAGTCATCTATGCCTGCATCCCCTGGGAATTCCATCTCCCTGCCACCAAACCAGGACTCTATTTTTAGCAGATCCGCAGGAGGGTCAA
Organism: Rhinatrema bivittatum; assembly: GCF_901001135.1. Lineage (NCBI taxonomy): Eukaryota > Metazoa > Chordata > Amphibia > Gymnophiona > Rhinatrematidae > Rhinatrema > Rhinatrema bivittatum. The sequence continues at coordinate 543,178,815 of NC_042617.1, read as the reverse complement.
CGGCAGCCAAATGGAGTTGCATTAGATCCTCCAAGGAAGGGGGATACTGCTATATTGAATCCCCAGACAAATATTGAATTGCCTGAAAAACCATCGGTGATAACCCTGGAAACACTGTGGACTGCAATAAAAGGCCTAGAAGCCTCTTTAGGGGTTAAAATTGAAAATATTAATAAATCTGTTGGCATGATTCAATCTCAGGTCCAGGGGCATGACACTGCTATTAAGAAAAATATTGAATCTTTAACTAAATTGGAGAAACATTGTGACAATTTGGGGAAAACTGATTTGGCATTGATAAAAGGCCAAGAGATCAACTCATGTAGATTAGAAACTTTAGAGAATTACTCCAGAAGATTAAATTTAAGGATATTAAATTTCCCTAAATCATCAACTATCACTCCCATTGAAATGTTAAGGAAATTTTATGCCAAGACACTTAAGGTATCTCAAGAGTCTATTCCCCCTATAACAAAAGCATTTTATATTCCTGTAAGACCTACTGAAAATCAAAGTTCAGAACAGACATTATAAGGTTAAGATCAACAGGGAGGAATCTCAATCAATCAACTGCAACCTGGGAGTCCCACAAGGATCGTCACTTTCTCCAACTTTATTCAATATATACCTGCTCCCACTCTGCCAGCTCCTCCGCAATCTAAATTTAATCCACTATTTATACGCTGACGACGTTCAGATTCTGATTCCAATTACGGTTTCACTTCATAAAACTCTGGACTACTGGAACTCCTGCCTACAAGCCATCAACAACCTGCTGACTAGTCTCAATTTGATTCTCAATCAAAACAAGACAGAGTACCTACTCATTTCCCAAGATGGAAACCACCCACTACCCATCACAAACCTCGCCTCCCAATTAATCCTTTCCCCCCAAGTCAGAAACCTGGGTGTCATTCTAGATAACCAAATGAACTACAGATCTTTCATCAATAACATCGTAAAGGATGGATTTTTCAAACTACAAACCCTAAAAAGATTGAGACCCCTCCTTCATTTTCAAGATTTCCGATCAGTTTTACAAGCAATCATTCTCACAAAAATTGACTACTGCAATTCACTACTACTCGGCCTCCCCGCTAATTCCACAGATGTTGCAAAACGCGACAGCAAGGATTCTAACCAAGACAAACAAGAGAGCCCATATAACACCCATCCTGAAGAACCTACATTGGCTTCCTATCAAATTCAGAATTCTTTTCAAAGCCCTCTTTATCAATCCACAAGGCAATACATAATATCACACCACTCGAACTCAAGATCCCTCTGCAACCTCGCACTTCCGCCAGACCAGTGAGACAAGCATATAGAAACAATTTACATGTCCCACCGATTAAGTCAGCTTTAAGCAAAAGAGCTTTCTTCACAGCCGGTCCCAAACTTTGGAACTCTCTTCCATCAGACCTCAGACTAGTGCACTGCCCTATCCTTTTTAAAAAAAAGACTCAAGACCTGGTTGTTCAACCAAGCATTCTCCTAACTTCAGTATTTTATTAGAACTCTAACCAATGATCCCTCTTCATTGGTAACCCCCCCAAGAGAATCGCTCTTTATTTATTTGCTATTTATGTCTATGCAGTCCAATCTTAAAAACCTTGCCTTAATTTTAACATCTGTTCTTAACTCCAGCCTACATTAGGCTCCACAACTTTGAATTTGTTATTATCCCCAGTTATTTGCATCCAAGTTCAATCTCCCTGTTTATTGTAAGACAACACTTTTGTCATGGTTATTGTTTATAATGTAAACCGACTTGATTAGTAATTGTTACTGGAAAATCGGTATATAAAAGTGCTAAATAAATAAATAAAGTAATTCCCCTATACAAGTAAACGTATTAGAAAATTTGACTGATTTTCTACAAGACTCTCAAAGTAATATTGAGAGTCGTGCCACATTATTAGTAGTGTTTGCCCTTGAACCAGATAAAATATGGACAATGAAATTGTTCTTTCAGGCTTCAGAGAAAACGTTTCTGGGCCAACAAATTACAATATTTCCGGACCTTGTTAAACCTACACAGATGAGACGGAAAACATTCCTATTGAAAAAACAACCTGTATTAGATTTAGGTGCTACTTTTTTGTTGCAATATCCTTCCAAATGTTTGATAAAATTAAGTTCTACTAAATATATTTTCTTTGATCCAGATCAACTGGAAGGTTTCTTACAGAATAGGATAACCCCTACAAATATCTCTTCATAAATGTATTATCACACGTGTTTATTGGAATAAGAAAAATAGCTGATATTGATTATAATACTGGTTTATTTCCTAATCTCTATAATAAGTATATTAACAGTCCCCAGTTGAGGTCTCTTTTGAACTAATGTTTCCTAGTTTATTGTAAGTAAACAAGAAACTGTTACATTCTTCTAAATGTTCAATATTTCATTTAAGTCAATGTTGTTGGCTATAAATTGTAAAACTTTTAAAATAAAGAATTAAACAAAAAAAAAAAAACCAAGTCAGGGTACCACCAGAATCACTCTGCCTGGATGAAGTTCGATGCAACGCAACACTCTCCCTATAAGACACCACAGGGGAAACACAGCAACAGCCCTGTTGACCACATCTAAACAAGGGCGTCAATGCTCTCGGAGCCGGCCTCTCTCCTGTGACTGAAAAATCGAGCCACCTTCACATTTCCTGGAACCTCCATGAGGTCCAAGCTCGACCTGCCCCATCTGCCCTGAATCAGGGCAAAGGCCTCCGCTGACAACACCCACTCCCTGGGATCTAGCCGCTGCCTGCTGAGATAGTCCGCTTGCACGTTGTCTCACATGCGATGCCGCTAGTCTTGCTAGATGGTTTTCCGCTCAAACAAACAAGTCTTGCGCCACCCTGATGATTATGCGCCACCATCATCACATTGTTAGAAAACACTCACACTGACCTCTTTGAATGAGCAGGAGGAAGGCAAGCAAGGCTTTGTGAACTGTTCTGGTCTCCAAACGATTGATGGACCAGGACGCCTCTTCTGGTGATCACAACCCCTGGGCTATTCTGCCTTGACAAATTGGCCCCCATCCTTTGAGGCTGGCATCTGTGGTCACCACCACCCAGTTGGGTCCTTCCAGGTCCATTCCCCTTTCCAGATTGCTTCGAGACAGCCACCACAAGAGACTGGATCTGGCATCCCCCTGAAGCAGCAAAGGAAGCCGAAGTTCCTCCAAAAGCGGATTCTACCTGGATAAAAGAGCTCTCTGCAGGGGTCGCATGTGAGCAAAGGCCTATGGAGCTAACTCCGGCGAAGAAGACATAGAATCCAGGACCTGCAAACCAAAAACTGAAGAAGATGAAGTACCTGAATCTGCAACTTGACCACTCTCTCTGAGATCAGAAACACCTTCCCTATCCGGGAATCGAACTGAGCCCCCAGATATTGGGACGGCTCCAAATGACTCTTTTCCAGATTTGTCACCCAGTCCAATGAGTCCAGGAACTACATGACCTGGTGAACTGGATGACGACACTCTGCTTCTGACTTCACCCTGATGAGCCAGTCGTCCAGAAACGGATGCACCAGTATCCCTTTCCTCCTGAATGCAGCCACCACGACCACCATCACCTTTGTGAACAAGTGCGGCGCTGTTGCCAACCCAAAGGGAAGGGCTAGAAAAATGCTCTCTGAGAACCATAAATCTCAGGAACCTCTGGTGATTGTCCCTTATGGGAATATGGAGATAGGCCTCCGTCAAATCCAATGAGGCCAGAAACTCCCCTTTGCGTACTGCTGCTATTACTGTCTGCAATGCTTCCAGTTGAAAACTGGGCACCTTGAGGGCAGCATTGACCTTTTGAAGATTGAGAATGGGCCGAAACATCACCTCATTCTTGGGAACCTTGAAATATACAGAGTTACCTTCCTTGTTCCCTTTCCTGAAGGTGTACCGGAACCATGGCTCGTAGGAGACAAAGACATTGCAAAGTATCCCGCACCGCCTCCCTGTTGGAATGGGAGACTCAGCGGGAGACCATAAAGGCATCCCTGAGCGGCCGAGAAAATTCTAAAGTGTAGCCATCTCTTATCACCTCCAGCACCCACTGGACTGATGTGATCCTGGTCCACACCTCGTGAAAGAGAGACAGCCTCTCGCCGACAACCTTCAGAGAGGAGTGGACCAGCCTGCCTTCATTGGCCAATTTTATTTCCACCTCCCCCTTGGTCCTGAGGTTGTCTATGCTGCGGCCAAAAAGACTGCTGCCTGCCCGATCCCTACCTTTGCGCTGAAGACAAGGCAAAATCTTCTTGTATCTTGAAAACGAGCACACGGGGGAAAGAACTTGGTGGATTTCTTGTCCTTGGGTAACGTATTGCCCTTCAATTCCCCCACCTGCTTCATGAGTTGCTCCAGATCCTCTCTGACAGCAACTTGACCCATCCGCTGAGCAATTTTGCAACCACAACAGCCTCTGCACCATCACCGCAGAGACCATATTCCTGGAAGAAGTCCAAATCATGTTGTAAAGGGCATAGGCCACACCCACCTCCAAACGGGCAGCCTGAATGAACTCCGCTGTTGTCCCTGGCACCTTCCCATGCGCCTTCTGCACCCAGCACAACCAGGCTTTCTGCATCAAACTCCTGCAGACCACCGCCCAAAGGCTCAAGGCCGAAACCTCAAACAGCCTCTTCAACATAACTTCCAGCTTCCGATCTTGGATATTCTTTAGAGCGGCCAAACCTGCCACCAGGATGGTTGTCTTCTTGGTCACTGCGGACACCATCGCATCCACCTTGGAAATCTTCCAAGACTCCAGCATTTGCTCCGGCAAGGGATATAACTTAGCTATCACCCTAGATACCTTCAGGCCCGCTTCGGGAGATTCCCACTCCCGATCCACCAACTTCACCTTCTTGGGCAAAGGAAAAGCCATAGGGGGTTCCCGCATCCCCTCTAGGACCAGTTTCACCCCCTCATTGTCTGAATCTTCCTGCGTGAACATAATCCCCAACTCCTCCAGCACCTGGGGAATCAGTGGACCTAGTTCCTCCCTGCAGAATATTCGTATCACCTGAGGGTCATTACCTTCCCCAATCGGGACATCGTCCACGTCCTGCATAGGATCCACTAAATCACTGACTGGGTCCTTGTCCGGGTCCAATGGACCTCCCTGCTGCTGATCGGGCACATCCGACTCCTCCGACTTGTTCCCGTCTTCAGCTGTGCATCATCCCAGTCCAAGGAGAAGCAAGATCCTTCCAGAGCCTGCCGGCTCCCCCCCCCCCCCCCCAAGACTTCTTAGCCACAGGGGACTTTCTGGGAAGTGGCCACCTGAATCCTGTCTATTTCTTGGCCAAATAGGCCTTATGAAGAAGCAGGACAAAATCCTCTGAAAATTGCTCTGAATAAGAAGAAAACCGATCCTGCCCATTGTCCCCCTGGCCTCCCCGTCCCTTCCCTACCACCAGCAGGACTTAAATCAACAGGAAATAGCGGGGGAGTCCTGAGGCTTAGGAACAGCCTCCTTGCTCCTATCATGTGCTTCAAAATGACCGCTGGGTCCTCGGACCCCCCCCCCCCCCCTCGGGTTCCTGCAGCACCAGCCCAGCCAACCTCATGCTCCGACCATCCCCCAAGGGTCCCACGGAGGTCCCAATCCCACACGAGGCACGCTCTGTGCAAAACACGGTTGCACTGAGGTGAATCCCTTTTAAACCACTGCCGCGACAGCTTTTCCCGTGCTGAGTGGGCATTGGCCAGAATCCTGGTTGAGCCTAAAACTAGCCCCTGCCGCTGAGAAAACACCGCTGGCGAAGCATTCCCGATGCTGAGCGAGCACCTGGCCCAACAATCAGGAGGTTTCTGTCCTCACTTACCCTGCCCTGTCTCCTGCCAGCCCGGACGACCAGTGCTTCTCCAGCTACTTTCACTGTCTTTTTTTTAAAGGCACAATCACAGATAAAAGAAACAACCAGCGACAAGCAAGGAAACCACAAAGAAAAAAGGTCTATTTCCCTGCTTCTGGATGGCAGAAGGGAGCAGACACTGGAGGTGAGGACCCAGAAAGGGGGGGGGGGGGTGAGGAAACCAGGACTCCAGCCTTTCAGCCCCTCCCCCAACAGATAAGGGCTGAGATAGCTCAGGGATCATCAGCCCCCCCCCCCCCCCCTCCAATCCCACCAAGGGATGGCCCATCAAGGAACCCAACACCTCAAGGAGCCTTCCAGGAGTCTTCCTTCTCTTCTTTTTTTTTTTTTTTCTTTTTTAATCAAAACTCCAGACTGCAGGTTTGCACCTCTACCATCTGCTGGAAACAGAGAAATACTGAGGGACTGCAGGTGGCACTCTTGGATATGTAGCAGTGCCTCAAGTTTTTGTTCTCTGTCTCCATCTGCTGGTAGGGATGCAAAACCCACTTGTCTGGACTGATTTGGGGAGGATAAAAATGATTTTGAAATGCTCTCTTGTGATTGGGTACTCGCCGATAGAGACAGGCTGAGGCAGCGGCGGCAATTTTTGTTTTCGCGTGCCTTCCCGTCGTGTTCTGTCACTGTACGTCAAGTTAAGTAAATATTTTACCGGAAGATTATCGCTATCCCGGTTGTTATTATTTTGCCCGCCCCCCCCCCCCCCCCCATTACCTGTGAGCACTAAGAATTTTGTTGGTGCTCCCGCCGACCATGAGCAAGCGCGCCATGGACCGTTCGTCCTACGCTGGAGTGTCGTGCCCCCCCCCCCCCCCCCCCCCCCCGTTGTTTTGCCTCTGGCTCCCTCAGCTTGCTCAGGCAGTCTCCGCTGCGTGGCCCCGACGGGTCTCCTGCCCTGCAGACCTCCTCCCAGCACCCACTGCCTCTTTCCCCCCTCCCCCGCTCCCCATGTCTGGGCCAACTCCGGCGAAAGCAGCCCAGAGTCAGCTGAGGTCGAGTGTGAGGCTCCTTCCCCCTCCCCCAAGTACCCGCCCATTGTCGTGATTCCGGGCCCGGAGGTGGAGATCTCTTTGAATGCCTTGAGCAGGGATATCTTCCTGCTCGAGGGCTTCAGCCCTGAAGCAGGTGGGGTGCGGCAGCTCTGGGAGTGGCCCCCTCCCACCCCCTCCCCCAGGCGGGGTTGACTGCACCATGTTCCATGACAACCACCCACATAAGAAATTAGGCACCAGGGGTGGCCGTGTGCTTTAGGAGCAAACGTAAAAACCCACATTCAGTGCCCTTACCAGGAGTTTTGAAAGCGCCCCCCCCCCCCCTGGGCAAGAGCTCATCCAGGGAGCATGGCCCTTCGCTTGCACGTGGCCCAGAAAGTAAGGGAAGACTCGGCGGTCCTGCCGTACACGCGGCATTGCCCCCCCCCCCCTAGTGTTGGGGTGCCCCCAGCGCTTAGGGTGCTGGTATCAGCCAGTGAGCAACTCATGAACCTGGCACACCAAGCCAGAGGCGCCAGGCGAAGGGGTGCCAATTGCAGAGAAGCCAGCGCTCGAGGGGTAGGTGAGCTAACTGCATTAGAGCAGACCCCCGCCTACGAAGGAATATTAGATGGGCAGTATGGCTTTGGGGGATGGCCGGTGTAGGACGCCCCCAGACAGGTCCCCCCGAGATGGTCGGTGAGGGTTTAGTAAGCATTAGTAGGGGCACTAGGATGGTCGGGCACTGCGGTAAGGTCCCCACCACCTCTCGAAAGCAGGCAGGGCAAATGGCGGGAATCATGGTGCAGCAACGTGGAATGGGATGGGGCAGTCTTCTTTTTCAGAGACAGTGGAGGATGAGCGGCTAGGGACATTTCACCAGGAAGCACGGAGGGATCGTGAGTCTCCCGTGGACCGGCGCGGAGGTTTGGGGAGCAGATATCGGTCTTCAGCACAGCAGCCAGCCGCTGGCAGTGAAGACATAGAGATGCAAGATTTCGGTAAGCATGAACAGGAGATGGCAAGTGCCATGCTGGCACAGGGGAAAAGAAAGCGTTTGGCACAGGTTCCCAGCTCCTCATCCTCCGCATCAGGTTCCTCTAGTTCTTCCGATTCAGGGCCAGTATATAGGTCAGTTTTGGAAGAGGGCCCGAAGCAGGAGGCAGGGCATGCAGCAGTCGCACCCTTGTCGGAATTATGGAAGGGTGTTCCGAGGAGGCTCAGAAAGCGCATACGTAAGAGGAAAGTATGTTAACATTTTCAGGTTGCTGGAGGGCCAACATAGATCTATAAAAGGAAAGAAGAAAGGGAAGGACCTAAAATCCCTAAGAATATTGTGAATTGGGTGCGGGGTTTCTTACACTTGGCAAGCGTAATTGGGCATTATGACCCGTCCCAATATGGTCCGCTGCTTGCCTACGCAGACAACATTGTTGGGGCTTTCAGGGACTACGATGGTTGGGCTTGGCTCAACTACGAGGAAAAGTTCCGAGATAAGATGGTGGGCAACCGTTACATGTCGTGGGGTAGCCAGGATATCCATTTGTGGCTCACACAAATGACCATTAAGGGGGCACATTTTAGCAAGGGTGGGGGCGGTGTAAGCAGTGGTTCGGTAGATGCATAGGCGCCAGGAGGAGGGGGTGGAGCATCCAATTCCTTTCGAGCCACTGGGCAGGTCACCAAACAGGTCTCGGGAGGCAAAGCCACAGCAGGGGGAAATGACATATGTTGGCGGTTTAATAAAGTCGCCTGCCTTTTTCCGGACTGCAAATTCCAGCACATTTGTTCCATATGCAACGGGTCCCATCCTGCCACAAAATGTTCGCAAGGGGTTGGGTTGCCCCTTTCAAAAGGGGGAAAGTGAGGCTATCCTACATATCAAAGCTGAATCTCTGATTGTGCTCCAGGAATTGTGGAGGTGGCTTCAGCTTTACCCTTCGGCCGATCTAGCGGGATTCTTATACTGGGGATTTAGGGAAGGTTTTTATCATTCAATATGAGGGCCCGGGGACAGGGGGAAGTGGGAGGAACGCAAGGTCAACATCTGTTTATGCTGATATTGCCAGGGACAAAATTGATTTGGAGATCCAGTTAAGTAGGAGAGCCGGTCAGTTCCTCCATCAGCCATTTGCTCGAATGCATCTGTCACCACTGGCTGTCATCCCAAAGAAGGCCCCAGGCAAGTTTTGACTGATCCTGAATCTATCGTCCCCGAAGGGTGCTTCAGTAAATGACTTCATTCCTCCAAGTTTCTGTTCAGTGAGATACGTGTCGTTCAACAGAGCAGTGTCGTTAGGCAAGCAAGGAAAGGTGCAATGTTAGCAAAGGCGGACGTTGAATCGGCTTTTCGGTTATTGCCTATTCATCCCACGTGTTTTCATTTGTTGGGTTTTTGTTTTGAAGGACACTATTTCGTTGACCGTTGCTTACCTATGGGTTGCTCGGTTTCATGTGCCTTTTTTGAGGTATTCAGTTCTTTTCTGCACTGGGTGGTGGAACAATGCACAGGAAGCGAGGGGTTGCTACACTACTTAGATGATTTTTTGTTTGTAGGGCCAAGTCAGTCAAACCTTTGCCAGATGCAGCTAGATGGGTTCATACAAGTGGCATGGAGTTTGGGTGTGCCCATTGCCCATGAAAAAACGGAAGGTCCAGTAACACAACTCACCTTCCTGGGCATTGAATTGGATTCATTTAACATGGTATCGCATTTGCCAGCAGACAAAGTTGAGAAGCAGAAAAGTTTGGTGCAGTTAGTGAAAGGGGCAAAAAAGGTGACACTGAGACAGATGCAATCACTGATAGAGTCGCTTAATTTCGCCTGCCAAGTGATTCCTATGGTTAGAGCATTTATTCATAGGTTGTCTTCCGTCACCGTAGGCGTGCACACAGGTCACCATTACCTTAGAGTGCCCCGTAGGGTGAAAGATGAGTTGGGCGTGTAGGCAACATTTTTTGAGTCCTTTAATGGAGTCTGTATCATGCAGGACGCGAAAGTATTGAACCAGGCGTTATTTGGATGCGGCAGGGTCTTGTGGTTTTGGGGTATATTTTCAAGGGCAGTGGTGTGCAGAGCCATGGCCATTGTCATGGGTGGGAGTAGGCATCACTAAAAACATCACGTTCCTGGAATTGTTTCCCATCATGGTAGCGTTAAACATCTGGGGGGAGCGGCTCGCTAATAAACGAGTAGCTTTTTGGTGCGGCAACCTGGGAGTGGTACAGGTCATTAATAGACAGTCGGCCAAATGTAATTCAGTGTCCCTTTTGTTAAGGGAGCTAGTGTTCAGTTGCTTGACATGGAATGTGCACGTGACCGCTAAGCACGTCTCAGGAGCCAGAAACCTGATTGCAGATGCCCTTTCTCGTTTTAAGTGGCAGATCTTCAGGGAGCTTAATGACCACGCTGCTACAGGTCGAGCATCTGTGGATGCTCGACCTGTAGCAGCGTGGTCGTTAAGGAAATCCATAGCCCCCGCCACCTGGGCATCGTATGTTGGGGGCTCTGGGGTAGTGACTAGATTCATGTGGCAAAATGGATGGTGGGGGGGGGGGGGCCCCGCGGCAGAGCCAGCAATGGTACAATTTATCCTGTGGGCGAGGGATAATGGATATTCTCAAGCAACCGTGCGTTCCCAGATATCAGGGTTCACATTTTTCCAGAAGTTAAGGGGCTGGGGCAATCCCGCATTACGTTTTGTAGTGAAACGCATGTTAGGGGGATGGGCCAGGGAAAGGTGCAGGGGGAGTGATAAGCGGTTGCCCATCAGATATGGAGATCTCGTGGCAATTGTTGGGCGACAACGGACAGTATGTTGGTCCCAATACAAGGTTTTGCTGTTTCGCGCGGCTTTTGTCATGGCGTTCTTCGGGGCCATGCGACTGCGGGAACTGGTGGCCAGTTCAAGGCAGAATTTGCAGGATACAGGTTTAAGAACAAGTTTTATATTTATAAATGATCTGGAAAGAAATACGACGAGTGAGATAATCAAATTTGCAGATGACACAAAATTGTTCAGAGTAGTTAAATCACAAGCAGATTGTGATAAATTGCAGGAAGACCTTGTGAGACTGGAAAATTGGGCATCCAAATGGCAGATGAAATTTAATGTGGATAAGTGCAAGGTGATGCATATAGGGAAAAATAACCCATGCTATAATTACACGATGTTGGGTTCCATATTAGGTGCTACAACCCAAGAAAGAGATCTAGGTGTCATAGTGGATAACACATTGAAATCGTCGGTTCAGTGTGCTGCGGCAGTCAAAAAAGCAAACAGAATGTTGGGAATTATTAGAAAAGGAATGATGAATAAAACGGAAAATGTCATAATGCCTCTGTATCGCTCCATGGTGAGACCGCACCTTGAATACTGTGTACAATTCTGGTCGCCGCATCTCAAAAAAGATATAATTGCGATGGAGAAGGTACAGAGAAGGGCTACCAAAATGATAAGGGGAATGGAACAACTCCCCTATGAGGAAAGACTAAAGAGGTTAGGACTTTTCAGCTTGGAGAAGAGACGACTGAGGGGGGATATGATAGAGGTGTTTAAAATCATTAGAGGTCTAGAATGGGTAGATGTGAATCGGTTATTTACTCTTTCGGATAGTAGAAAGACTAGGGGACACTCCATGAAGTTAGCATGGGGCACATTTAAAACTAATCGGAGAAAGTTCTTTTTTACTCAACGCACAATTAAACTCTGGAATTTGTTGCCAAAGAATGTGGTTCGTGCAGTTAGTATAGCTGTGTTTAAAAAAGGATTGGATAAGTTCTTGGAGGAGAAGTCCATTACCTGCTATTAAGTTCACTTAGAGAATAGCCACTGCCATTAGCAATGGTTACATGGAATAGACTTAGTTTTTGGGTACTTGCCAGGTTCTTATGGCCTGGATTGGCCCCTGTTGGAAACAGGATGCTGGGCTTGATGGACCCTTGGTCTGACCCAGTATGGCATTTTCTTAAGTTTAGTGTGGATCTCTAGTACAGTCGTTAAGTTTTGTATCCATCGTTCTAAAGTTGACCAAAGGGGCAGAGGACATATGGTAACTATGATACAGGCCAGAGATCTGGCAGTGTGTCCGGTGCAAGCTGTTCAGGATTACATAAGATTAAGGCCTGCAGTTTCGGGGAATTTCTTAGTGCATGAAACTGGGAAGCCATTAACGGCTTTTCAATTTTCAGCAGTTTTAAAGCGGGTGGTGCATGGTTTGGGCTGGGATGTTAGTCGCTACACGGCTCATTCTTTTCGGATCAGGGCGGTGACTTCAGCAGCAGAACGGGGATTTACTGAGCAAGCAATTCAAGTTGTAGGCAGGTGGAGATCCAAGGCCTTCACCTTATACGTCAGGAAATAGAGGTTAGAGATGCACAGCGGGCTGGAGTTTTACTAAAAAATTTAATTTTGTTTTCACAGAATTACGGGGGGTCTCTCGCGGGCATGAATGTGCTTGAGTTGTGGGCCATTCATTCGTCCATTGGGCTCATCAGCGGGCACTAAAGTGACTTTAGGGGGAACACCTCACGTTGGACGACAAAGGATGGAAGATACAGTGGTTCAGCATTAGGGGAATGAAATGGGGGAAATTGCTATCCTTCCTGCAAGAGCGAGTTCTTGAGTGGGGTTGTCTGAAACTTTTGATCGTTCATTTAGGTGGCAACGATGTAGGGAGTTGCTCTTGTCGGGAGCTGGGTATATGTGATGAAGAAGGATTTCGCGGTCATATTAAACAGAATGCCCGCAACCAGGGTGGGGTGATCGGATATCATAGTTAGGTTCTCCCAGAAAAAGAATCCTTTATGGACGAGAGGAATGGCCAAATTGAACAGACAGATAGGTAGATGGATATTGCAGCAGGGGCCATTTTGGGTGAGGCACCAATGGTCCTGGGAGGGTTTGGCTGGATTGTTTAGATGCGATCACGTACGCCTCTCAGACGTAGGCATTGATTTGTTTAATAATGCCTTGCAGGAGGGATTTGAGCAGTGGATTGTGTAAAAAAAAAAAAAAAAAAAAATGGGCCGCAGTTGGGGGGGAACAAGATCAACCGAGGTCAACTTGTTCAGTGGCAGTAAACCCAAGCCCAAGGTTGTTAAGTAATTGTGATTTACTGTAAAGGGGTATTTGGGTGGGGAGAATTTTGTGTAGTTTGGGGGCTGCTACATGAGCTGGCTGACGAGCAAGAGGGGGGCCGATGCTCAAGGCTGCGTGCTTACTTCCGTTGGGACGAGGCAGGGTAAGCCAAGTGATGGACAATGCCTAGTCCTTCCACTGCAGCGTGGTGGGGAGTATTTGGCTTTGGAGGGGTGGGGTAAATGGGGGGGGGGGGGGGGTGTTTGATTTTGTTAAATTGTCGGGCTCGGGTACTGGTTATAATAAACTGCGGCCTTTTAGTAACCCAAATTATGGTACTGTCTTTTGGAAGCGCGTCTCCGCTCTCTGTTACAAGCTTTTGCAAGCTGGCCAGGTACTTGTAATCTGGATTGGCTAATAGTGGAAACAAGATCCTAGCCTTTTTGGACCTTTTGGTTTGAGCTAGTATGGCCACTCTTATGTTCTTTTTTTTTTACTGACAATTTTTATTAGGTTATGAAATACACAACAGAGTATACAACGCAGCAAAGCACAAGAAGTCAACACATCAGAAACAATAAGGAAAAATCTGCATCGTGTGGCCACTCTTATGTTCTATGTCTTATTTCCTGTACCTCTCTTTATTTTTCTCTTCTTGCAGCATCCATCCCTCTCTACCTTTCCCCTTCCTCCAGTAATTGCCCCCTGCCTCTTCCTCCCTTCTTCTAATATCTCTCCTCTAATAACTTTTCCCCCATCTCCCTCCTCATTACTTAAGTAGTGTAGGAGCCCATTCTCTGGAAAAACTGGCAGCATTGTAGACATCCACTTAGCTACAGGAGCCTAGACATACTTAATTTTTCTCGATTTTTGCAGTACTTATTTATTTGAGGAGCGTAATAAATAAATAAATAAAATATAGCCCAGGCTCTGTATGCACCGCTTCTCATTCAAAAAAAGAAGGCAATGGAAGCAGTTTAACACTAAAGCTGATTGTCGGCTTTAGCATGAACGACCTGCTCCGGCCCAGCTGTGATTGCCTCCCTGGTTCCCCTGTGCGCTCGCTGCCGTGCGGGACCTGACGTAAGATGACCCCCTACGCTACGGTCCCTTTACGCTACGCACGTAGAGGCAGTGTTTGCGTAGCGTGGTTTTAGGACAGTGGCCGCTCTTTGCTGAACGGTGGTTCGTCGGGCTCGCGCTCTGCTTCTGGTCAGCTGTTCTTTACGCTCCTGACGTGGGTTGGTGGGAGGCGGTGCTAGGGTGCTGTGGGCTCGGGTTGGGTCCGCGCTTTGCTGGATGGTTACTCGCCGGGCTCGCGCTTTGCCTTCGTTCCGCCGCTATTGTTGCTGCGCTTCCCTCGCCCCCAGGGCGGGTTCGCCGCCGAATCCCACGGCACGATGAAGCAGAACTCGAACGTGCCGGCCTTCCTGAGCAAGCTGTGGACGCTGGTAGAGGACGTGGATGCCAACGAGCTCATCACTTGGAGTCAGGTTGGTGCCGGGCCGCGGAGCCCGAGCCTCCCGGGGAGCTACAAATAACTTCTTGGCGCCTGCTTTGTGCGCGTTTCCCTTCCCGGGGAGTTGCGAGCTTGGCCTCCCGGACTGTGCGCCCGCCGGAGGTCGCTATAGGCCCCAGACCCTCGGCCCTGTAGACAAGAAAGCGGCGCAGCTCTATGTTCTTATATATTTTTCGAGGGGAATCCGAGCTCTGTCCCCAGTGAAAGTGTGAAGAGAATTTATCAGTGTGAGAGAGGGATTTGAGATACATTTTAAGTTGAATCGTTATTTGTTTTATAAAACTGTGATGTAGAAGCGGGTCACTTTTTCACGGAATTGGTGTATGCAGGAGCCTCGCTGGGGCCTGTCTCGATGCGGAATCTCAAGCAGTGCCTGCTGCCCCTCGGTTCCTTTGCTTAGTCTTTGGCGTAGAGGCATTAAAACAACTTGAACGATTCTTTCTGTCGCTAGATAAGGCGACTCCAAAATGATTTTCATGACTACGGGCTGCTCCCTGCAGTATGCTAGAAAAATAATAAGGACGTGAAAAGTTCCAAACATCGTACAAAAAGGACAGAAATTACAAGAGGCGAATGGTACCTTATAGACCAGTGGTTCTCAACCAGTGTGTAAAATAGTAATGCTTTCTAGAACAACTACATGGGCTTGCTGTTTGAGGAGAGTGCAGAGTAAGGAGCTGGTACTTAAAATTCCTCATCACCGCTCCTTGTTGCTGCTTTTCCCTCAACCTTGGCAGTCACTGCCAACATCAATCCAAGCCAGAAATGTTGCAGGCATGTTGAATCCTGCCCCGCCATCCTGCCCCGCCTAGCGATATTAAGTCGGAGGAACCAAAAATGTAAAAAAAAAAAATACATATGTAAAAAAATGTGCCGTCTGGTTAGGAGAACTGATGCTCAATTTTAACAGCGTCCGTTTTCCTAACTGATGGTTGTCTGATGGTTCAGAAAACAGACGCTTGTAAAATTGAGTGTTGTTTCCTGAACCCCTTGACAGAACCACCTCTCCTGGGCCAAGAAGGAGCTAGGGCCACGTAATTGTCCCTAGCGCCTCTTTTTAGTGTGATCCCTCGTTTAAATATAGGATCGCGTGCCCAGGAGAGGTGACTGGGCGCGCTTTGGGAGAGGGGGTGCGCAGCATGGAGCACCTGTTCTCTCACGATCCTTACTGAATTGGCCTGTTTGTTTTTCCAATAGTAAGTGTACTGTATTCTATATTTGCAGTCTTGCTTTTTCATAGGTGAGGTTGTTACTGTTCAAGTCCTGGGTGTTAGTACTCTTATGGTATGGCTGGTATGCTATATAATTTCTAAATGGCTTTATAGCAGGTTTGCATGTTATTTCACAAAGTGGCTGGTAGGGAAGGGATTTTGAAGTACTATTACTGAGGGGTTATCATAATTTGAATATATTTTTTGTATGGTGAGTTGAAAGGGGAAACTTCCTAACTCTGCTCTGTATAAACTCCAGAAGAGGTCAGAATTTTCTGAGATTGACAGTGAAATGCATGAGAATTTATATCGAAAAACCGTGTGCTGCATATGCATATCAGTCCCAGATTTCTCACTGATGCAGTAAGCAAAGATTACAATTTTTGTGAAAAAAATTACATGTAATATTTTATAAGCAGTTATTGAAATCAAAGAATGTTATCTTTCTCCTGCATCATTTTCAATAATAAAAAATGTAAGACTTTTTTTTTTATAGCTGTTAAATGTAATGTGCAATATGTCATGCACATGAGCATCATCTATCAGGTGTGTCATGATGGAAAAAAGGTTGAGAACCACTGTTACACATTAA
The DNA here is from genome assembly GCF_901001135.1 of Rhinatrema bivittatum. Taxonomy (NCBI): domain Eukaryota; kingdom Metazoa; phylum Chordata; class Amphibia; order Gymnophiona; family Rhinatrematidae; genus Rhinatrema; species Rhinatrema bivittatum. The sequence goes on along the minus strand of NC_042617.1, from coordinate 543,162,548 downwards.
GGCTGTGAACCTAGTGTTGAATACAATGGAATAAACCAGTACTACCCAAAATGATGTGCTTATTTAACAAAAAAGGACCATCATACTAAGCACTACTGGTATTGATGAACATACCTTTGTTGCTTTGTTTAATCATCAGTCCAAAGTCTATTTTTATATAGATATATTTTTCTTTGCAAATAAAAGCATTTAAATCACCCATTCAATGTGGTTGCCTTCCTCATAGCATGTACTTATCTATTTTTTTGTCTCTTGATATGTCCCTTGTAGACTGTAGACAATCTTCTTTAAATCCAGGTTTGTTTTCAAGATGAATTCAATATTGTTACCCTTACCGGATACCCTCTCTTCATAATGTTTCGAATAGTCAGTCTGCGTCAGGTGTATCTTTCATTGGAATTTCTCAGATTCCTTTACATATAAACATTTGAACCACCGGATGTGTCATGTTCGATTCCATGCATAAAAACATATCTATTTACATATATGTAGTGTTCCCTCATAAGCAAAAAATAAGGCCAAATTTTAAAACTGCCGCGCGCGTAAAACTCAGGATTTAAGCACGTGGCTGGGCCCTGCGAGTGCGCGTATTTTGAAAAGGGCCCGGCCTTGCACATAAGTCCCAATTCATGCACAAGTGCCAGGCCCTGAAAAAGGGGTGGGCTGGCCGGGACAGCAGCCATTAACTGCTGCCCCGGGAAGCGTTCACTTGGCAACCGGCCAGCACATGCAAACTACTTCTGCTCAGGAGGAGCAGTAAGTGGGAAAAATAAAATATTTCTGGTAGATAGGTAGAAGTTAGGGGTCGGGGTGAAGAGGGGAAAGGAAAGGAAGGTTAGGCAAGGGGATAGGGAAGTTCCCTCCCAGTCTGCTTATTAATTGGAGCGGACTGGGAGGGAACGGGGGAAGGCCCGATTGCATCACCGCGC